>NC_043704.1:19736464-19796965 GCF_006229205.1 Suricata suricatta
GTCAGAGAGAGAGGGAGACACAGAATCTGAAGCAGGCTCCAGGCTCTGAGCTGTCAGCACAGAGCCCGACGCAGGGCTCCAACCCATGAACCGTGAGATCATGACCTGAGCCGAAGCCGGAAGCCAGATGCTTAACCAACTAAGCCACCCAGGCGCCTCTAAAAAAACATTTAATAAAAAGATAGATTTTTGACCCAAAGAAGAACTGCTTATTATTCTTTGAGTACAGTTCTAAAATTTGATGGTCAAGTGTCCATTTGCTAAAGTCACCACCCTCCCAGGTAGGTGTCCAGCTGGGACCGGAAATGTGAGCTGAAAGGTCAACATTGAAAGAGAAGTAGTTGTTGAATCCATACACTTGACTCTTGAACAACATGGGGTTTAGGGGTGTTGAGCCCTTACAGAGTCAAAAATTCACATGTAACTTCTGATTCTTCCAAAACTTAAGTACTAGTAGTCTACTCCTGACCTTCCTGAAAACATAAACAGTCAGTCAACATGTACTTCATATATTAGATGCTGTATTCTTAAAGTAAAGTAAGCTAGAGAAAAGAAATGTCATTAAGAGAATCCTAAGGGAAAGAAAACACACAGCACTGTACTGTGCTTGTTGAAAACGTTTAGTAAGTGGACCCATGCTGTTCAAACCCATGTTGTTCAGGAGCTGATTGTGTCTGAGTAAAAAAGTAGTAGAGAGTAGAGGGCAGTGTCTTACTTTAAAAATGAGAATTATTATTTGTTAATGAAACACATTTATGTATATTCTACAACATAGATAATAAAATAATATAGGAGGCCTGAAGTGAATATAAAATGTCAGAACTAATCGCATAATCTTATAATCCGCCTCCAATCCAATTATTACTTTTTAGATCGAAATTTATCTACGTTAAAAACTGACATGATATATGGAAACTAATTTGACAATAAACTATTATAAAAACAACTGACATGAGATTACAAAATCAGAATTATTAAAAGATGTGTCAGTGAGAGGCGCCGGGGTGGCTGTTGGCTGAGCATCCGACTTGGGCTCAGGTCATGATCTCAAGGTTGGCAAGTTCGAACCCCATATCGGTCTCTCTGCTGTCTGCACAGAGCCTGCTTTAGATCCTCTGTCTCCCCCACCCCGTCCCTCCCCCTTCTCTCTCAAAAATAAATAAACATTTAAAAAATAAATAAAAGATGAGTCAGTAAAAGGGAAAGAACAATTAGCTAGTAGAGCAAATGAAATGGCAAGTGTTGTCTCTATGATTGGAAAGCTAGAGAAGACTCAGTTTAAGGAGGCAAGTCTGGTAGTGAGGAAAACGGACAGCAAACTGAGAGCAGATTAATGTGCTCATTGCTATAAACCTTAAGAGAAGACTTGAGGGGCACCCGGATGGCTCAGTCGGTTCGGTGTCTGACTTCAGCTCAGGTCATGATCTCTTGATTCGTGGGTTCAAGTCTCGAGTGGGGCTCTGTGCTGACAGCTTGGACCTGGAGCTTGCTTCGGATTCTGTGTCTCCCTCTCTCTGCCCCTCCCCTGCTCGTGCTCTGTCTCTCTCTGTCTCTCAAAAATAACTAAACGTTAAAAAAATTAAAAAACAAAAAAAAGGGAGAGAAGACTTGAGGAGGATTGTTCCCCCAAGGCCGGTTGGTAGGGGGCTGGAGGGAAGTAGGGTCAGGTTTGGAAAGACAGTTCCCAACTCCATGGAGACACTTACCTGTGAAAACGCCTCCTCCCGTCTTGCTGATAGCCTACCTCCCACGTGGGTATCTGAGTATGATACGTGGAGAAAACAGGCCAGGTATTTTTACTTCTGTATATAATTTAAGGTTTTGGTAATAAGTGGTGGTTCCTGGGCCCCATGGCACATCAGACTGATTGGTATTTTGTTAGCAATCATGTGGCTTTTTAAAAGCCCCATATATAACCCTAATTAATTGCATCTTTAAAATCTATCAGGCTATGAATATTTTAATAAGGTAGAAAGTAAGTATTAGGAGAACGCAGCCAGGGAGGATACTTGTGTTTCCAAGAGGCAAAATAAAGAATTTAGGATGCTATCCCTTCACTTCTCTGCTTTCCAGCTCTCCTCCGTGTTCAGCACTGAGCTAGGCTCGAGATGAGCAGGCCTAGGTATAAAGGAAGCCTGATGCAAATTCCCACATCTGAATTGATCACATACTTCATAAGTAAAAATTAAAATATGAGAACTGCAAAAGGAGAAGTGAGAGAAAAGGGCTGTTTGCTGGTAAATAGGGTTAATGGTGGTAACAAATTGAGTTGTAATGCTGTTCCTCCCAGTGATTAAAATATATGCTATTCAAGGGACAGCTGGGTGGCTCATTCAGGTAAGTGTTCGACTCTTGGTTTCTGCTCAGGTCATGATCTCACGGTTTGTGGGTTTGAGCCCCATGTCGGGCTCTGTGCTGACAGCTCGGAGCCTGTGTGGGATGCTCTCTCTCTCTCTCTCTCTCTCTTCCCCTCCCCGCTGTGCTTTTTCTCTCTCTCAAAATAAATAAATAAACTTAAAAGTCTGGAATGCTGATAGCATGTAGAACTGTGAGTACAGTCTTTTCAGTGTATTCACACTTAGGATTTATTTCTCTGTTGAGGCCTGTATCTTTGGATTCAGATTTTACCCCATAACCTCAACCCGTCCACATTCACCTCATCACTTGTTGAAAGATGTTCCTGGTCTCTGAAATTTGACCCTAAGCTGGTGCTGCCCAGTGGTGGCCGCCAGCCACATGTGGCTGTTGAGCATTTGAAATGCGGCTAGTCCAGACCGACACCTGTCATCACGTACAATCCACAGCAGTTATTGAAGAGTCAGTCTGGAGAGTGGTGGAGGAGAACGCAGACGGCCCTAGGAGTAAGTTTTTACATGGATTGCACGTTCCAATGACAACATTTAGTATCTACTGGGTTAAATAAAGATATTACTAAAACTAAGTTGGCCTTTTTGAATGTGACCACTAGGAATTTAAAGCTGCCTACATGGCCTGTGTTACATTTCCAGTGGACAGTGCTCCTCTGTGCTGTTTTGCACAGGACTCTGTCACTTCCATGAAGGTGGGGACACAGGGGGATTCAGCAATCCTGAGTGAAAGGAGAGGTGACCTCTTAAAGTTAAACCAAATTGTTGTCGATTTTAATTTTCATCCTTGTCTCTCATCTGAGCTCCTATGGCCAGAAGTCATCACTGTCCTCCCCTTTTCATGCATGGAAGTCACTATATCCCTGAGTCACTGCGTCACTTTCTACCTTCCAGCTTCAAATACGGAATTCTTTCCACCCTATTTTGTACCTTCTGGGATTAAGAAGCAAAAGAAAAAACAAGAGCAACTTTGCTCTCAGGGATGTGTGAAAAGGCACTCCATTCTTAAAACTGTGCCAGAATGGGAAATCTATTGGACAAGTCCCAGGCTTATGGAAAGAAGGCATGAATTACTAGATTTATATATATATACAAGTACATGTATGTTTATATATGTGTTTGTTTATATATACACGTTTGTTTATTTTTGAGAGACCGAGACAGAGTGCAAGCAGAGGAAGGGCAGGGAGAGAGAGAAGACACAGAATCCGAAGCAGACTCCAGGCTCTGAGCTGTCAGCACAGAGCCCAACGCAGGGCTTGAACTTATGAACCACGAGATCATGACTGACCTGAGCTGAAGCCAGACGATCAACCGACTGAGCCACCCAGGCACCCCCACTTGATTATCTTTTTTAAAGGGACAAAGCAAACCAGTCATAAAAAGGCAAATACCATATGATTCCAGACATGTGAAGGACCTAGAGTCATCACATTCATAAAGACAGAGAATACAGCGCTGGTTGCCAAGGGATGGGGGGAGGAGGAAAATGGGAATTGTTGAATGTGTATAGATTGATTCAGTTCTCCAAGATGAGGAGAGACTGATTGGACAGCAGTGTAAATGTAACACTGCTGAACTGTGCATTTAAAGGTCAAAATGGTAAATTTTATTTTATGTTAAGTCAAAAGATAAGGCATTCTAAAAAAGTGTTATATAATAACCTGTAACTTAAAAAACAAAAACAAAAACCCGGCAACTTAATGAGATCGGCTATAATGGATTACGTTAAGTAGATTCTCGCCGCCTGAAGGAACGACTGAATCAAATTGCCTGAATCAAATCTCTTGGGAGCGTGTTACACAGCAAACTAGGTCCCACCTTCAACCTGTCCAATCAGAAACTGCGCTTTAACAAGATCCACAGGTGACTTGAAGCTCGAGAGGCCCCCTGGTGTTTGCACAGTTTCTCAGTGTGGTCCGTGAACGCCTGATCAGAATCCCTCTGGGGAGGTCTGTGTTTCAGGCTCATCCCACATGCCCAGATCCAGGTGCTGGGATTAGAGGGAGGAAGGATGAGTCTAGAATGCTGATGCCACACACCAGGGGTTTCGGAAGCATATTAGAGTTGGCGCACGCTTGATCTGGAAAGATTCCACAGCCATTATTTTCCCAATTCCGTCTTTTAACTGATGTTGGAATTACTACAAATGTAAGTAACCAAGAACAGCCACTATTGATAAGACGAAGACTGAAGACTGAGTCATACAATAAAAGAGAGGCAACAGGAGACTTAACTAATCTAGGGTCGCTTAGTAAGGAAGCCATGACGCAGAATTTGTGGAATGTGGTAACATTTGACTGGGGTGTAGCGAGCATCACCATTGAGCCAGACTTGGAGTCCAGCCTGGTTCTGTTATTAGCTATGCAGAAATTAGTCTTCAAGCGTGAGATTCCTCATTTGTAAAGGGTAATTGAATTCTATGATACATTCTATGTACATTTCTAAAACAAGGTTAAACTTAGAAAGCAAAGCATCTTCTTTCTAATTGATATGTGTGATGACTCGGAAATTCTTCAAGTTTTTAAAAGAATTTAAATGCCGCACATCACACAAATGATTCAGTGACAGAAGATTTGCTTAGAAAATCCGAAGCCACGCTCTGCCTAGTTATTAAAAATACCATACAAGAGAAGCCCATCTTAGGAAGGAAGATCTTTTTAACCCCACTTTCTTTTCAGTTATAGTAATTTCACGGACATTCTTTTGAAGGTCAGAATATTGATGCAAAGACAAATAGGTATGAAATTGTACAAGGAGACTTCCAAAAAAGTTTTTAAACTTTAAGTTTTAGACTTACAGAAAAATTGAGAGGATAGCCCAGCGCACGCCCATACACGCCTCAGCCACATGTCCTTATGATTAACATTTTCTGTTGGTCTGACACATTTGTTACAATTAATGAACCAGTTCTGAGACCTTATTAAAGTCCGTTTGTTCAGATTTTCTTAATCTTCAGGATCCCATTTAGGAAGCCCATCACATTTGGTTGTCAGACCTCCTTAACCTCCTCTTGGCTGTGATAGCGTCTCAGACTTTCCCTGTTTTTCATGACCATGGCAGTTTTCAGGGGTACCCATCAGGCATTTTGGGGGGCTGCTCCTGTGTTGGAATTTTCTCATGGTTGGACTGGCGCTACGGGTTTTTTGGAAGGAGGACCACAAAAGTAAGGTGCTCTTCTCATGTTAAGTGCACATGTTACCAAGGTGATAGGTCACTGTTGATCTGACCATGATCACCCGGCTGGGGTAGTGTTTGTCAGCTTTCTCCAGTATAAAGGTACTTCCTTTTCCCCATTGCATGCTGTGCTTACGAAGAAAGTCCCAGTGCGTAGCCTACAATTAGAGATTTATGCTTCACCTCGTTGGGGGCAGAGTACCTATGTATATTATTTGGGATTCTTCTGCACAGATTTGTCCCTTTCCATCTATTTATTTTTTCCACCATTTGTACTTAGGAATACTTTGAGTTATAATCCAGTACTATTTGATATATTTCATGGCTCAAATTTTTTCCTCACTGGCCCCTGGGAGCTTTCTTTAGTGGGTTCTTGTGCTTATTTGAAATATCTTCTTTTTATTTTGTTTTGTTTTCTGGTCCTCCAGACTGCTCTTGTATATTTTCTGCACCCACCCCTAGAATCAGCCATTTCTCCGCGAAGCCCTCATTCCTTTCATTGGAGAAGAGAATGGTATTCAAATCTAAGATGGGAATGCTCAGTGGCTCCCAGAATACCTTCGCTGCTGGGTCGTCTCGGCTGACACAGGCAGCAGTACATTTTTGCACACTCACCCTCGTATTCTCTGCATCTGTACATACTCTCCACGCTGAGCATCTGTGTCTATATTAAGCCAAATATGAGTTCCTCTTGATGTCTCCACCTCTCCTATATTACCACATGGATCATTCCACCCGCTCTACTTGCTTATCTGTAAATTCTCATTCCCACACTGAAAAGCCTGACACCCACCACCCACCCACCGTCCAGTTAGTTGATTATTCAATTTCAACACACTTGCACAACCGAATCAGACTTGTTAACTCATTCCTACACGAGTTTTTTTAAAAGCTGCAGAACTGCCAACAAACATTCATCATGTTCCTGCCTTTTAAGTGTAGACCCGTCATGCTGTTTGCACTGGCTAAGACCAGTTATTCAGAGTCTTGGTCAAACACTCTGTCTTTTACCCAGCCTGGCATTTCTGCATGTGTATAGGGCTATGCTCCCCTCACTTGAATAAATCAGAGAGACCATTTAAGTGAAACTTCTGGTTTTCACTTTTTTTTGCCTTTATTGAAACGTGATCCATTTAGTGTGTGTCCTCTGGCAAAGACTTCTGAGGCTAAGAAGGCTCAGTTCTGTTATCTAGTAATAGTTAAAATGAAACGCTGGGGCGGCTACAGTCACTTCTTAAAGGAATTTGTAATTCACCCTTTTGTCCCCTTGGAGAAGCCAGTAAGTCCCCTCTCTGAGGCAAAACTTAACCACAGTTTTATCAAAGGGGTAGGTTTGTTGAGAAATATTTTGGCTTCTCCATAAGTATTCTTCCCATTTCTGGAGCATAGATGCCTCCCAGAAAAATTTCTTTGTCTGTGTGTTAACATGTGGAAGTTACAAAATACTGATACGTAATGAGCAAATTCAAGAGGAAACTGTACATGGAGGGAGAATCTAAAATGGCAAAATAAAAATGTGCCTGAGTCAGTATCTGCCTACAGCACTCAGGCATGATATGCATATGTGGAGTTGTGTGGGTTAATAAGCACATAAATCTAGGACGTTCTACTTGTCCGCATGGCCACGAGGGACAGACGGAAGGTCTTGTCCAACCTGTTTTCTGTCATCTTTAATATAAAGTATCATCTGGCTACTGGAGTGGGAACAAGTGAGATCCTGACTCTCCGTCTCCACCCTCATTCGATCCTTTAGGTTATTCCTTCAGACTTTATGCAGAATCTTACTATTGCTCACCGTTCCCTGCTCCCGTCTTGGTGCAAGGCACTGTCCTCTCCCACCTGGGTTACTGCAACAGCTCCCCACCTGGTCTTTGTACTTCCAGTCTGGACCTGTGGGGCAAGAATAATTCATTTAGAAAAGCACTCCAGAGCCTTCCTGTGTTACTCAGGGTTCTGGCCAGAGTGTGGACAGTGTTTACAATCCTGCAGAGTCCACTGGCAACTCGCTCATCCATTGACCTCCTCCCCGTCATTCCTGACAACTCTGGCCTCCTCCCTATTCTGTGAACTCAGCAGGCGTGCTCCTGCCTCAGGACCTTTGCACTTGTTCCTTCCTGTGCCCTGAATGTTCTTTCCTCTGTTATCTTGCTGATTTGTTCCCTCACTTCCTTAGGCCTTCACTCAAATGCCACATTTTCAGGGAGGCTTTCCGTGACTACTCTGTTTAAAATTCCACTTGCTCTGCATGACCCCCCCACCCCCACCAATCCCTCTCCCTGGATCTGCTTTATGGTGTACTGTTTAATACTATTTGACATTCTGTTTTATTTTTTCTTCATCATTTCCCACTAGAATTTCATTTAGTTCCATCTGTGTTGTCCACTGCTGTGTTCTCAGCATTAATTAAAAATAGAAAGTGTGCAGTAAAGAGTTACCGCCGGAAGGACTGACTGCCAGAGAGAAAGCAGGAGACCCCGCCCTAACAGCCAGCCCGGGGCCCTGTGCAGAAAGTGAAAAGATTGGTCACGAGGATTCTGGGCTCATAGAGACTCCACCCCGCTGTGCAGACCATGATCATTTATCCATTACATCATAAGCAATGCTCCAACGTAGAACTGTGGAATTCTAACTGAACAGTGATAATGTACAGAGATTAAAACCTCACTGCCTTTCATAGGAGCATAGTAGGTGATCAGTAAACAATGAAGAGTAGTTGTTTCTATTCTTATAAACTATAATTGGTATTAATATGAGACACAGTAGTGGTTGATGAATGGATGCCGGGGGAGGAATAATACTAGCAATGATAATAATTGGTGCAGGCACGGAGTTGAGCACTGTATGAATGTGAACTCATTTCATTTCCCCAGCTCTCCCATCGACTATGTGTGTGACCTGGGCTGATGATATAATTTCTCAGTCTCACCTTCTCCCCTTACACGGTGAGACAATTGTAGTTGGCACAGTGCATGGTTCTCTGAGTATGATGTGAGGTGAGGTACACGAAGCATGTATGGCAGTGCAGGGCGTGGAGTCCAGAATTACTGAAACTGTCGACATCTTCCCCAGAGAGTCAGATCTACGCCATGTCTCCTCTCTCATGGTCAAGGATAGCACAAAGAAGCAAACAGGCTTTGCTATTTTTCAGTAATTATGTTGCTGGAATATTCTTAGCCCACCCCACTTTCGCATCTCCCCTTTCCTAAATCGTTTTTAGCTCTTGAGAGACCAGGAAGTGAGGACACCCCTTGGGCAGAAATTCATAGACCCCTGACATTTATCCCCATGATTCTGGCCAGCACCGCTCTAGTCTTTGCAACTTTATAGAAATATTGTTTTTTAATTCTGAAATCTCTGTACCTTAAATATCTTAGTTATGGTTCTGGATCCTTTAATCAGTCTGTTCAGTCTTACTCTGACTCTCAACCGTCTCAGCTGTAGGAGACATTGCTTGTCCTCCGACAGCCCCGACCCCATCTCTCCCTGTGCTGTGCATTCAGGGTCCTGGTGGTTTTCATTGGAGCACTTCATCCTCAATTCTGTCTTCTTCCTGGAATCATCTGTCTTTTGAAAAGACAGCCTAATTGAAAAATGCATTCCTATATTTGAATTCCATGGTCCAGGAGACGCCACTACTTGCCTATTTAATATGTATTCCCACTTCTTCCTTTCTAAATGAATCCCAGATTTTGTTGTTCATGATGACAATGCGCTCTGCTGAAAATAGTCTCACAGATTCCCTTGCAGCTGAGTGTGGCCAGATAACATAGCCTTGGCGTGCAGGATGCAGATAATGGGGAGGAGGGTGTCCATCCCGTGTAAAACAGCAAAGCTGCATTAGGGCAAGGAAACAAACAGAAAGCTATCATCCCTTGGCCTGTTCCTCCTGTTTCCTGCATGCAACTTGGCTTGAAGTCTTCAGTTACTCTGGCCATTTTTGACCACGGAACATAAGACAAAATCCACCATGCTCAGGATGGCAGTCAGAAAGATGGGAATAGCCTGGATCATGAGGGCGTCAATGAAAATCTCTGGCAGCCCTGGCTTCAGTACCAGACTTCTTATGTGAGAGAAGAACCCCAATGTGTCTTTAAGCCTCTGCTTATCAAGTGTCTGTAGTATGCTGTGCAGTGCGTCCTCGGCTGTTTAATGTGGCTAGCCAGGTAATTTAAGGCTAGTTTTCTCGTCAAACAGACTGCATTGTTGGTAATAAAGTGTCAGCATCTTATAGTCTAAAAGTGAATCTGCATTTAGAAAAGCCAAAGAGAATTTGCCAAATGACCCCATTTCAACCAGAGTTTAACTGACAATGAGTTGAGTTACCACTCCTGGCTGAAGAGCTTAGAGACCCAGATTTTTAGGCCAATTCCAACGCCAGTTGGCTCTGTGGGCAGGCCACTTGACCTCCCATCTGCAGAATGAGGTAATTTGAGCTAGACAGTTGTCTCAAAGACCACCAAAGAGCCAGCGGATTCCAGGCCGGCAGAGTCCCAATTGCGCCGGGCACCATTGGTCCTCTTGCCAAGACTTTTTGGCCAAACCTGGATCTTGTTCATTAGCTTTGAAAATCCTCTTTCAGTTAGAGTGTGTGTGTGTGTGTGTGTGTGTGTGTGTGTGTGTGTATGATATAAATTGTGAATTTTTTCAACAAGAAATCAGATTGTATGCTTAATCATAAATGTGCACAGTATATATTGATGAATTTATCCACTAGGATTAAATGGTACCAATGTCCCAGAGGTCAGTATAAACAGGAATATGATTTCTCATTATGGTACTTAATTTATTTTGATCACTTTCACTTGATATCTGTTAAACATTGTGTGTATTTGTGGTTTGGGTTTTGGTTTTTTTACCTGAAAGATAAAACTAATGAAAACTAGAAGGTTTATTTAAAAATTAAAAACATACATAGTTTAATATGGAAACTCCAGGTAAATACATCAGGGTTTTTTTTTTTTTATTTAGAAGACTATTTTTAAAGCAATTTTAGATTCACAGCAACATTGAAGGTAAGTACAGAGAGTCCCCATGTGTCCCCACTTGTGTCATAGATATTCAAGAATAATTCTTTTAGAATTAAAAGGGGATAGAATATAAGCCATATTAAGCTAAACTAGCTTGTGAGAAAGGATTCATTAGATTTTTGCCACTCCTCTTTTATTCTTTATTAAAAATCGTTAACAGATTTTTGTGGTTTAATTGCTTAAAATTTCTGATGTGGAACATTCTAGTATGTTTCATCAATTTTGAAAGTAATAATTTAAGCAGGGCCGTAAAACCACTAAGTCATTGCCAAATTTTGTTTCAATGTTAGAGTACAATGAGCGTCCTATTTGGCCATTAGTCCTGAGGGCTTATTCAATAACCAGTATTTATCCTTGGAGGGGAAAGCAATCTCATTTGAGGGGGCATATATTTCTTGGCTATATACATTATTAGAAACCCAAGGGCATCTTTCCAATGCTAAATGAAGTGTCCTTTTGCAAATTTAAAAAAATTCTAATATCTTTTTACAAATTAATGCAATATGTGTCCTTTTGATGAACGTGAAATTTTCCCAAGGCAAATATCTTTCAACCACTCTGGCTTTTTGAATTAAAATCTAGTCTTCTGCAGCCTGGCCTAAAGGCAAGTAAAACAAGACATACTGTTGTTTGACGCCTGTTAGCCAGTTTATGCTGCAAGAACTCTTTCAGGTCAAGGTTGAGAGTATCCACTGTCTGCTCCAGATTGTCTCATGAACTGATTTAATAGCCTTGGGCCAGGCCTTTAGTCTTAACAATAATTACTTGTAAAATTAAAAAGAAGAAAAGAAAAGCACCTAGTATGTTGGACGTTTGTAAATATGGCGGCATGGCTTGGCTGACCAGAGCCAATAAGCGAATGAGGTGTCTTCAAGCCTTTGATCACTTCTGGCCTCCTGTGGCCTTGAAACTTGGGGTGCTGAGGTATCAAGCATTCTTGCTAACAGCTACAGTTGACCACCTTTTCCAAGAAACCATCGAGTCCACGGGAAGGTGTATTGGCTTTAGATGAGATTACATTTACTTTCCATTCGCCATCTCCTCTGGGTTTTCGTTTGGCTGTTTTTGTTTTGTTTGATAGTATTCTGTGTAAAAGAACAGGGGAAATACGTGACGTCACTTGCATGCTTGCTGTTTACTTCCCTGTACCATATAGTGTAGCGTTCATCTCCTGAGAGTGGGTGGCTTTCAGCACGATTCTTGGCTGCTTTTCTCCCCCTGGGAGGTGAGGCTGATGTTATAAAAGATCTGCCGCACGGCTGTTGTGGCGCTGAGGTGTGGTGACCTGTGTGACTAAGTAGTGACCCAGGACTCCCGGGTTCCTGTGCCACACCCCCTGCTCGCAGCCTTTGGCTGCTCATGTTCCTTGCATTCTCTGTGACTCACCATCCCGCGCTGGGAGCATCATAGATTGTCTTAAAAGATTTAAGGAATGGCAAGATGAAAGGCTCTTTATCCTCTATGATTTCCCTAGGTTTTGATATAAATATTATTAATTAAAATAAGTGTTTAAATATCAGGAGACATCTGGCATGTCTGAGCTGGAAACAGACTAAAGTTTGAGCGCCTTTATAGAAAGTTTTAAAGAACCCTTTTCTATAACAGGAATAAACCAGTTTTTTCCCTCCCCCCCAACCCCGCCCCAAGGGCCTTTATTGCCCTTTATGGTACATTTCAGAATATTTTATGTTACCACACCGTGAAAGAAAAAAAATGTGTTCATTGCTAGAGTGTGGACAACTTTTACTTTTTGCTTCTTTGGAGTCATTGGTTTAAATCTGCTCCTGCCGGGGCGCCTGGGTGGCTCAATTGGTTAAGCATCCAACTTCAGCTCAGGTCATGATCTCACAGTCCCTGGGTTCAAGCCCCATGTCGGGCTCTGTGCTGACAGCTCAGAGCCTGGAGGCTGCTTCAGATTCTGTGTCTGCCTCTCTCTCTGACCCTCCCCCACTCACTCTCTGCTCCATCTCTCAAAATAAAATAAAGACATTAGAAAAACATTAAAAAAAAAATCTGTTCTTACCTGTCTTGCCTGAAGGATGGCCGTGCCCTACTCTGTGGTCTCCCTGCTTTCCTGGCCTCCTACACTCGCTTGTTTCTTCTTTTTTCTTTTTTTTTTTTAATGTTTTATTTATTTTTGATACCGAGAGAGACAGAGCATGAGAGGGGGAGGGGCAGAGAGAGAAGGAGACACAGAACCAGAAGCAGGCTCCAGGCTCTGAGCTAGCTGTCAGCACAGAGCCTGACACGGGGCTCGAACCCACCAACGTGAGATCTGACCTGAGCCGAAGCCGGAGGCTTAACCGACTGAGCCACCCAGGCGCCCCCACACTCGCTTGTTTCAAGAGTTTATCAGAAAACAAACCTGAGCATGTCATTTCTGTTTAAAGTGTCTTTTGGCTTATGTTGCCTCCAAAATGGGATCCAGAGCCTTAAAATCTCCAGTGAGGAGTCCAGCGTTTTTCTGCAGCCGCATTTACTTCTGAACTCCCTTATCCACTCACCTTGTTTTCCGGCCTCATCGCACTTGTGTCTCCTCTACAAATACCCTTGCCCTTTTTACTCTTCTTTACACAAGAAATTCCCCTCCTTCCGAAGTGCTTTTTGCCATTCATCCATCCGTCTCTTCGGGATGGTCAGGTCTGCCAGAACGGGGCCAGGGATCGGGAGTGGAATGTTAAACCAGACCGAGAACGATCCTTACGTCTTGGAGCTTCCTTCATTTTCTACACAGCAACCTCGCACTCGACCATGTAGGCTCCTCTCTGATGTTGTTTCTGCTTTGAGTCTTTCCCCGGTGCCGCCACGCAGACGTGCTCGCTCTGTAAGCCCAGCCTGCATCTGTTACCTCTCCTCTTTGTCTCTATTACAGCGTCTCGTGTCTTCATCAAGGTATCGGTTGCCTGCTGTGCACAGAATCTATGCTAAACGCTGGGGATACTCTAGTGAACAAAACAAATGAAAGTTAAGCTCTGGTTTACATTTTGTAATTATCCAACTTTTACCCTCATAAGAATGTAAGCACTCTTGTAGGGCTTTATGTAATATCTTTACATCTGCAGTACCAGGAATGCTAGAAATAATTTGCATGATCTACATTTTCCTTAAAATTACAGCAAAAGTCTAAGGAACAGTCTTCGTAATCCAACCGAATGAAACTCTGTGTGTGTCTCACATATATAAACATATGTATACAATTTTAGGAAGTAGAAATATGCTAAATGTTCCAATAATTTACAAACAGATTAAATGTCCAGGAAGGGGAAGGATGGATAATTATTTATACAGATTCTGCACAAATGATTGCCCAGGCAGGGTCTGTCAGCATTCCTCCCCACCCCCCCGCTTTGTAATTCACTGGAAGCTTTCTGCATGATTAACTTTGCAGTCAGAGATACATATTAATTATATAAGGATTTCACTTATACATGTAGGCAGTATTTTTTTTTTAATTTTTTCAATGTTTATTTTTGAGAGAGACAGGGAGAGAGCAAGGGAGGGGCAGAGAAAGAGAAGGAAACACAGAATGTGAAGCAGGCTCCAGGCTCCGAGCTGTCAGAACACAGCCTGACACGGGGCTTGAACTCACCAACCGCAAGATCATGACCTGAGCTGAAGTCAGAAGCTTAACTCATGGAGCCACCCAGGCAGCCCTGGTTGGAAGTATTTGAACCACCAAGGTTGATACAGCAAGGAACTGGGCTCAGGACACGGGAATCTACATTCTAACAGTACTAGTCTTTCTTGGATGGATTACTTCATCACTCAAAAAGCTGTTTAACTTCTGAAGTACTTTTAGTTCATCTTTGCTTGATACAGACCCAGTGATAAGACCTCTGTGATGCAGACGGAGTGACAGGAAGCCTTTTCCTTTCTTGCAGTTGGCGAGTTTGTAAGTGATGCCCTCCTTGTTCCCGACAAGTGCAAATTCTTACACCAGGAGAGGATGGATGTTTGTGAAACCCACCTTCACTGGCACACCGTCGCCAAAGAGGTACCACTCATACATTCTTTGTTCTTGTAAAGTGAAGATTCACCAGGGATATGTGTAACGGCATGATGGAAGATATTCTCAGGGGAAATAGCCATGTTGATAAACAAGTTATATTTATTTTTCTATTTTATTTATTTTTATTGTTTATTTTTGAGAGAGAGAAAGAGAGACAGAGTATGAACAGGGGAGGTGCAGAAAGAGGGAGACACAGAATCCGAAGCAGACTCCAGGCTCTGAGCTGGCAGCACAGAGCCTGACATGGGGCTCAAACTCACGAACCGTGAGATCATAACCTGAGCCAAAGTCAGATGCGTCACCAACTAAGACACCCAGGCACCCCTATATTTATTTATTTATTTTAAAAACTGTCCAAGGTGCCTAGGTGGCTCAGTCGATTAAGCGTCCAGCTTCAGCTCAGGTCATGATCTCACAGTTCATGGGTTCGAGCCCCGTGTCGGGCTCTGTGCTGACAGCTCAGAGCCTGGAGCCTGCTTCAGATTCTGTCTCCTTCTCTCTCTGACTCTACCCTGCTCGAGCTGCCTCTCTCTGTCTCTCGAAAAATAAGTAAATAAATAAATAAAAACTGTCTAGGAGTAATTTTTGGAGTCCAAAACAAATTTAGTTAGATTTATTATGTGTCTATTCCATATTGTCTAAATTACAAACTAAAATCTTACCTTCTCGAAACCTTAAAATATACCTTTGTTCCCCAATTATTTTTTCTAAACTTTTTTTTTAACCAGTTGTTTTCTTTTGTCACATACAGAGCTTTTGTGATTTGACCTCCTTCCCTGTCGTCATTTGGGGAATGCACGGTAGACCAGGAAGTAGCTTGTCCAGTACCAGCGGTCTCTAAGTCACACCTCCCCGTTTTGCGTTCGCCACGCCGTGCCGCCACCTTCACTTTTCCATAGTGGTTGAATCTGTGGCACCCGTGCAAACCTTTTGGCAAAGCAGACAAAAGACATAAAACAAGTGGCATAAAATGTCCCTTTTTATTATCATCTTCACAAGTGCTTTGTCCCTTTGATCTATTATGAAAGTTTTGTCATAAGTGTGTATAGTTTTTGTGGAAGACCAGTCTCCTAGACTCGGGCTCGTCTGTCTAGTCTAGTTCAGTGGTTCTCAGATGTGGTCAATTTTATTCCCTCCTCCTTCCCCAGGTACCTATGCCAATGTCTGGCATTTTTGGTGGTCGCAGCTGGAAGGAATAGTGGTACCTGGCATTTGAGGGCTAGAGGTCAGGGAGTCTACTAAACATTCTTCGGTGAACAAGACAGCCTCTCCTCCCTCGGTCCCCCGCCCCTAAGAATTATCTGGTCCAAAGTGTCAATAATACTGAGGCTGAGAAACCCTGATCCAGCTCACATACCTTTGAAGTTGTTAGGCAGAAAACACGCCTTAAAAGTTAGCTTTAATTTTGCCTTTTATTAAAAAAAATCTTCTAATTTATCGTAAAACAAAATTTTCTTTATAAAAAATAAGAGCTATTTGGATCTTAAGAAAATAGACCAGATGATTTGAGGCTTAGCTACCCATCTAATAACCTTATTTTCTTTTCTTCTTGTTAAAAAAAAATTGTTACCAAGAAAGAAAAATGACTTTAATTCCTATGAGGTCAAAATACGCTCTTTAAAATCTTCATTGTTTATCCATGTGTTGAATTATTAATCTTTCATCTGTCACCAGTGGATGCCTTCAAAGCTTGATGTTAATCTCGATTTGTGCAAATTTAGCACATCCCAGGAAAGCAAAAAACGGTGAAAGGGAAAGCTCTAAATTAGACTCTAAGTTTTGATTCACAGCAGAGGATCATTTCTTTTCTTCCCAGGATTGTTATTCTGGGAGTGAGCCAGAAGAGTTCAAATTTATAGAATAAGATACATCCAAGGGAGAGAAACTTCCATCTGTAATGGAGACGGAAGGAAGCTGAGGATGTACATGGAACTGTCCTGTCTTCCTGATATGCTAATGACCCCGGAAATCGTTGGTTCTGTGACACCTATTCCCAGTACAGTTTTCTTCTATATCTTATTTCCCGATTAGTTGCTATTCTGGTTGTTTTTATTAATTTCGTATAACAACATATCCTTCTTAAATAACAAATAAGTAGGTTTAAAAATAAGGGTACCAAAGTAGTCTGTGCTAAAGAAACTTGTAAATCCACTCAGAAAAGCAAATGGTCCTTTCTTCTGTCAAAATGGCTCTTGGTATATTGGGTCTCTGCCGATTATGATACTTGGGATTTTCTTACAGTGAAACCCGTCCATGCTCACTGTTTTCTCCTTCCCTTGTAGACCTGCAGTGAGAAGAGTACCAACTTGCATGACTATGGCATGTTGCTGCCCTGTGGAATCGACAAGTTCCGAGGGGTGGAATTTGTATGTTGCCCGCTGGCCGAGGAGAGTGACAATATTGACTCGGCAGATGCGGAGGAGGATGACTCAGATGTCTGGTGGGGCGGAGCAGATACAGACTACGCAGACGGGAGGTAAGGTGGCCTCTGTGTTGGTTCTCTCGTAGACGCCAGAACATCTAGCATGTAGTTTTGTTTCTTCTATGCGTGTATCTTCCCATTTCTCATTAACGGGATCTCAGCCTACTTCCGTTAGAGTTTGCTGGTATGAGGGAAATAAAATCTAAATCATGAAAGTCCTATAACAGTAATGGCCAACTGATTAATCTAATTGATCAGCCACCACTGAGTTCATTTTAGCTGTTTTATTTCAGTCTCCAAAGTTGGGATCAAAATACCACTGATACTATAGTAGGTAGTTCTGTAGAGAATTGAAGTCGGAGTGAGTGACTGGCATTCTGTGTTGGTCTATAACTTAGAAATATTTTTTAAACAAGATTTTGGGATTACATCCTCAGTCAGTAGCTAAATCTGAATTTTTCTTAAGAAAGGTTGGTTTTGCCTCTTTTTGTTCATTTTGGTCAGTTTCTTTGGCATTTATTCATCTCTTCCTTTGTGAATGTAGTCAGAGGCATTCATAAATGTTTGCTCAAAGTTCTTTAACTATCTTTGATTTCATGATAGTTAAAAGAATTATATTTTCACCTCTTAGGGATCTTAATCCCATAACTTCTAGATTCTTGTTTTATTAAAAGCAAGCCTCTATATTCAGATCATAAAATTACAAAACTAGAACTTGGGGGTTAGAAAGATTATCTACTTTAGTCATCAGTTTCATGCTTCATTGTCCTCCAGTGGTGGTGATTATCTCATTTCTCCTTTTCCTTCAGGAGGAAATGTTCCCTGGT
Organism: Suricata suricatta; assembly: GCF_006229205.1. Taxonomy (NCBI): domain Eukaryota; kingdom Metazoa; phylum Chordata; class Mammalia; order Carnivora; family Herpestidae; genus Suricata; species Suricata suricatta. The sequence continues at coordinate 19,754,293 of NC_043704.1, forward strand.
GTCACAGATTATCCAATAGAACATTAAGTATGAATTGTTAAGGCTGATGTTATTAATATAAAGTTTTCTGCCTTACAGAGTCAGGTACAGGTTTTTTATAATATATTTTGTAGAATTTTAAAAAATAATATTACAAAAATACAATTAGATTTTACAGATATATAAGGAATCCTAATTGCCATTTCTTACCAGTTAATATCAGGTTTCTCTTTAGTGATTATTGTCCAGTTTTACCATAGCATTTTTTTTTTTGTTAGTTAAGCTCTTTTGTGGTTCCTTCTTTGCTAGATTTAGAAAAATTGTGTCCAGTGTAGGAGGACATAAAGCTAAACAAACAAGCGAAGTACAAAGGAGAGAAAGAAGTAAGGGAAAAGTCAACTGTATGCTTCAAAATACTTCTCTCTGTAAAAGTTGAAAGTTCTGTAAAATAAACTCCTCTGAGACCATTAAACATCAAGGAGAACAGGAAAGCTTTTGCCAGTGGGAAAGCGCCTGAGCTCTTTTTCCACGGGGTGGGTTGATTGTGGGGTTGGGCCGTGGCTGGGGCCCTCGCCTGTGGAGAGAAACATCTGTTGGTTTGGGTCTAATTGCTGCTTTGTCTACAAGTTGGATTTGCCTACTTCTTACTACTTTTATGATAGTTTTTTTATACTTTTCTTCAGTCCTACCTAGATTTGAAAGTTTCACAGTGAGTTCTTGAAACAATTCTTGTCATCGGAGCTCTTACTACGTGATACCAGTGCAACCAGCATTGAAAAGGGAATCTGAGGGCGCCTGGGTGGCTCAGTCGGTTAAGCGTCCGGCTTCAGCTCAGGTCATGATCTCACAGTTCGTGGGTTCGAGCCCCGCATCAGGCTCTGTGCTGACAGCTCAGAGCCCGGAACCTGTCTTCGGATCCTGTGTTTCCCTCTCTCTCTGACCCTCCCCTGCTCATGCTGTCTCTCTCTCTCTCTCTCTCAAAACTAAATAAAAACATTAAAAAATTTTTAAAAAGAAAGAAAAGGGAATCTGAGTTGGACAGCCATTTTCTTCGTTCATAGTTTGTTAGATACTTGATCATTTCCCATCACTAAATTGACTCTGTACTTTGTCAACAACCCAAGTAATGGCAAGGAAACCAAGAGAGCTCCGTGACTGCTGTTAACATTAGCCAGTTAGCAGTGCACTTGTAACCCTGTATCAGGGTTGGCGGCCCACCATTCATGACCATTCATATAGAATTAAGAATGGGTATATGGGAGCACCTGGGTGGCACAGTAGGTTAAGTGTCTAACTCTTGACTCTTGAGTCAATATCTTGACTCAGATCTTGATATTGGTTCATGGGATCGAGACCTACATCGGCCTCTGCATGGACAGTGCAGAACCTGCTTGGGATTCTCTCTTTCTCTCTGCCCCTTTCCTGCACATGTGCATGTGTGCCCATTCTTTCTCACTCACAAAATAAATAAACTTAAAAAAAGAATGGATATTTTTGTTGTATCCTGAGAGTGACAGACTTTTGCCAAGCTCTCTTTCTTTCTCAGTTAACACTTTTTTTTTTTTAATGTCTTGTAAAGCCCACCTTTTATTGGGAATAGATTTTGATGTGTCTTTTTTTTTTTTACTTCTGCAATCCCTTCAGCTTTCTGACCTAATTGAAAACATTACTAACATGATACCTTATGAAACCCTCTCAATGGCCCTTTCTTTTCCTACACCCCTTTCTCACTAGTCCTGGAAAGAGATCCACAGGGCTTCCTGACCTGGCCTCGGGTTCCTCATTTATTTATTACTGTTATTCTGTAATTAGATTCTTTGATATTGAATCTCTCTGGTTATACCACTGTCCTCTGTTGCAGTCACCAAACTGTTGGATGCTATTGTGTCATTTTTTAATGTTGTCTGTTGTGTTTTTAATTTACAATTATACAATAGATTATCCAAACCAGATTTGACCCTAGGATCGCAGTGTGTAACTAGGTTATACGGTCATATTAGCTATCTCTGTCTTTAGCCATATCCCTATCCAGGTTGGCATCCAATTGAAATGCTAGCTGACTCCTCCCTAGTCTTCTTTATTTAAATTCCATGTCTGTTGGCTCCAACACAGATATCCCTGAGACTCTGTCATCACTTAGAAATACTGTACCCATAGGGTTTGTCAGCTTTGACATTCCTCTCGGACCAGAATCTTCTCACACTATACCCCAAACACTCACTGGGTCTTAATGAATTTTACCCCTTTCAAAATTTTTTCCTCAATTCAGGCTCTTAGTCCATTATCCTCTTTTTCTTTTTTTCTGTTTTGGTTTGAATGGAGGGTCCTTTCTAATGTGGATGTACCTGATGGGTAACCATTTATATATATTCATTTGAATATCCTGGAGTTGTTGATACCCTTCACATTTTCTTACCAATTTTTGTCAATCTTTTGTATTTGGGAAAAAGTAATTTCCCCCTTTCAATGCTTCTGAGTTTTGTGAGGTTGATGTATCATGTCATGTTACCCGACCAGTTAGTTCTATTTCTTATTCATGCTGTAACCTCAGCTGGGATCCTAGTGTTCGTAGATGTGCCTGATCGTCACTATTTGATGACCTGTCACCTTTCACATAGCCGCTGACCCACGCTACCGTCCTTCTCCTTGGCTCCCGGCATCGCTCTCCTTCATGCTCCACAGATGACCCCTAAATAGTCCCATATTGTGAATTTCTGCATCATGGTACCTGGGAGTTTATAGGCGCTTGTACATGTCTATTGAGTAAATTCATGAATTTTCTTGATATGGGCTTGAGGTATCTTGAGAGATACCTTAGCATTTCTCTTTCCACGTTCTTCCATTCCTTGCTCCCCATTTTCCCTGTTATAATTATGTTCTATCTGAATACAACTTGATCACCTGTACTCCTTTTCTTGGATTTTTAAAAAACTGTATTCAAGACCTTTTTAAAAATAGTTCTAGGTTTTTCTACATCAAAATCGACAGAATGTATGGAGAGCTCCAAGATACCCCCTCCCCCCTCATACATGCATAGCCTCCCCATCCTCAACAGCTCCTACCAGAGCGATATATTTGTTACAATTGACACATTATCATCGCACATCCCTACACTACGGTCAGGGCTCAACTCACCCTTGCAGTTGTACATTCAGTGGATTAGGACAAATGCATAATGACATGTACCCACCCTTATGGTATCATACAGAGTATTTTCATTAAAAACCCTTTGTGTTCCTCCATTCATCGTGGCAACCACTGATCTTTCTCTTGTCTTCATAGTTTTCCTGTTTCCAGAATGTCACATCATTGGATTCATAGAGTGTGTCGCCTTTTTCAGATGAGATTCTTGCACTTAGTTAGTAATATGCATTTAAGATTCCTTTGTGTCTTTTCATGGCTGTCTTTCTAGCTGTTTCTTTTCAGTGCCAAATAATATTCCATTGTCTGGATGTACACAGTTTACCTATCCATTCACCTACTGCAGGACAGCTGGATTCCTTCCAGGTTTGGGCAGTGGGATTAAAGCTGCTGTACACATCCATGTGCAGGTTTTCGTGTGAACCTACGTTTTTCGCTCCTTTGAGTAAATACCCCAGAGCCCATGGCTGGATCGAAAGGTAAGAGTATGTTTAGTTACAGGCAAGCGGCAAACTCTCTTCCAGAATTGCTGTCCTGTTTATTCCCACCAGCCATGAGTGACAGTTTCTGATGGTCCACTTCCTCACCAGCAAGTAGTGTCATCAGTGTTCTAGATTTGGGCCATTCAGATAGGTGTATAGTGGTATCTCGTTGCTTTAATTTACATTTCCTGGGTGACATACCACATGAAGCTTCTCTTCATATGCTTACATGCCATCCACATACCCATTTTTCTAAATTTTCCGCCTCCCCTATCATTTGCTCCTTCATTTTTACCCACAGAATGCTGTTTGTGTCCTGAACTGCTGCTGCCCGAGTTCAGAGCGTCATTTACTGGGTACGAGGCTACCTCCTGTGACTGTTCCTTACTCTCTGTGGCTCACGTGTTCCTGTTACCCTGGTGCTTTTTTTTTTTCTTAAAGGGACTCATCGTCCCTTGACTTCTTATTACTTGGTGTTCATTCTCCCTGACCCACAAACCTCCATTAATTCTTCATGCCTGTATCATGTTCCTATTTTGCTTTTCTGATCCTATTGACACTTGGCAGGAAATACTGGATGGTTCCCGCAGTGTGTAGGAAAGCTCACATTCCCTTGCAGGCCATCCAGAGGTCGATTCTTGGCCCCAGCTTTCATTTCACCATTATACATGTGCCTCCCCTTCCCCACTCACCCCTCCACACCCTCGGCCTTTTCATTGTCTAGGATATTGATCCCACCTTTCTAGCGCCTTCTGAAAATGTGTTTCCTTTTTCAGAAGATGGGGTTAACACACCACAAGGACATTTGTCCATTCTAAAGTGCTAGACCTGTAAAATCCTGTGTGTATTTTAACATTCACCCCAAAAGACCCCTCTTTTACAAGTCTGCTCTCATTATCACTTGAAATGCTTTGCTTCACTGTCCTACCTTTGTTTCATATTATTTTATTTATATTGGGTTTTCTTCCAGTTAATTGTAGTCATTTCTTTTTTTAACTGATGCAATCCAACCTGTAGTTTATATACCAAGAATGTCTTACACATTGATCTTCAAGAAATATTAGCCAAATTCAGTTATTTATTTAAAAATATTTTTCATAGCTTTTGGTAAGGACTTCATGGTCCATAAATAGATGTTATAGACTCTTGTGTTTCAGCTCAGATGTGCCCCATAGAAATATATGCACATTTATACTTTCTACTAGCCACTTGTAAAAATAACAAGAAGCAGCTGGTGAATCCATTTTAATAACATTTTATTTAATCCAGCATATTCAAATATTATCATTTCAACATGTAAATTATATGAAAAAGTTACTAATGGAATATTTTGTGGGGTTTTTGTTTCTTTCCTTCCTACAAGGTCTTTAAATTCTAGCACGTGTTTTACGCCTACAGCGCATCTCCTTCGGACTGCCACGTTTCGGTGTTCCGTGGTCACACATGGCCAGTGGCTACCTACTGGACATCATAGCGCTCGATAGTCCGGATTTCTAATCACCCTTTATTTTCCATTAAGATAATGGGTTATATAGCTAGTAATAGATTCTAAGATGGAAATCTTAATTTTTTATTACTTTTGTAACTGTCCATGTTTTTTTAATTTAAAAGAATTGTTTTGAACTTACTCTAGTTAGGGTATCGGGTTGCATGTATTACTTCATCTTTCAGTGTTTCCCTGTTAGCCCCTCAGGCCTACATTCCTTTATCCGTATTAGGCAGAGCGAATGGGCACCACTGACCTGCATGCAAACTGGGCCCCTGCCAGCTGGCCCTCCTTGTGACACTTGAAATGCAGAATCAGAACAGGAATTTAACACATCTTACTTCAAACGTCCTCCAAGGCCACCCTAGGACAGTTCTCGGAGAGGAGAAAATGAAGCATTATTCTGATCCTACCAGAAACAAAACTTGATCCACAGTTTAATATATACTGTGTTGGTTGGTGGGTAGTAAGATTTGTTTTGGTAGGAGGTGAGGGTTTTCCTATGGCCAATAAGAACATTCTTTGTGGGACGAGCTCTGTTTTATGACCTTATTGAAAACGAGGTAAGTCTTTCAAACAAATGAATGTGGACAGATCAGTGATTTGGATAGCTCAGTACTTATTGCTCCAGTATTAATGTTGACTAAGTTCTCAGACCCCCTCAAAATACCTATTCATGTGATCAGGAACATAGCTTGCTTCTGTTAATAGTATGCAGATTCCAACCTTTGCGGGTAAGAATTTCCTATGGCAAAGTTCATTAGGAGGCTAGCCTATGCAGTCTGGCCTTCTGAGTGTGGATCTGGACTGCAAGTTTGCTCCCACCTGGATCCACAGAATCCAACTGAAAAATCATCTCATCCACGGGGCTTGTTGCATTTGTACGGCAGATAACAGAAGGGAAGACCCCATAAGGGCACTTTCCCTCTTGGGAGTGTCCTTCCTCACCAAAGTAGGTCCCCACATTTTTCTCCCAGAGCAGAATCTCAGATGATATAGTTTCTCATTTCCAGGGTTGCACACATAGGTGAGACTGTTTTGAGAGGTAACCTTAGTGTATCTTCTTAGATAATGAGATGATTTTTTTTCTTTTTAATTAAAACAACAATAACAACAGCACTTAAAATAGATCCAGATGACTGATTGCTTTTGGCTGCATCTCACTGTGCCCTTCTTTGAGCTGTATTTTGTAGCTCAGGAGAGTTTTCTTTCTTTGATTGAGGTTTCCCCAACAGTTCATGTGTGTGTGTGTGTGTGTGTGTGTGTGTGTGTGTGTGTCTACACTCATGTGTAGGAACCTGGGAACACACAGCATCTTAACAATAAACACTGAGCCCAGGCAGCTGATTCACTTCTGAAGGCCTTGACCTGCACTGTACCATAAAAGCCAGCCCAGCACCACTGACTTGTCAGGGTACTGAGGACTCTTTATATTATTATGATTTCTTATGTTTTAGATTATCTTACAAAAGTAAGAATAAGGGATAATGAAAATAACTTTGTCTAGAAATTTTAATAAGAATTAATATAGTAAAGGGGCACCTGGGTGGCTCAGCTGATCAAGCAGCCGACTTCGGCTCAGGTCATGATCTCACAGTTTTTGAGTTCGAGCCCCACGTCGGGCTCTGTGCTGACAGCTCAGAGCCTGGAGCCTGCTTCGGATTCTGTTTCTCCCTCTCTCTCTGATCCTCCCCTGCTTAGCTCTGTCTCTCAAAATAATAAAGCTTAAAAAAATTTTTTTAAAGAATTAATATAGCAAACATTATCATTTGATTTAAAATTTAAGTACAGTAAACCCAGATTTTCCATCTTTTCTTGATTTTGAAAGTAGAGGGTCCTAAAATGGGCAGTATTTTTTGAATGGAACTAGGTAATTAGTCACCTGCTGTGCACGAACCTGGACTGTATTCATCTTATAAATATCGATTGCAGATTTAAAATATAGCTCTATTAGCTTGTATCCTGTTGTACTTGGTTTTTTCTTGGGTTTTCACTTGATAATTATAAAAAAATCAATGCTTTGAAACATTCATAATTTTGTTGAAGAGACAAGAGCTGCTTTCTTTCCATAATTACAAAATATTTCTAAGTTTGGCTTTATAAATTCCCATTAGATTCATCAATTCATTTTTTTTCTTTTCATTTTTACATTGTTTCTTTACTTCTAATTGTTTTTGTATGCCCTCCTGCCTTTGGTATTTGTCTGTTCCCAAACCACATTCAAAAAATGTTGCCTAAACATGATAAAATTTATTGTGCAGGCATCCTAAAGGAGAAGAAAATGCTGTCACACATCTTTTTAGCAAAAATGGTGACCAGTGTCCTTCTTCCTGTGAAATGTCTCCGTGGATGAGAATCTTCTATTTCCTTATTGTTCTTAGAATTCCAGCAGTGTTCTCTTTTCAGTTCTCGGGCCTAAGAAAATCCATGTAGGATGCCGTCATCTGAGGATTCATGCTTTGTGTTCTTGCCTCTGTGATGACTTTCATTCATAGGCCATTTTGTCTAATATTTGTGACGTACCTCCTGTCACTTTTCTATTGGATGTGGAAAATGAATGTTTTTGAGTTCCAGTTGTGTTCAATGAAAGTCTCCTGACTTATTTTATTCCTTCTGGAAAGGTGATGCAGCATTTTGGAAATGCAGGAATAAAACTAAGATAATTTCTCTATTACCTCATCCTTGTAGGCAATTTACTCAGCTTTTCATTTTCTGTTTTTTTCCTTTCTTTCTTTTTTTTTTTTTTTTAGTAGGGTCCGCACCCAGTGTGGGGTTCGAACTCAAAACCCTGCCATCAAGAGTTGCATGCTCCACTGACTGAGCCAACCAGGCACCCCTATCCTTTCATTTTCATATTATTTTGTCTTCTTTAGCATAGTTGAAATAGTCAGTGAGAAATGATGAAATAATTCTTGGGATATTAAAAATAGGAAAATGTTGCAAAAAATTTTAGTTACATAAAAAGCTTCAGTGGACTGGTAACAGTAATTACAAGATGAAGGAGCTGTTATTCAATTTTTAAAAAATAAAATCTCTCTACAGAGGGCAAAAGTCAGAAATACTGACTTTTACAAGAACTGCTCAAAATGAAACTCATAAAATTATGTGTAGTGGATCCTGACGGTATTCTGAGGGTTAGTAGCTGATTATATTTATCAGGAGTTTATATTTGTTAAGAGGTCTCCGTGACTTGACAGATTACAATCTTTGGCCTTGGGACACCTGCATGCCTCAGTCAGCTAACCCTCCAACTCTTGATTTCAGCTCAGGTCATGATCTCAAGGTTTGTGGGTTCAAGCTGCACAGTGGGGCCCTGACAGCATGGAGCCTGCTTGGGATTCTTCCTCTCCGTCGCTCTCTGTTACCCCCTCGCAAATAAAAAGCTTAAAAAAAAATATGGCCTAATTTTCTACAAATTAGGGGTTCAACAAATACTAATAGGGTTTTAAACAACAACCACTAGGAAATAACATTCCAGGTATACCGTAATTAAGTGAAATCGCATCTAAATTTTAAAGCTAGAAACACTGAAAAAAAATGCTAGGACCTAACAACTGCTTACCACCTTTACTGTGGTTACTACTTGAATATCTTTTCATGGCTTCAAAAAGTGAAATAAAATAGAGCAAATTGGTAACAAGATTCATCTCTATCTGAGCTTCTGAAGAAAAAGTCCATTCTTAAAGTAGCTTTCCTATTTGAACCAAGGAGCTATTTTTTGTCCTTTGCTGTCAAATTGGACCTCTCCTACAAATAAGGAACAGCAGGCAAAATTTTCAGGAAGCACAAGTGGCAGTCATGAGACTTGCTCAGGCCCTCAGCATTGTGTGATTTTAAAAAACAATAAATAAACATCACTTTAGAGCAGTGGTTCTCAACCAGGGTGACTCCACTGCCCGAGGGACCTTTGGAATTGTCCACAGATGGTTTTCAGTTGCCACCGCGGGGGCGCGGGGGGGGGGGGGGGGGGGGGGGGGGGGGGGGGGGGGGGGGGGGGGAATGGGTGCTGCTGGCTTTGGGTGGGTGGAGACCCGAGACACTGGTAAGCATTATCCGCTACGCACAGGCCAGCCCCACAGCAAAGAAATGTCAAGAGAGCCGAGGCTGAGAAACTGGTTCAGAGGTTTCTTCAGTACTGGAAAGCTGGGGAAATGATTCTTTAAAAAAAAAAAAAAAAATCCATTCCAAGATTTTGTCTCACCCCAATCTCCTGCGGAGAGAAAAGCAAACACCCCAGGAATATAGGTCTCTTAAGGGCACTTTTGTAAAGATGGGAATGCTTGAGATGAAAACAAACTTTGCAGACTTCTGCATCCATATGTTAAAAGACCATCCTCAAAATGTGCTCAAACACAAAGATGATCCGGGTTTCTCATTTGGACCCAGTGACTTCATTAATCCTGACCATTATGTCAATTGGTTTTTTTTCCTTTTGTCAATATCACTACTCTCCATTTTGACTACAATACATATTAGCATGTTTTCTGGGGCAAAATGATCCCAATTGGAAATAATTGATATATTTAGAAATATATATATATATTTCCTATCTTTACTTAAAATGTTTTTTTCATAACATGTAACTAGAAAAATTAATTAAAGTATGATATTTTCCTAGAGGGTTTTGAGTTAGGGAAAATCACCTGTAATTCGACCTCATTGTAAATTTTGTGTTCCTATTTGTTTTTGTTCATACGGATATGTTTTTATTCAGTTGTGGCTATAATACTAAGTCTTTGTGTTTAAATAATATTTTAATATTTAAAAATACATTTGTAATCTTCATATCTATTCCTTCAAAGTTTGTGTATCCATCTGACTGTTGTCAAACATTTTTTTCTTTTTCTTTTTTAATATGTTTTTTAAAGAATTATTTATTTTTGAGAGAAAGAGAGAAACAGAGCGCAAGTGGATGAGGGGCAGAGAGGGAGAGAAAATCTGAAGCAGGCTCCAGACTCTGAGCTGTCGACCTGGGGCTTGAACTCATGAACCATTAGATTATGACCTGAAGTCGGAAGTGTAACTGACTGAGTTACCCAGGTGCCTCTGCATTTTTTTTTTTAAATGTTGCAGGGGCCATGCTTTTGAATTCCTTAATGGCCATAGATTTTCTTCCCATATGGTATAATAATAGCTTGAAGGTATATTTCCAAAATTAGGATTACTGAATTAAAAAGCTAAGGATGTTTTGGCAGTGTATGAAATGGATCTCAATAATGTTTAAGCTTATTTACAGTGAAGTATTGACAATGAATGAATTTATCATAATATTCTCCAGTACTGATGTTTAATTGTTGTTATTAATAACATGGCCTCTGCCTTATTAGCTCCAAACTTTCAGGGTCTTCTAGGCTGAGTTTCATGGGAGTGTGGACTAGGTTTTAGCATCTTCTTACACCTTAGTCTGTGTTTGACTAGGAATAATCATAGTAGATGTATATCATCTTGCTACGTGCAGACCACTGTTCTGAAACCTTGTAAATGTTAACTCATTTTATGTTCACGGCTTCTTAATGTCTATAGCTATTTGTTGAATGATTTCATGAGTTTTGTTTGGGCTTTTCCAAAGTTAGGAATAGATTTGTGCTGATGTATCTATAGTTGCAGATTTCATTTGTTTTTTGTTTTTTGTCTTGTGCCAAGCAAATAGTATAGGTATTTCAAATCTAAACGTCAGCAGAACCCTTTTGCAGGTTTTCAGTCCATGAATTCTACATTAATGAAGTATGATTGGTAATCTGTACTTGTCGCATTCAGCTACATCGTTTCCATTTCACCTAAAGAGCACATATAAGTCATAACTTTAAGGATTAATTTTTTTAGGTTTATGTATTTATTTTTGAGAGACAGAATGAGCGGGAGAGGGGCAGAGAGAGGGAGGGAAAGAATCCCCAACAGGCTTCACATTGTCAGCACAGAGCCCGATGCAGGGCTCGAACTCACAAACCGTGAGATCATGACTTGAGCCGAAACCAAGAGTTGAGCGCTTAACCCACTGAGCCACTCAGGCACCCCATAATCATAATTTGAAAAAGTGACTAATTCATTCAACTTTAATTATAAAAAGTTTCAGATGATAAAATTTCAAACCAATAATTAATTTTGACTGAATGATTCACATATATTTCCGGGAAGTTAAAAGTTCTTGATTTTGACTGATAGTATAGTATATGTTGATTCTATAAAACAACAGTTTAATTTGCCCTAGATAGAAGGCTTCAGAAGGACAGAATAGAATCTAAAGTTTTAGATTTGTTTAATACCGATGGGAAAGAAATGTGACGGGAAAGGTAGGTTGCGACACATGTCAAGAAAAAGACCAGAACTTACTCCACTCGAAATACATCAGTTGGACCTAAACTGAGCGAGCTATTTCTTTTCAAGTTCCTGCCTTTGATTTATTCGTGTGAGAGTGGAGACCCAGGGTTAATGGAGAGACAGAATATATAGATCTTGCTTTTGCATTAGTAGAAGTCTGTCTGGTGTACTTATCTTTAAAAGATGACAAAGGCATCTTTTTCGTATTTCAATGCAGAATTTCCACAAAGATGTCTTTTTTAAATAGAGAATAAGTTTGTAAATGTCGAGAAAGACACATAAAAATTACATCTCCATTGGATCAGCAGCTAGGCCATCTAGATGCTGCTGTTGTTTTGGGCTAAGTTGGTCCTTCTTTGAATCAAGGAGAAGAGAGAGGAAGCTAGCTATGCACCTTGTAAGCCTGTCGTGTTAAAACTGTTTATGGGAGAAGTAAACCTATGGAGGGAAAATGATGACCCAGTAGCCCCAACCCAGGGTAACATGTCACAATGCGGAAGACGGGAATGCAGAGCTTACCTTATTCTGAGTTGGGGACAGCCGTGTCCATGGCGTCATTTGAAGCTCCTGATGGACTTCCAGCCTAGAGGACAGGGACATGACTTCACGGTATCTTCATCTGTCTTTCTTCCCAGAACTTAGTGGCACCTTAAAAACATCTACATAGCCCAAACGGTGGGGAGCATTCTTTGTACCCTACACATGAGCACAATGGAGGAGATATTTTAAATCCATTTATCAAGCCTCCCGGGGACGTGGACCTGGGAATAACCTCTTCCAGAGAGAATGAAGGGGGCTCATCATGCTGGGTGCTGCCCATTTCCACTCATTTCCCAGAAGCCTGAGCAGAGGCCCACACCGGCAGATACTCAGTGTAAGGGGGACATCATGGTCCTGAGCATTATTGCAGTTCGCGTAAAAAAAAGTTTATTAAGGCTCCACTCACAGTGCTGGGTGAAACCTGACGGAACTGTGGTCTGTGTGTTCAAGGCCTTTTCTCAGAAAATAATCACCAGACAGTAGTAGGGAGTGACAAATGCATGTATGCGTGTCACAGATACAGTGTTGGTGGTTTGTGACACCTTATCATTGAATCTTGTGGTATGTTGTGCCCATGTTGGCTTGGAATGTGGAAAGATTCATGGCCTCGGCTAATCAGGCTGTTGTGAAAATACAGGCCTGTTGGTGGATCAGTACTTTTCTCTGTCTTTAAAATTGGTTTTGACAAGGGATGAAAGAGGCTCTTTTGACTGAACCCTACTTAGATCTCTGAAGTTAAAATCCTCTGAATACATAATCTTTCAGCTGCTTTTCTGCCCTGCATTTTGAGAATGCGTTTTCCTCACTTAAATGGTGTTAAATGCTCAACAGGGGAAAAAACTAACCACTCTGGAGGAGAATCACAAAGTGAATCATCGAAATGATAAATTACAGCCTTAAATCTTTGCCAGTGGATGAGTCAAGTGGAATGGATTTGATGAAACAGTTGGTGGCTTTGAGACATGACTGTCACATTGCTGGTTGGCAGCTTCCAGCACCGTTTGAGGCTGCACTGTATCACCGTGCCTTGTACTGAAATAAAGGGAACTAATTTGAAAATGAGGAATCGAAGAAAAGCAATAAGTTTGCATTTTCTCTTGAGGCAATTGGCCACCAGCTCTGAGGTCTTATTAAAAAAATGCTGAGTTTCTGTATTTAATAAGCTTGGACCTCATGTATATCAAGAAGGAAACCAAAACACTTTAATAGTCGTAACCAGAGTACGGTTGTGTGGCCAGGCCAGTGAGGTTTGGTCTGATTTCCAAGTACGAGGGAACCATTCATTTTGTAATCATTACTTAGAGGGTTGGGTTATTCACCGCCAAAGATTTTACACGTCACATTGAAAAAGGGAAGACCTTTTTGTCCTCCTAATGTCTTTTAATTAAAGATTAAATTCAGATTTCCTGGATTACAAAGTAGTAAGAAGAGAAGAAGAAAATCTAGAGCCTCATGACCTAAACAGGCTCCTGGCAGTGGTATCCTCAAATGTTAATTCCATGTGGAAACCAACACGGAATCTGGATATTGTTATTTTCCTTGTAAAACCCCTAGTTGAGATGGGATTCACTATTATCCTATATAAAGGTGGTCCTTAAAAATATGGATTATTCTTTTTTTGTTCGTTTCTTTTTCCCCTTGGCCTGAGGATCTTACATCAGCATATTAATGCCAAAGAAGTTTCTTTTACTTGACCCGTGTCCTTCATCCAGTCCTTGGTCTAATAAATTGTATGCTGGAACTTTAGTTGGTAATTAGTAGTGATAAATTAGCTTCTAGGAACCCTGAAACAGGAAATCAAGCTATATAGTCCAAGATGTCTGCATCTCACCATCAAGTCTAAACTAGTACCAAGAACTTATCATAAAAAACTCAACAAAATTTTAAGAAGCCTGTATATATTTTGGAGGGAAGGCATTCATAAAGAAAATAATTTGGGGATACTCAAAACTGTTTCTTTTGATGAGAGGTAGAAAATAAAGAAAATCTCTCCCAAGTAAGGACTAACTACCACTTCCTGTTTCACCCTCCGTATGTACAAAGGCACACTTCCAGTGTTCGTGTGTACAGTTTTAGAGGGTGGAATTCTTCTATTTAATGGAAGCTGGTGGTCACCTGAATTGTCTGTGTATGTCCCCCATCTGCACGATCTATTGATGCTTTATTTGTTTTGGAATGGTCCTAAAGGAGTAGTCTTCTTTCTTCCCTCCAAAAACAGGCTTTATCTGAATATGAAATTGTTTCCTCACTTAACCTGTAGTAAATTTCCTGTAAAGAGTGATTGAAACAGTAATCTTAAGTAGTTAAAATTCTAAAATGCACACCATTTTTAAAGAAATTTGTTTATTACTATTAGATAAATATAATCACTCAAACTAATGATTTTATTTTTTTCTATTTTTTAAAAAAAATTTTAATGTTTTCATTTATTTTTGAGAGAGACATGAGCAGGGGAGGGGCAGAGAGAGAGAGGGGGAGATACAAAATGCAAAGCAGGTTCCAGGCTCCAAGGTGTCAGCACGGAGCCCAACACAGGGCTTGAACTCCCAAATGGTAAGATCGTGCCCTGAACTGAAGTTGGATGCTTAACCAACTGAGCCACCCAGGTGCCGCATCAAACTAATGATTTTATATTCCAGTTATTAGCCAGAGTATTTTTATCTAGCATTTGTATATTATTTTGTATATGTGTTTTTTATATATTTATTTATGCAAAAAATTTATTTGTAATTGAGCAAAACAATATGGTATTGGTAACATTTATTTAACTCCCTCCTCCCACCCTCTCCCACACAGATCATATAAATAGAAGCATATTTTTGTCTTTTGTAAAACTAAATCACTGATCATATTTAAGCAGCTTCAAATGAGGGTGATTTTACTTGCATCAGATGCTATGGTTATCCTTAAATCAATGAGATTCCCGTAGGATATAAAAGCATTATATATGTAATGTTTTATTGACCCTGACCTCTTTCCCTGATTTCTTAATTAAGTACATAAACCAGTATCATTCCATTTAGTAGCAGGCATCTCCATGAACTTTGCAGCTGAAGTGCAAACTCTGAATGTTTCGATATTTTTTATATAATCCCAGCAATAGTGGTTCCTTGAGCTCCACATCTTATTAATGTCTATTCATGTCTTGTCAATTTCAAAAATAAGGGAAGGACACACTGAGCATCTCTCTGGTTGTGTTGACACATTTGAAGGCATAGCAGATGGATGTTCATTGTTGTCATTTATGTCCTGTTTTCTACCAGACACATTTCCCCTTTTTATAAACCGTTATAAAGAGAACTGAATATCAAGCACTTAATAGGCTATGAATGTTTGTGCACTGACTAAATTGTTTTAGTAAAGTATTATGCGTAATTCTGGGAGGCTTTACCCAAAGATCCTCGAATGTCCAGGATGGTGTTGGAAGTTACTTGAAAATACATTTATGGGATAGCAGCATTTTATTGAAGACAATGGCAAGTCAGCCTATATAAATGATTTGTCCTTGGGTCCTAACATTGAAATTTTCTTTTGCATTTGAGACCATCGTTTGAATTTGGTCTTCCTAAGTTTTCTGCAAAGACTTGGTCTTCCTAAGGTTCTTCTAGTAACCTGTTGTCAGTCTGATGTGAATGACAACTGTATCATTGAAATACGCAGTAGATATCTGCTCCCCCTTATGTCAGCTGCTCCGATACCGGTAGTTATGAGATTAATGTTGTTGGGTACTAAAAACGTTAACCTAACACTGGCTACCAGACTGGAGGAGAGATTATCATTATATGGAAAGGACAGCATTACATTAGAGTCATTGAATGATGCCTGTAAAGCAGATCTGCATAAAAAGGTGTGGTGAAGAAACAGAACCCCCACGTCATAGATGCACCCAAAAAGTTGAGGAAAGAAAAGGCTTCTTAGTAAATATGATGATTCTTGCTTGAGAAATGTCTTCAAAGGTTGAAAGTACACATTGAGCTGAATAAAGTCTTTTGGAGCCTATCCCTTTACATGGAACGTGGAGGAAATTGCTCTCACCTGTTATCATCGTACTTGCTTTCAGAACAGAGTTAAAGATTAGACATGGGGGCGCCTGAGTGACTCAGTCGGTTGAGTGGCCAACTTCAGCTCAGGTCATGATCTCACAGTTTGTGGGTTCAAGCCCCGCGGCAGGCTCTATGCTAACAGCTCGGAGCCTGGAGCCTTCTTCACATTCTATGTCTCCCTCTCTCTCTGCCCCTCCCCTACTCATGCTCTCTTTCTGTCAACAATGAATAAATGTAAAACAAAAATTTAAAAAAAACATTCGATATGGAAGCGTGTTGAACTACAATGTGCAGCGGGCTGGTGGGTGGGGCCTTGAGTGGAACTGCGAGGGAGGGCGGGCCAGGGCGGGAGTGGTGGGTCCTTGGTCAGTCAAACAGAAAAGCTCTCCGTAGGGCGTGATCACTGGTCTCCTACCCCTGGTTTGATAATCATGACTGTTAGAACATGTTCCTTTTTAATTAGGTCTTTAAAAAATATTGTGGGTCGTGTAATCATTAAAACCAATAGTAATAGATAATGACTTCAGCACTTTTCGTCCTAGATGAGGTTGAGAACATTATTGAAATAGGTTTTGGTAGGAAACGAATAATGCTATTCCTATTTTATGAAGTTTAGTACATAGGTAGGAGTCTTTTCTTTGAGGGAAGCAACACATTAGAAAATATGATTTTTTTAGAATTGGAAAATGACAGTAAAAATTAACATGGAATCGGTTTGGGCTCTTTGGGGCATTTTAAATAGAAATTTACTAGATATTCAAATAACAGTAAGGTCATTCTACTCTTTTTTCTGTGTATTTGTAGATCTTCAATCTTATATTTAAATTATATTTCAAGAATAGTTCTAGGGCACCTGGGTGGCTCAGTTGGTTAAGTGTTGGACTTGGCTCAGGTCACGATCTCACGGTCCGTGAGTTGGAGCCCCGCGTTGGGCTCTGTGCTGACAGCTCAGAGCCTGGAGCCTGCTTCGGATTCTCTATCTTCCTCTCGCTCTCTGCCCCTTCCCTGTTTGAGTTCTCTTTCTCTCTCTCTCTCTCTCTCTCTCTCTCTCTCTCTCTCTCTCTCTCTCTCTCAAAAATAAACACTAAAAGACTTTTAAGTAAAAAAAAAAAAGAAATAGTTCTAAAAGAATGATGACATCTCTAACTTTACTAATAAGTAAGGGCAGCTCTATCACAGTTTTCATCTTTTACCTCCTGGAACATGCTGTTCAGTTGTTCAGTGTTTTATACGTCCTCTGGGTGGTAATCGGTTAGCCTCAAGTGGTTCTCAGGAGAATCTTCTAGTTACTGTTACTGGAAAATTGGAACCAAAGAGTCCTACACCTGTTGACACGGTAACGAAGCACTTAGGTTTTGCAAAACCATTTACCGGTGGTCACAGAACAGCAGCATTGTAGTTAAGGTAATCGGATGATGGTGGCACCAATCACGGAGGGACAAGATGCTGAGACCACACCGCAGAGCATCTCTGCACCTGGTCCCACTTCGTGTACAGCTCTCTGTCGGTGCTGGAACACACCTAGCAGCGCTGACGTGCCTAGAACATTTCATAATGACGTGACCCGTCTCACCTCTTCCCATCTGGGGAGTGTTCTTTTTTTACATGCACATTGGTTAATTGACTCTGTGTGTCACATCTTTGCCTCAAATACTATATATGGAACATCTGTGATCTGTGGCCATGAACCCTTAATAGGACTGAATATATTGTTGCTCTATCTTTGCTATTAGTTGACAGACAAATAAGGTAATACTTTTCCTCATAACCTCTTTAACCACCTAATCAAAGTTGAGCGCAGACAGACCCGCATGCTTCTAAATTTCCATATAAAGCACTTTAAGGTTAATAAGCCCTTAGAACCGATTGTTTTGCTTTTTCTCAGAAACTTTTTTCTTATATAACTTGTCTTCATTTCCAGTCTTTCTTTCCTATATGTTCTTTGCACAAGGCTTTGGAGGTTTTTTGTTTGCTTCTTTTTAGCTCTCCTGACATCGCTGTATTTTGTTTTGTTTTGTTTTTAGATTTCTGACTCTAGTTATCTGTCTTAGATTAGTATAGTATTTCCGTTACTGGACTCTTCGCCTTGGTTGCTGTAATCTATACCCTTGACTTTATATACCAGTTGGATTTATAAGCCCTGGTCCGCTAGGGCTAGTCCCCAAAGTGGGAAGCTCAGGTGTCTATATGGTAAAATTGAACTGAAGCCAGACGGATGGCTTCCTAATGTGTCTAAGAGAAAGTTCTTCGTTTCTAGCCCCCACTCCCATCTTGGTTCTCTTAAAGCTGTTCGGTCATAGTAATGGCCCACACCATCTCTTAAGTGTACAGCTGAGTACCTGGGACTCATGTTATCCTTTCCACAGATCCTGCCTGATCTGTATTCATGAATGCCCTGTCTCCCATCTTCACTAGTACGATCCCAGTTCTGTTATTTCTTGCTAGAGTTACTGTCGTATCCTACTGATTTCTGCCCCTGTTGTCTCTGTGCTATACACCACTCATTTCCACACACACATCTTAAGCCACTCTGTGTACAGCGGCCAGGGCATGAAGTGTGTATCTGTCTGTGTGTGTATATGTATATTATATATAAATAAAGCTGACCATGGAACCCCCAAGACAGAGGTTTGCTGGTGACTTAACCAAATACACAGAGAAAACGCAATGACCCTTTTTGTTGGGATGCCAAGGATGACGTCAACTGGAGCAGTTACTCAACATGTACTTGGCTTTCTTATCCAGGTATGAATGTACTTGACCCAGCTTCTCTGTGCCTTCCCAGCACCATGGCCCTGTTCCTCTCTTTCCGCACTGCTGTCTCTGTATCACACAGAGCGTGGCAGGCCTTCCCCACCCCATAATCGGCGGATCTCCTAGTAATGGTTTCCCCAGTTTTCTAGGTTTCCTTTTATCCTTAGCCTCAGCCTCAGTGTCCCCGTTCTCAAAATGCATTCCCTTTGCAAAGCAACATTCTCAATCTTTGCAGCCTACGTCTTCCATCCTGACATGAATTAGACCTTTTAGGATTGTATCTGCTGATGGTTTTTCTCTCCCCTACTAGAATGTAGGCTCCCTGAAGGCAGAGATCTTACCCTTCTCTCTTTCAGAGCCTCAGATCTGGCACACTGCCTGGTATGTAGTTGATATCTGCTAACATTTGTTGAATGAATGACTTTTCTTCTGCTATCGTAGGAGGATGTGGTAGGATGTTTCTGATTAGGCTCTTTAATCAATACAGAAAACATCTCCTCGGGAATTTTTCACATAGATCACTGAATTGGGAGGCAGCTTGAATTATGCCTGTGGGGAAAGAGCAGAAGCAGGGAAGAACAGCATAGTTAGATTTCAGAAGGCTAAATTGTGTTTCTAGTTACATAGGGTATCATAACAGGACATACCAGCAATGCAGAAAAAGAGGGGCTACTCTGGTCCATTATCTGCGGCCTTTCAAAAATGGTACCTCTTGAGTTTTAAGAAAATAACAGAAATGTACATTGCTGTTTACCTAATGGAAATAGAAACACAGTACCTCCCAGATCTATATCTTTTGGGCCCAGATCTCTTCTGCTTTATTTCTAGCTGTCGGCCGGAGGCCCCTTCAATGCCATCTCATAGCATCTGAGATCCATCCTGGTCCAAGCTGACCCTCCTTCTACTTCATCCTCTGTTCCCCTCAATACCCCTTCTCCGACCAGCCGCTCCGTCTCGACACATCAGCTTCATGCTGTCACTAACCCGCTTCTTCCAGTCACCAGCGCTGCTGTGATCTTTCTCCCAGCTGTCGCCTCCCTCATCCTCCTTGGCCAAGCATCTGGAAGAGCCTTCTCCCACGCCCACCTGTCGCTCCTCCACCTGTCTGGCCTTCATACTTCTGCCGGCTCATACTTCCTGCAATACAACTACTTTTGCCACTCTTCTGCTTCAGGTTTCTCCCCGAGGATCTGAATCACTAGTAGAATGAAGACAGACTCCTTAGCCTTTCAGACAAGGTCCTTTGTAAGGTGTCTGCATTCCATTTCCTTCCCGGTGCCTATCCTGTACCCAACCACGCTGAGCTACCTGCACTTCCTGTGTTTACAGGTGCGGGGTCTGGTCTCTGCAATGCCCCTTGGTCTTCGTCTTCTCTATAGATGTCTGTTCACTCATCAGTTCCCCGCTCACCTCTTAACCTGCTGAGTCCGTCCCTTTCCAGTCCTGTTAACAGACCTCTGTTAAAATCCGTGACAGCTCACGTTCATATCACGTACATCATGGTTCTGTGCTCATTTGTATATTCATCTCTGCAGGACTCTGAGCGTGGTCAGCAGTTGGGACTTTACTAGGCATTGTACCTGACAAATAGGACTGGGCGCTTGGATGGCTCAGTCAGTCAGTGTCCGACTTCAGCTCAAGTCATGGTCTCGTGGTCTGTGAGTTCGAGCCCCACCTCTGACAGCTCAGAGCCTGGAACCTGCTTCCGATTCTCTCTCTCTCCCTCTCTCAATCTGCCCCTTTCCTGCTCATGCTCTGTCTCTCTCTCAAAAATAAATAAATAAATAAATAAACATTTTAAAAATTTAAAAAAACAGGTCTTTACAGATTTTTTCTGAAATAATAAACCCCAAGGAAAATACTGCATGTGAAGAACCAATGATAACGTTTTATTTATATCATTTTCAAAACCTAATAACAGTAAAAGGGAAAGAAACATTTGTCATACGTAAATTTAAGCCCTAGTCTTCTGACAGCAAGTAAGTTTGTATTTAGTGCTACCACGTGCTTTTTCTAAGCGCTTGGCATACATTAACTGCTCACAGTATCTCGCGAGGTAGGTAATGTTTTCATCCCATTTGAAAGATGGGGAGACTGAGTCGTAGCAGGATAAGTCCCATGTCCACGGTCACACCAAGCTGGCAGGTGGCTTCCAAGGATGTGCCTTTAATTCCCACAGTGTTTCCCCTCTCTATGCCCCAGAGAGCGAGGACACTGAACTAAGTGAAGGAAACTTCAGTGTAATTTTCCCTTCAGAAAGAGAATTTTCAAAAATGGCTATTATTGGTGATTTAACCTAAAAAGTGATGCACTAAAAAGTAATGGCTCCGTCGGTTAGGCTTTGGCTCAGGTCATGATCTCATGGTTCATAAGTTCAAGCCCCACATCAGGCTCTATGCTGACAGGTCAGAACCTGGACCCGGCTTCGAATTCTGTCTCCCTCTCTCTCTGCCCCTCCCCCTCTTTCTCAAAAATAAACATTAAAAATTTTTTTAATAAAAAACAAGTAATGCACTTCCACATTCATTTCAATCCACATTTGTTGCATTGTTCATGCAGGGTCACGTATGATATTTTCTCACGTGGCAACCACAGATACTTTTAAAAATAAACTTAGGAACAAGGAAGCAGGCTTGCTAGAAGAGGAAGAAAGTCGACTCACCAGTGGAAATGAACTACAAGTTTTACTTCTTCAGTACATGCTTTTCCTGTAAATCTGGCTGATCCAAGACTTTCCTCATCAAGCACGCTGTGCTTGTCTTTAGGTTTTGTCTTCATCGTTTCCTCTTAGAATTTAGAATTCTGGTTTAGAATACTGATCTCAGGGCCACCTGGGTGGCTCAGTCACTTTAGTGTCCAACCCTTGATTTCTGCTCCCTGGGGCTGTGGGATCGGGCCCTGCATTGGGCTCTGCACTGGGCATGGAGCCTGCTTAGGATTCTAGGTCCTCTCTCTGCACCTCCATTGCTATTTCTTTCTCTTTCTCTTCAAATAAAATAAAATAAAATACTTGTTTCAAGCTGTAGAAACAAAGGGGCAAGGGAGTCCTTGGGCTTGTTTTAAGGATAAATGGCACTTTGTACCACCTGAGGATGGAGGCAGATATATCCATGGGGCCCCACCGCTGACTCTGGGGAAGGACTAGTGATAAATTGTTGCAGTGTGCTAGCAGGAGATGGTTTCTCTTTTCACAAAAGAGAAGAGGAAAGCCCACAGAAGCGGCAGGATGCCTTCCCTCTTTCTAAGGACAAGGTTCTTCACAAGATGTCCTTGAAAGAAAGATGAGGCTGCCGTCTTGCTTTGTGGCTATTCTAGAAGGCTTTTTAGCCATTGTATACACAGACCCTCTATAGGTTTATATTAGTCCCTTTGTGTATAGACATGGTGGAAAACAACGTGAGGCAGATAGTATTTGCCGAAAGGACATTGTTCTCCTACTATTCTCTGTATTTAAAAAAAAATGTTTAATGTTTATTTCTTTTTGAGAGAGAGAGAGGCAGAGTGTGAGCAGAGGAAGGGGCAGAGAGGGAGACACAGAATCCAAAGCAGCGTCCAGGTTCTGATCTGTCAGCACAGAGCCCGACACGGGGCTCGAACCCACAAACCTCAAGATCATAATTTGAGCCTAAGTCGGATGCTTAACCTACTGAGCTACCCAGATGCCCCCTTACTACTCTCTTTAAATGTTAACTATATCAAAAAATTAAAAAGTAAGTTAAAATAATACATGTTCATTACATCAGACCTCCTAATTACCCCACTCCAGCTCACCTCATCTAGTTTCCTGCTTTCACACGTGCCCTTAGCATTTGTCACTTGTAACGTGCAGAATAACGTCTTCACTTTGGCTTCTTACGTTGTCACCTGTCACCTCAGTAGCCTGGAAGTGCCAAGAGCGCAGGGAATTTAGTCTCTTTCATTCTCAGCAGTAACTTCCATATGTGGGGTGGACCCTTCAGAGCCCAGATCACCCTCAGATACATGGACACAGAGCACGTATTTCCAACTCTTGGCCCAAAACGTACGCGGACCACCTACACTTAGCCACAGCCCTTTCTCCAGGTCTGAGGAATGTGCTTAGGTTTTCCGGCAAAGTGTCTGATTAACCAAGATTGGGTTTCACTTATCAAGATTTTTTAAAAGACTCTGAAAGTTTTTATCACCTTAGGTGCTTCTCCCTAATCCATTTGGTTCATAAAGCTGTCAGGAAAAGAATGTGCTTTTGATTATATATGGCTTGACGTGCCTCCGAGATGGTCTTTAAAAAAGCAATTTAACTTTTTACTATAATTACATGCTAAACTTAATATTTCTTAAGTCTTGCCAGATTATCATTTTCCCCCTCTCCCAGCATGCCTTTCTATGATTTAAAGTAACGCTCTGGCAGCAAATATACAAACTACTTCTACATCTCTAAAATCGAAGCACATTTTTCTGCAGGCTCAAAGGAGACCATCTCACCCACAGAATTAACCGTCATTTTTTAAATATCGTCGGGTACTGAGTCCATAGTCGGATTTGCCCTGAGCCCCAGAAATGGCCTTCGTGGGTCATTTTTCTACACCACGTTTCTATCCAGCACCACACCCTGCACCCTGCATCCTTAACGCTCTAGACTGGGAACCGCCTCAGGACGTGGGAGCCAGCACACTGAAGAAGCAAAGCAACGTTCTTTGAGCCCCTCTCCAGCTTCTGATTTGTCTCATGACTTGGGGGTATAACTAATTGCTTTTCTTTGTCTCTGCAGTATGCTTCTTCTAGGAGTATATAGGGAGATGGTGGAGAAAAGCGACTTTGTTCTTCCCTGTTCTAGCTCTCCTGGTTTACACCAGCCTGGGATCCTCCCTCTTCTCTCTGCCTATTTCGGCCTCATACTTCAGAAGCTCACTAAATCTGGGGCGCCTGGGTGGTTCAGTCAGTTGAGTGTCTGATCGACTTAGGTCATGATCTCACGGTTCATTGGTTCGAGCCCCACAACGGGCTGTGCTGACAGCTCAGAGCCTGGAGCCTGCTTCAGATTCTGTCTCTCTCTCTCTCTCTGCCCCTCCCTGCTCATGCTCTGTCTCACTCTATCTCTGAAAAATAAATAAATGTATTAAAAAAATTTTTTAAGGATTAAGTAATTTGGGGGCACCTGGGTGGTTCAGTCAGTTAAGTGTCTGACTTTGGCTCAGGTCATGATCTCACAACTTGTGAGTTCAAGCCCCACGTCAAGCTCTGTGCTGACAGCTCAGAGCCTAGAGCCTGCTTCAGATTCTGTGTCTCCCTCTGTCTCTCTGCCCCTCCCCCACTCACACTCTGTCTCTGTCTCTCTCAAAAATAAATAAACATTTAAAAAATTAATGATTAAGTAATTTTGTATTCTCTTAAAATCTTTTCAAGAGGACTACCTAGTACTTGGCCCTTTTAATATTTTGTAATGAAGAAAATGAAACTGTAATTGTCAGAGATACACCAGTTCTGAGTGTTCTGGATGAATCTCTCAGTGATGTTTAGTCCTACCATTCATTCCTTCAGCACATTGTTTTTGGAGCTATTTTCAGTTGTTATTAATTGAGCTGTTCTCTGTGTCAAGTACTGCGTGTGGCCTTTGCATTATTGCTTACCTGGTACTCATGGAGGTCAGATGCTTTTCTAAGTGCAGTACAAGGATGTTAATGCTTGTTTACTTTTGAGAGAGAGAGAGAGCTAGCATACAAGCAGGGGAGAGTTAGAGAGAGGGAGACAGAATCTGAATCAGGTCCAGGTTTTGAGCTGTCTGCACAGAGCCTGACGTGGGGCTCAGACTCGTGAACTGTGAGGTCATTACCTGAACCAAAGTCAGACTGCGCCGCCCTGGCGCCCCAGTGCCTCACAAGTATTAACCGTTTCTCATCGCGCCCCTGTGACTGCAAATACCTCCTATTTGTTTGGCATTTTACAGGCGAAGGTAAGGAGGCCCAGAGAGCTTAACTCACTCGCTCAGGGTCACAGAGCCGGGATTCAAATCTTAGTAGGCGGGCCCCAGGGCGCATGTTTCTAACCTCTCCACCCTGCCACAAGATTGCCCATCGCCTTACACCTTGTGTTCTGCTGGCTCCGAAGGAGGCAAAAAGCAGGGATCACTGTTGTTTCTGCTCTAGAATTTTACAGCTTGGACATTTTTGACACTTTTCACTCTGTTTCATTCTATCTCATTCCAGATCGACAAAGCACAGTTATTTGGTGTTTCCATACCCACCTCACCCGGTAGTCCCTCTTTTGTGCAAGGAGTCCGCACACTTTCTGTAAAGGGCCAGATAATAACATTTTAAGCTCTGCAGGCCACGTGCCATCTCTGTTACTATCTTTTTTGTTGCTTTTCATAATTATTTAAAAATGTAAAAACCACTTTTAACTTACAGGATGTGTAAAAATAAGCCATGAGCCACATGCTCTACTCCATTGATCATTTGTCCTTCTTTGGTTACTCTTTGTCGTTAGCTGACTTTGTTTCAGACCCTCAGGTTTTCCTCCCTTTTACCACAGGGCCTTTGCATATGCTCTGCCAGCCCTGTCTGGTGGAGAGTGGTCTTCATTCACCTTGGGTCTTCTGTAGGTCACATTTCAGCCATCCCTTTGTCACGTCTGCCTTGTGGTACACCCTGGATCTGGTCAGATCTTATTCTTTTGGGTCTCCTAACTATTCGTAATTGTTATCAGTACAGTAATGTCACATTTATATGGATGATGATGTCATTGTCTGTCCTTCTGGCTCTCAGCCCCGTGAGCTACCCTTTCTCTCTTGTGTGTTTCTCCAATGTCATAGCTGCTACTCTTGTCTCCTGAGAGTCTCCTCTTCACCCAGCAGCCAGAGCCATCTTTAAAACTTAAATCTCATTGAGTCATTTCCATTGCACATGAGTAGACTTGCTGTTTTTTAACATAACCAACATGGCCTCCCACCGTTCATGTCTGGCTCCAACCTTAACTTCTCTTGAGAACCTCATCCTCTGCCCGCTATGCTAGCTGCCTTTCTCTTCATCATGCTAAGCTTGCCCTCCCCCCAGGGCCTTTGCACTTGCTCTTCCTTCTGCCCCAACCATCCCCACCCCCACAACTCTTTAAGCCGTCTATGTCTAGGTGGCCTCCCCCTGACCATCCTATTTGAAATGGTGCCCCCTTGCCCCGCCCCCCCCAAACACATCCATTATGGTCACTGGTTAGCACATTAGCTTTCTTTGTATAATTCTATTTTTTTCTTATTTATTTGCTCCTATTGTGCCCTACCCACTAAAATATATGTTCCAGGAAAACAGAGGCTTTGTCATTCTCCGAGGCCCACTGTCAGAGCCTGGAATATCACCTGACACTTGGCAAAAACACCGAAAACATTGTTCATCAGATGGCTAGCATGTGGCATAGAGAGGCACTGCGTAGAATGGCTCAGGGGACGGGTGAATTCATGCATTCCCCCTTTTTTTGCTCATTAACGATTGGTGCCCATTTCTTTCAACTCAAATACTTAACTGTCCATTGACTAAAGAAAAAATATCGTGGTGCTTGGTCTCTGCAGTTTAGCAGAACTCACTGGTAAAGTTCAGTGCCACACTGAATCCTTTTGTCATCGTATCCTTGTCGTTCCTGGCTGGGCATTCTCTGGACAGCCCTGCCTCTTCCTTACACCCGCTTTCCGCGTCCTGCAGCTCACACACTTCTAGCTCACAAGAATCACTCCCCCTTTGAATTTCTAAGGCATTTAATAGGCAGTATGTCTGTGACTCATGGAGTAATTCGTGTAGATTCTCTGGCCCAGGAGAGTTATTCGTTAAATATGGAACAATGGTGCCGCATCCTCATTTCAGATGAAGGTTGTCTATAACTCACCCCGAATCGTGGATTTTTGGTGTCTCAGTTTTTGTCCTTATCTTCCTTAAGCAGGAGTCCATAACCCTGTGTCTGGGGAAAGCATTTTTTTTTAATATTCCATTAATTTTTGAGAAACAGAGACAGTGTGAGCAGGGGAGGGGCAGAGAGAGAGAAAGAGAGAGACACAGAATGTGAAGCAGGCTCCAGGCTCTGAGCTGGTGGCACAGAGCCGGATGCGGGGCTCGAACCCACGAACGTGAGATCATGACCTGAGCTGAAGCCAGATGCTCAACCAACTGAGCCACCCAGGCACTGGAGAAAGCATTGAAACCATCTGCAAGAAATGCTTCTAGCTGCAAATAACCGAAAACCCAGACTCTGGCAGCAGGGAGCCCTGCGCTGGTGCAGCAAGAAAGAGATGTGACCTTGAGGTCTTTCCATCCCACCCTCCTCATCAGCTTCTGCACCTGAATGTTTTATCAACTAGCCCTTGACAGGCGGCTGTTGCCATTCCAGCGGGGACAAGACACACAGAAGGGCAAAGGAGCAAGCACTCTGACCACTCAGTGGGATGTGACTTCTCATCTGGAAAGTACAGCCTTCCTGGACCCCCCACCAAGAGGCCCAGCCAGATGCCCTCTGGCACCTCATTGTCCCAAGTCATGGCAGGCGCTTGTCTTCTCTGCCTGCAAGGGAGACAGGGTCTGCAGTGTTCGGTGTCTTATTTTCTCTGATCGATGAAGGGATGGGAGAAAGGAGGTAGGCATGGCTTTGGGGCAGCTTACATTTTCTACCACAGCACATTTTTTTAGAAGAGAAGGCCAACCAAATTTTCTGAGATCCTTTAAGTGAAACATTAACAATACCCACTAACTGAGGAATGTCATCCAGACTTCTCTGCTGAAACTCGGTAGACTAAAGAGAAATCTATTTTTACAGGATATTACCCATGGGTGAGATTCTAATAGTACAGCATTAAAGGAGAGTAACTTTTTTTGGGGGGGCCAGTAATCATCAACATATGTGGATTGAATCCTATATGAGCCTCAAATTCATTTATGAAATTTTAGAGAATAAATTACTTAACCAATATAGTCTAGTTAGTGAGGTCATGGCTGAAGGAAACGTATATATATATTTTTTTTCATATACATATACGCATATACATATATATAATTACTTGTATTCCCTTCAGATAGTGAAAGATTTTCACTACTGAAAAAATGCATAGGTATATTATTATGTGTAATTATTACATGTAATATATCGGTATATCATTATTATTATTGTTGTTATTGTTATGTGCCTTCTACCTTCATAATTTGTGCCCTAACTGGATTGAGGGTTTGGAGTCCTTGAAAATACCATTATACCAATTAAAGAGTTCTTATTCTAACCCACTTGTGAGAATATTTGAGAAGAGTGGGACAGTATAGTAGCAGGATCCTCTCCCCTTTCTTTGTTAAAATTTATTTATTTATTTAGAGAGAGAGAGAGACGGCATGTGAGAGCTTGGGGGAGGGACAAAGAGATATGGAGGGAGAGAGAGAATCCCAAGTAAGCTCAGTGCTGTCAGCACAGAGCCCGACACGGGGCTCAAACCCACAAACCATGAGATTATACCCTGAGCTGAAATCAAGAGTCCAACACTCAACCATGTGAGCCACCCAAGCACCCAGCATTTTGTCCCTTTTACCCCTCTTTCCTGAAGAGAAATGCACGTAATATGGGTACACAGCTCGATGAATTTCAGAACTGCGCCCACCGGATAGCAGACAGCCAAATCCCAGCGCCGCCTGCCAGCCCCCCAGAGGCCTCTCTCCTGGTCCCTGCCCGTCACAAGTCTCCCCCTCGCCAGTGTGGAGCACCTCTGAGCTCTGGCAGCAGCCTGGAGGGGTGCCTGTTTTCACAGTTTATATAAATGGAATCAGGCCGTGCGTCCAATTGTACATTTGACTTCCAACAGTGTCTTCAGATGGGGAGGATTCTGGCTTTTTATTTCTTAGCTCTGCCCCTCTTGAACCATTTACTGGCGCCGTAAGAATAAGTTTCCATTGTTTTCTGTGTTCACACGTTTTCTGGCAACTAATTTTCCTAATTTCGCAGCAGTAATTTTTTTGATATTTAGTTTTGATAGACAGAGCATGGTTGGGGGAGGGGCAGGAAGAGAGGGAAACAAAACCCGAAGCAGGCTCCAGGCCCTGAGCTGTCAGCACAGAGCCCGACATGGGGCTCGAACCCACAAACCGTGAGATCATGACCTAAGCCAAAGTCGAACGCTTAACCACACTGAGCCACCCACATACTCCTCAGCCGTATTATAGATCCCGCTTTCTCCTGGAACAAAGGACTCTTTGGCCCCTGTACCCTCCAGGTTAAATAAACTCTGAGAGCACTAAGAACTGGCGCAGTGAAAAACAATTGCTAATTTTTCCTTCCCTATTCCTGACTCTGAGTGACACTTTCTTCCCCTTTCTAGTTCAATAAACATCCGTGTATCTGAGCATCTTGCTGTTGAGGCTCACCCCCCTCCTTGGGAACTGACAGCTGTTCTGTTTCAAGCCCCTCCCCCACCCACTTCTGCCATCACTGCGTGTTCAGGTCTCATGACTATCCAGTTCTCATATAGCCTGGGAATCACAGCCTTTCTGGTGCTGTGTCCTCTCCTTTGTCCTACAAAGGGCCAGAAGAAAGGCAAGCCTTAGCAGAGACTGTGAATGAGTACATACAGCTTTTTAGAGAATGCAAATGGAAAAATTGTTTTTGCATGACTTAAACAAAAAGGAATTAAAACTGGTATGTGAATCAAAATCTTTCCCTATGTGAAGGCAACATCAGGGAGGAAACAGCAAGGGAAAGTGATCAAGGTCAGCCTTTATTTAGAAATAGAAGGAGAGTCACCTTTGTGACGGAGTGCATCTCTCACCAAAGTAAACTCTTGCATGCCGACACGTAAAATTTCATTCTCGGTAATTTATTTCCTCGTAGAAATATCCCTTTAACCCTTCAACCTTCTTATTAGAGTCAGGTGCTCCTGAGATGATCAGCATTTGCAGACAGTTCTCCCCTTCTTTAGAAGCGGTCCTCATTATTGGAATTTAAAGGCCATAAAAGCTGTCTACTATAAATTGACAGACACTAAGACGGGTGAATGTGATATGAATATTCCACTGCGTTACCAAGGCACAATTTCGTTGTCAGTTTCTTGATTATTTGTAAGGAAATTGCTTCATGACGCCCAGCCTCACACTTCCCTCACTGGCCCCTCCTTGGTGCTTTTTTGCACTGAGATCAGCTTCCCTCAGTCACCTCATGCAGCAAAGCCATCCAGCAATTGAAGAGTTGGTGGAAAATTAATTTTTCGCCCCTTTCTGGGTTTCCTGCTATTTGTGAAAAGCGCGGCCGGCCGTGGAATGCTGGTGTGGTCGATGTTCTTTGGGAAGATGCAGTATTGTTAAAACATAACTGCTTGCTGCTGTTTTAATAGTGTCCAAATAGATAATTGAATTTATGGACATCTAAATTTAATTCCAGAAATCAACACTATGGTAATAAGAGTTGGACCTGCATTCTCTTAGGCCAAGTAATTTAATTCCTCAGGCAATTGAACTATTATGTATTTCTGTTCCTTATTATGCCAGTAAATTGCTCAGACAGATGCAGTGATGGATGATGGGCATGTATTTCACTTTTTTTTTTTTATGGCTAGACACATTCTAAACGCAGCTGCTTTCATAAGCACGTTTTCTGTTTGGAGCCTAAGGTACAACAGTCAAGTCATAACAGGGGAGGTTGAGGGAGGTTTCTGGGGGACCCACAGTGCTACTCTTCCTGTCCTGCCAGGAAGCACAATACTGCCTTAACCCTGGACCCCACCCTTGGACGCTGTCATCCCATTCCTGGCTCAGGACAGCGTGCGTACTTCACTCTTTAAGGAGAATATTAGTTTCTCTCCTTGGCTTTACCTCCCTTTTCTACTTAATTTGGAGAACTAAATAGTATTGGCACCTATAATTTGACTGGATACAAAAGAAAATAAATTAGCTGATGGCACACATCGGATCATTCTTCTGTGCCCACTACTCCGACATGAGATCCTCTAGAAAAGTGAGGACACAGGATACCGGGTAAAATTTGGGCACCTGAGCAGCTGTTAAGGATTCTTGGGAAACGTTGCCTCCACTAGGCTTTTGTGCGGGAAATGCAGGCAGTCGAGAAATACTGATTGCACCCCATTTATCTTGAGCAGATCACCTGATTATCAGTGCCAACATTTTCCCTTCTTTATGGTGTTTTTTTTTTGGTTTTTTTTTTTTTGGTGAGAGACAGAGACAGCACAGTCAGAGAGAGCGGGAGATACAGAATCTGAAGCAGGCTCCAGGCTCTGAGCTAGCTGTCGGCACAGAGCCCGATGTGGGGCTCGAACCCACGAACCGTGAGATCATGACCTGAGCCGAAGCCGGACGCTTAACCACCTGAGTCACCCAGGCGCCCTTAACATTTTCCCTTCTTGCTTTTTCTTCATGGCCTCATGGAAGTGCTAAAATGACTAGTCAGCATCATCTCTGTTACATTTGATGTATTACCATGCTAAGAAGTTATTATTACTGTTTTCTGCATAATACGTTTCTCCTTTTTCTCAAGGCACAAGCTTCCGTTTCTTTGGATGCGTTCACTTACCATCCTTGCATCATTAATCAGCATTAGAAAGGTGGTCCATTTGCCAGGCCATGTACATTTTTATAGGACTTCTATACAAGTTCCTTACATTATGAGTTAATCAATGAAAGGAATTCCTTCTCATGCTGTATCCATCTCCTTACGTAGCTTTTTCCTTTTCATCCTCAGCAAAATGACGTGGTGGTGTCTTTCAGACTTCATCTGTGGGAGCCTTTTGCCATCCTCCTTCCTGTCTCCCCACACCATGGGATCCTCCTGTTGTCCCTCCCCAACATGTGTGAAGTCTGCCTCCCTATGCAGAGCCCAGCTCACCTGGAGCATTCCAAGGCTCCCGGTGTGGCTCACACAAAATCTTTAGTTCCTGTCACTTCTCCTTAGACATATGAATAGGCTGTGCGGCCACAATTCCCTGGTTTCTTTTTTTCTGCGGACAGAAATAGTCGGCGTGGCAGCCCCCCATCCTATTCCTGTGCTCTTGTCACATAAGACCCATGGCAGTTGCTCTGGTAGTTTGAAACGCCCAGCACGGGTAGATCTTTTGTCCGTATTGTGTTTGTGATCTGAGCTAGGATGGAGCGTGTATGTCTGCTGTGTAGCCAGATGATATGGGATACATACTTTTCCTTGCTTAACACTTAGGTTCCTGTCTTCATTTATCATCTTTCAAACGCTCTTGACCGTGTGTGCACTGCAGGTACATGATTTCTACAAGGACATCTCACACGAGCTTTCTGATTTTGTTCGAGACTACCTTTCTACCATCCAAATGTGCTGATTTATTATTCAGATCAGGATATGCATGCTTAGTGCCTCACATATTATTTCTGATCCCCTTCCCAATTATACTGTGATTTACTGGCTATCTGTTACCATTATTCTCAGTATTGCATATTTCAGTGGTTCTCAGAATATCATACCCCTGAAGACCAGCATCAGTACCACCCAGGAAATTGTTAGAAATACAAATTCTTGGGCCCCATCCTAGACCCACCGATTCAGAAATCCTGACAGGTGGTGCCTGGTGATTTGTGTTTTAATAAGCCTTAAGAGTAATTCTGATAGTCGCTGACATTTGACAGCCCCTGAACGTTGATATTCTACAACGTTCCACAGTAAGCAAGAGTAGGGAACACAACGGTATAGTCTCAGTAGGTCTCCCTGACCGCTGGGTATTACAGATTTATTTACACCAGTTTCTTCTTCCTCATCCGTATCCAGTTGAATAGTAGTATTTGAAGCGATTCCCACCTTTACTGAGTGTCCACTGTGCAGATGCTCTGTGGTGTTTTCACGTACATTATGGGAATCATCCTATACAGCAAGTTCAGTTTGGATATCCCCTTTCCTCTCTCCTGTTTAAATGGACTTTATTTTTTTAGAGCACTTCCAGGGTTACAGAAAATTGGAGCAGCAAGTACCGAGAAACCCCACTTCTCCCACCCTCCCCCACGCTTCCTCTGTTGTTAGCATTTTTATTAGTATAGTGCCTCTGGTCCAATATGGATACATTAGTGATAAAGTGCTTAGTTTATACTAGAGTTCACTTCCTGTGTTGTACAGTTGTGTTGGTTTTGACAAATGCACATGTCGTGTGTTCACTGCTATAGAGACTGCTCTAAAAATCCCCAACGCTCTACCTATCCATCCCTCCCTCCTTCACCCTACCCCGCCCTGCCAGGAACCACTCAATAATTTTGCCTTTTCTAGAATAGTATGTAGTTGGAATCATGGCATACCATTTTTGCAGCCATGTGAACTAAGAAGAGCTGTGCCCAAGGGCCAGAACACTGTAGACCCAGTGAGCTGGGATTCCGCCATACACCTGCTGACTTCAAGCCCTGTGTGCCTTGTTTGCTTTGATGCCACATTCCCTCTGAAATTACCAAAATCCTTTGTTGTTGATCCCCCCCACACCTTTCTGAAATTTGTTTAAATGACTATCACTGTTATTTCTATTTCCTGCTGCAGTGAAGACAAAGTAGTGGAAGTAGCAGAGGAAGAGGAGGTGGCTGATGTCGAGGAAGAAGAAGCCGAGGATGACGAGGATGATGAAGATGGTGATGAGGCAGAGGAAGAGGCGGAAGAACCCTATGAAGAGGCCACGGAGAGAACCACCAGCATTGCCACGACCACCACCACCACCACGGAGTCTGTGGAAGAGGTGGTGCGAGGTAATTCACCATTTCCTTAGATTTCCGCCATCAGGGAGAAGGAAAGCCTCATACCAGCTACCCAGCCGAGCACCACTGCCTTCCCCAACCAAAAGTAAAATGCACAATGGCAGGTCTTAATGCTCATGAAACTCTCTGGTTTAACAAGCAATCCAACAATTCATTTCAGATGATGTAAAGTCCCAATGATTCAGACTGTTCTGCTTGGTACATCCCAGCTTGTTCTAGAAAGTTCTAGAAAAGTCTAGCTGACCAGGTGCGATCTCATTCAGCTGAGGCTGTTAGGTGACGTCGTGGTCCGTCCCTAGCAGTAGGTATTTAGTACGGTCTTATCACCTGTTGTCTCTTTCGCCACATGAACTATGAGCATCTTGAGGGCAAGGACTGGCTCTTACTTAGTATAATGCAGAGTGCCTGTGTTGTAGAAACTCCTAGATAAATCTTAGGTGAGTGAGTAGTTGGAATTAAATTCCATTAATGAACAACATTTGGTGGGTTATTCCATTACTTTTTGCTGTGAAATGTAACTTGGATGATTTTTGTGTTGTCTTTCCACTGTTTTATTGGGGGAGGTGGGAGAGTGCCTTCTTTGAAAGGTAGATGTTGTGACCATATCTTAAGACTTCCTTTTTTCCATTTAAGTAATGCTCCTATTAAGAATGCTGTGATGGGAATTAACTAACAGACTTCCTTTATGGTCTCTCTGAAATAAAAGTAAGCGTCTCAGATTCACGCTAGACAACCAAATGTTATCACAGCAACTAGCAAATTGTAGGGTTGTTTCTTAAAGGTGATGCATTTGTTTTGCAAATAATGAAAGATGGTCTTAGAATGAGAACCGGTGAATGTGGATGGATGGAGTTTTAATGTATTCAGATACTTTTAACATCTGCCACAAATGCTACCATATTATAAGTTTTCCTCTTGCTTTTTATTAAGGTAAAATGAGTTCAGCTCTGTTGTTAAATTGGAGCTTAAAATGGGTCGCTTTCTCTGCCGTAAGTAGATTCCCAAGGACCACCGTAATATCTTCTTTTATTCACTGCATTTTGTAAACCTTCACTGAGGTATAATTGACATAAAATTCGCCCATTTTAAGTATGTAAGTGTATAATTCAGTGGCTTTAATAAATTTACCAAATTAAGCAACCACCCTCATAAGCCAGTCTTAGAAATTGTCGTCATCCCGATAAGATCCCTGGCACCCATTCGGTCCATCCTTGCTCTCACCACCAGCCCCCAGCAACAACCCGTCTAGACACTTAATGGGAGTGGGATCATACATGCTCTTTTGTGTCTGGCTTCTTTCACTTAAAATAGTATTTTTGAGGCTCTAGGTTTCTTTCTCTTATAACTTCTAAGACTGGAATTAACTTCGGCTCAGGTCATGATCTTGGGGTCCACTAGTCTGAGCCCTGTGTCAGGCTCTGGGCTGACAACTCAGAGCCTGGAGTCTGCTTCGGATTCTGTGTCTCCCTCTGTCTGCCTCTTCGCCGCTCGCACTCTGTCTCTCTCAAAAACAAACATTAGAAAAAAAATTTTTTAATAAAACACTCAGAGTTAACTTAAAATACATTGAAAGAGTCACATATTCTTTAAAAAAATAGAGCAGAAGATCAATTGTTTAACTGTATCATTTCCTGTTTAATGATAATTTCTTACTGCATTTAGCCCGTAAGGGCACCTGTGGGTAGATTTATATTTAAGTAAATGCAGGTTTTATTTGAGCCACTCATTTCTCAATACTCCAGGCATCCTTTCCCAGAATGTTCTTCACGTGCCTCTTAGGACCACATGTGGCAGATCTGGCTAAATGAACTCTTTTCCTAGGAAGGAAAATTGGGATTTTTTTCAGAGTGTCTTTTGAAACCTAAAAGATATGTGACTACAAATTACAGCAGTCAGTGTTCTGAGTCAGGGATTCTGACATTCTCATGGTCTCTGCTAGGGTAGATATTTACATCATAATGTCCATTTACTCAACCTTTGTTTTGGGGGTGCCTTTTTGGTACAAGCCATTTTGCTGGCCTCGGTGGATCATAGGATGAGAACACACAAGATAGCTGACCCTCATGGATTAAACTCCCACAGGAAATTTGTATCAAAGAAACACAGTCATCTGTGTTAAAAAAAAAAAACTGTGAGCCCAGAGCCCACTTCTAAGAGTAAGAGATTGATCGGGGAAGGGTCTACAAAAAGAGATGGAGAGGGAAAGGCTTATTTTAGGGCACTTTAGAGTCAGTCAGGCAGCAGAACAGAGTTGCTCTGGAAGGGTCCGTGGCGTGTTTGGGAGCTCAGGACAGTCTGATTTAAACTGGAGCAGGTGTCTTAGATAGGAGAGTCACAGGACATTAGGTTGGGGCTAAAATGTGAGGACCTTCCACGCCAGACTGGCAAGCATGAGCATGAACTGACAGCCATCACTTCCTACCATGTGGGGAGGAATTTTTGGTAGAAATGGTGAAGAGATTTTGGGGTTATGTTACTGCTGTGAGGAGAGGGGGGAACAGCGAGTCGGTGACACAGTTTATGCCGTATTGTGAGAAAATACCGCATAAATGTATGCCGATACTCCAAACCAACAGAATTCCCTCGAGATAGTATAGTCCTATTATGTTCTGAATAAGAGAGAATCCTCCTGAGATAATGCAGTCTTGTTATGTTCTGAACAAGCCCAGTTTCTTTTGCTTGCCTTTTTCTCTCAATGTAGCGTTATTAGCTAAGATCAAATATGGAGGGATGTTAAGTTGTAATATTTTCCGTAGAAAGACAAAGGCAATTAAAAGATTGTTTAGGCAGCACCTGGGTGGCTCAGTGGGTTAAGCGGACCAACTTCAGCTCAAGTCATGATCTCACGGTTGGTGGGTTCTAGCCCCACGTCAAACTCTGTGCTGACCATTTGCTCAGAGCCTGGAGCCTGCTTCCGATTCTGTGTTTCCCTCTCTCTCTCTCTAACCATCCCCCGCTCACACTCTGTGTCTCTCTTTCAAAAATAAATAAACGTTAAAAAAAAAAAGATTGTTTTTAAATCTCTAAGCAAGAGACTTTTTTTTTTTTTGAGAGACAGAGACCACGCAAGCAGGGGAGGGTCAGAGAGAGAGATACATAATCTGAAGCAGGCTCCAGGCTAGCTGTCAGCATAGAGCCGGATGCAGGGCTTGAACCCACGGACCGTGAGATTATGACCTGAGCTGAAGCCAGACGCTTAACCGACTGAGCCACCCAGGCGCCTCAGGACTTTTGTTTTTTAAACTAACCTTTAAAGATAACAAGTTTATCGTGTTGATGGCAAGAAAGGCAGTCACAGTGACCATCTAAAAACACAACTGTCAGTGCTAGAAATAGAAGAGCTTTGAATGGAAAGCCGTCCATCCCATATAAGACATCCAAAATGGATGCAAGTGTACTTGAGGCAAAATTTTCAGGGAAGGAAACACGTTATGGTATATGGGGTCCGTGTCAGAGAGTGTTGTGAGTGCCCAGCTAACTCCAATAAAGAAGGAGAAGTTTAAATGGTGATAGCTGCATCGAGCTCTTTCCCTCCTGGTCACTGGTCCTCTTCCCTGATGAAGAACCACAGCAATGGCGTCCGTGATTGCTGACTTCATAAAACTCCACTTACAAGTAGCCCTGCTCCTGTGCTGAAAATAAAAATCACAGGTGACTTGCAAGGAAGAGCCACTGAAAAGAGGCTCACAATCTAGTTATCACTATTAATGTTTCAGTGACCAAGAGAAAACGTGATTCACAACCATACTTAATAAGAAAGTTATTTCTTCATTACCAACCTGTTGCTACTAATACAATCCCGTAATGTGCTTTGTGACAGAAACTCAATCCCTTTGTAACCTGCTTAAATTGGAAAGAAATAGGTAGAGGGGAGGAAAGTATAGGGTGCTTTGACATGGTCATAAAATTTTCAGCTGTGTTGTATTAGAATCAATGGTCCTGAAGGAGGAGATGTCAGTTCTAACTCTATTACCAATTCCAGAGGAAAAAGTGAGCACACTACTATATCCATCTGACTTTAGGATTTATTGGTTTAGGTACTTAAGGAAAACTTGGATATTGATCCCGTGGAATAAACCAATACTAGTTTGAGTAAAATGGTCATATATTTAGAGTCTTGCTCCTAATTTTCTTTGATTTGAGAAAATATAACAATTTTATGAACCAAAGATGTAAGGGCGTTTTCTGACTCAACCATGAATTCTAAACTCTGATAAAACTGCGTGCCTGCGTGGCTCAGTCAGTTAAGTATCCAACTCTAGGTTTCAGCTCAGGTCATGATCTTATGAGCCCAACATCAGGCTCTGACCTGACAGGGCGTGGAGCCTGCTTGGGGCTCTCTCCCTCTCTCTCTGCCCCTCACCTGCTCACGCTTGTGCACTCTCTGTTTCTCTCTGTCTCTCTGTCTCTCTCTCTCTAAAAATAATAAAAAAAAAATTAAAAACAGCACAGGTTGCCCAGAATTAATCCCAGCTCTACAACCTGACCATGTAGATTTGTATCAGTCAAATAACCTGTAAGTCACCCTGCTCCTATACATCATTTTAATCATTTTATGAGGGTTAAATAAAGTATAATTATGAAAAACATTTAGCACAGTTCCTGGTAGACAGTAAGTATTCAGTTAACCCAAGTGCTCTAGATCTAGGTGTCTTGGTTATAAGTATAATTCTGATTTTTCAGAGAACAATGTTTACTACTAACTAGGAATGCCAAAGGTAAACCAACAAATTGGGTTTTTTATTATAAAAAACATAAATGTGATACAGCCACATCTATCAGTAATAATAAAGGTGGTATTTGTAGACATGTTAAGAATAACAAACTACTTAAACTCGGTTTCTTGGTTAAAATTTTTTAAAATTTGTTTTGTTTTGTTTTACTTATTTTGAGAGAGTAGAAGAGAGAACACGTGTGGAGGAGGGGCAGAGAGAGAGAATGCCAAGCAGCCTCTGCACTGTCAGCACCAACCTTAACACGGGGCTCGAACCCACAAACCATGAGACCGTGAACTGGGCTGATACTGAGTGTTGGCCGCTTAACCAGCTGAGCCCCCCACATGCCCCTGTTTAGAATATGTTTTTAGGAATATACATTGTATATAAAAATACCTGCAGTCCAATTTTGTGTCTAGCTGAAAATTAAACCCAGATACTATTAAATGCTATTGCATTTCAAGATAGCGTGTCACTTCTTGCGGGATCTTGAACCTCTTGGAAGGTCATTGATTAAATGGACCGAAACACAGATACAGGTAGCTCTTGGAGCATCGCATATGATGCTGAAGTTAAAAAGTTCAATCTAATGTTACTGGCCTTGGGCTAGATGACTGAACATTACAGAATTATATAATTTTTCTTCTCCCTCGGGCAGCCATTAGCCTGGGAGTAGCACCATGTGATTTACTGCTGTATGTTGCACCAACATCAACCAGGCTCTCTTAGGTACGGGGCATTGCGCTGGTTCCTGAGGGCACGAGGATATGATTCTGGTCGCTTGCTCGGGGGGGGGGGCTTTGCATCCACACCTGCTCACGCCCTCCTGGGGAGAGACTGGAGTCTCCGACCTGGCTGGTTAGGGACCTTCAGCAGCCGCACAGAGGAAGGGAAGGGCTGAGCCCGCAGACAGCAGTTTTAACAAGGGCATTGATGAGAAGTCAGCGTTTGAGTGATTTTGAAAGAATAGAGATTTGCCCGTTTGTGGAGCACCAAGTAGAAGGAATTCAAGAACACTCATAAATCCATCAGAATGGCTTGCACTGATTGCAAGGATGGAGGAAACCAACCAAATTCTCACATCTCCATTGTTACCTGTCTGCAGTGGCTGTGACACTCCTCTAATTCCCGAATAGGAGTCTTACTTATCATTCACATTTAACTTTCCACAGAATTTCGGGGGAAACTGACAAAGGTAAAAACGTGCTCACATACTCCTGTTGGATGCCTCATAACAGCATGCTGCCCAAAAATGAAAATAAAGCCCCAGTTTGTGTTTGGGAACAAGGCACAGAGATAACGGCCCCTCCCTTTCCTGGAAGGCTTTACCTCAGTGTTAATGACCAAGGGCAAGCAAGATCCATCCCTGTTCCCCGCCCAGAACTTAGCATCCTTCCCAACGATGTCGAGAGAACTCATATTGCCACTGGGCCATAGATGTGACAGGTGGCAGCCTGTGATTTTGTGCCCATGGCATGACAGCCATTGATTTGACATACACTTTGATAGAGACAGAGTGAAGCATGGCATTGACCCCTTCTCTCCACGTCCCGATTCAGAGAGTTCAATCAGGTAGTTTGCTTAAAACCTGACACTGAGGAACAGAGTCCTATAAAAAATTGTGTGTGCATACATAATTTTCTATTTTTTAATAACTGTATTGAGGTATAATTTACATAACCATAAAGTATAGAATTCAGTGGTCTTAGTATATTCACAAAGATCTGCATGGCCACATCGCGAATTATATTTTTGAACTCCGTTTTGCTTGACATTTCACATGACTAGTAGTGTTCATGGCCAGTACTTTCCATTCCTACACTGTATAAAGACTCAATGGCAGAGGGATGCCTGGTGATTCAGTCAGGTAAGCATCCAACTCTCAATTTCAGGTCAAGTCATAATCTCACAATTTGTGAGTTCGAGCCCCGAGTCAGACTCTGTGCTTATCAACATGGAGTCTGCTTGAGATTCTCTTTCTCCCTCTCTCTCTGCCCCTCTCCCGCTCATGCATGCCCACCCTCTCTGTCTCTCTCAAAAATAAATAAGCTTTAAAAAACAAGATTCAATGTTAGAATAATGGACATAATCAGCCATAGGTATTTTAATGCAATTATGTCTAATTCTATTAAAAATAAAAAACTGTTTTCATTCTAGTCCAGTTAAAGTCCAGAAACCTGATCTGTCTCATGTTTTTCACCAAATCAGTTGCTATTTAAAAAATATACAAATAAATACATATATCTACAAAATTTATATACATATCCAGACAGCAACAAAGCCCAAATTTTAAATAGTAAGAGACTCCGGGGCACCCGGCTGGCTAACTCTGAAGAGCATGTGACTCTTGATCTTGGGTGGTGATTTTTGAGCCCCACATTGGGTGTAGAGATTACTAAAAAAAATAATAAGTAAGTAAATAATGAAAAAAATAAATAAAAATATAAAAATTAAGAGCCTCTTGAAATGGTAAAAGGAGCTTTGAACAGAAAACTTGATAAAGCTCTACAGTAAGACCATTTGGGTATTAACTGTGAGGAGAGGGTTGTCTCTTTTTCTTGAATTTATTTACATTCTTGGTGGATATAATTTCTGAGACAGAGAAAGTATCACAGAATATGGACAGAAATTTTGTGTTCTTGTATGCAGGATCGAATTCCTCATGGTTCATGCTAGGAGCATAGAAAGCCCTTGCTGGACAGTCTTCATGACTAAATCTGTTCTAGAACTTTTGTTTTTAATTTTTTTTTTTACATTTATTTATTTTTGAGAGAGACACAGAGCATGAGCAGGGGAGGGGCAGAGAGAGAAGGAGACACAGAATCCAAAGCAGGTTCCAGGCTCTGAAGCTGTCAGCACAGAGCCCTACTTGGGGCTTGAACCCAGAGGTGTAAAAGCATGACCTGAGCCAAAGTTGGACGCTTAACTGACTGAGCCACCCAAGTGCCCCTGAAATTTTTTTTTAAGTTTATTTATTTATTTGGAGAGAGAGCGCACACGTGTAGGGAAGGGGCAGAGAAGCAGGCTCCGCACTGTCCGTGCAGAGCACCGTATAGGGCTCAAACTCATGAACCGTGATGAGATCATGACCCGGGCTGATATCAAGAGTCAGATGCTTAATCAGCTGAGCCATCCAGGTGCCCCTGTCCTGGAATTCAATGCCAATTGTTAGTCCAGATTTCTGACATGCTGCTGCCTGTTGCTCATTAGCCCCCAGTCTCAGGACAGGGCACAATTACCACAATGGCATGTGAAATTTTCTGGTATTTGCTTGGACTGTGGCAGGCGTCCTCCACCTCAGCATTAACAGTGTTTGGTGCCCGATTGTTCTTTGTCAGTACTGTTCTGCCCATTTTAGGATGTTTTGTAGCACCATCCCTCCCACCTGGTGCCCGTGACACCTCCCAGCGGTGACAGCTCAGACCGTCTCCAGGCATTGCTGGAAGTCTCCTGGGAGGGGGCGGGGGCAGATTCTCCCTGGCTGCAGACCACTGGGCTGGGCTGCTGAGACCTCAGTGATGCCAGCGTTTAATCTGTCCAAACAGAGGAACCCCCTCCATATTGTGCCTCATCTTCATGTCAGCCTCACTCTTCGCTTTGCACATTGGTAGGTAGCCGGTGACCATTTGTATTGTTTGCGAAGAAAACATGTGCTAAAACAAAGATGGTAAATACTCGTATATAAGGTGAAAACAGATATTTGATAACGTAATGTCGTTTTGTAGCTTAGAGACAAGTCACAAAATATTTTTTAAATACTGCATATCAGAGGCACTTGGATGGCTCAGTTGGTTGAGCGTCCAACTTCCGCTCAGGTCATGATCTCATGGTTTGTGAGGTGGAGCCCTGCATCGGGCTCTGTGCTGACAGCTCGGAGCCTGGAGCCTGGAGCCCGCTTCGGACTCTGTCTCCCTCTCTCTCTGCCCCTCCCCTGCTTGCGCTCTGTCTCCTGCTCCCCTCCATGTCAAAAATAAATGTTAAAAAAAAATTTTTTTTAATACTGCATGTGCATATTTGCTAGATAGACAGTGAGAGATGGAGAAAACCTGCCTTCCTCGCTTTGTCTTGTATTCTTCCAAAAGCAGTTCACTCTCCCCTGTGCACTGTTTTAAAATTGCAAATGATGGGTAGCAATCAGAGACATGTGTCCTCTGCTGGAGGCTGCCCAGCCCTCCTGCTGGGCTCTGTGACAAGAGACCAGCTAAAATGGCAAGGTGGACACGCCCAGTCTCCCCCAGAAAAGAGCATGAAACAGCAGGACCATCCTCCAACTTCTGACTCGCTTATCCAGAGCCTCCTTTCTGTTATAAGAACAAGAACTGTATAGAACCCTTTATTTAAGGAGAGGCCCTACAAAGAAAGTAAATTTCAAGCTTTTTTTGTTGTCTTAATAAAAACAATAGATTTGATATTTCTGGTGTTCTGACATGTTTCAAGAACATCACCTGAATTCAGATTTCGGAGAAGTGTAAGTTTTCATAGACTTAAATGTAAGTAAGGTAATTATTACCTTTGTATTGGATTTAAG
>NC_043704.1:19797065-19834483 GCF_006229205.1 Suricata suricatta
ACACCTTATCTTACTCAGAGTTTGGAGCTTCTTGTAACACTGTGTAGCACTACCACACACCTTAGTGAAAAACAAGGTAATTCCCAAGGTTAGTGAAAAACAAAGGAATCAGGGAAAGTCCCACGGGTGCCCTTTTGGGAGTGCTTGCCAGCACACCGCCATGAGAGGACTGATGAGTGTAAATACTTAGCAGGTGGATCTCCTTGAGGTGGCATTTTATAAATACTCTTTATCATGGAGAGATGTGAGAACTGGGTCAGGTATAAATGGAGTGACAGATGCATCGGATAGCCTCAGAGAATCAACACAGTTTGGTAGAAGGCCAGCCAACTACAGGTATCTTGTAGAGATTTGTGACACCCGTCATTTTGTACCGAGTCAGTGAGTTCATTACTGTGCACAGCTGTTCCCATCATTTGTTTATATGGTCCAACCCGTATTTGGGGCTTAAGTGAAATTTCTGATAAGACGCTCATTCAGCCTTGCTTACCTGGATCTATATATCTCTAATAAAATACGATTACTATGTAATAAATATCAGGTCACTTATTGCCCTGATCAGAATTATTTCATGCCCGACAGGCTTTTTGATAACTACTTGCTAATATGTACAAGCGCATTATAAAATCTCCTTTTAATAAAAAGTACATATATCTGGGCCCCTGTGTGGCTTAGTCAGTTAAGTGTCTGACTTTAGCTCAGGTCATGATCTCACAGTTCAGTTCATGGGTTCGAGCCCTGCTTTGGGCTCTGTGCTGACAGCTCAGAGCCTAGAGCCTGCTTCGGATTCTGTGTCTCCCTCTCTCTCTGCACCTCCCCTGCTCACTCTCTGCCCCTCCCCTGCTCACTCTCTGTCTCTCTGCCCCTCTCTCTCTCTCTCTCTCTCTCTCTCTCTCTCTCTCTCTGTCTCAGGGATATATAAATACTTTTTAAAAATTACATCTATTGTTGCAAGAAACATACTTTTAAAAAATAATTGTTTTTCTATTATGTTGAGTTTTTGAAATTTTTCTTATAAGAGTTAAACACAAATGTGGCAACTTTATCTTCAACAGAATATGAGATGTTGTTCTAATAACTTAGGCTCACAAAGTTGCACCCTAAAATGATGTTTAGAATTGCAACAATAAATTAAGCAGAAAAGTGATTATTATAAATTGCATTGAAGCCGGCCATATTCATTATTAATATATGGAATGATTAGGCAGATTGGTCAACAATTATTGGAGATATTAAACAGAAGTATATGCAGTAGATTTTAATATTTCTTTCATTGTTTTATTTTATTCTTAGCATTAAACAAGTGATTATTACAAAGTCAGACTGCATTTGTCTTCTTATATTTGTCCTTTGTACTCTAAAATTTCAGGATACATAATTTTTAAATCATAGAAGAGAGATGTTTGTACTATGTGAGGAAATTAATTCTGCATATATTCTTGCAGCATATGGAGAAATTCTATATAATTTTTATCTGTTTCTTTGTATCAGAATATGCAATCCCTAGCTTTCCATAAAAACATCCTGTATGACCTGGGCTGCTCAGTTGGTTGAGTGTCCAACTCTTGATTTTGGCTCAGGTCATGATCCCAGGGTCCTGG
This sequence comes from Suricata suricatta, assembly GCF_006229205.1. NCBI lineage: Eukaryota > Metazoa > Chordata > Mammalia > Carnivora > Herpestidae > Suricata > Suricata suricatta. The sequence goes on from NC_043704.1 coordinate 19,798,667, forward strand.
GATCGAGCCCTGCATCATGCTTCATGCTAAGTGTGGAGTCTGCTTAAGATTTTTTTTCTCTCTGTCTCTCTCTCTCAAATAAATAAATAAATAAATAAATAAATAAATAAATAAATAAATAAAATCCTCTTTGATTATTCAAATGGTTGCTTTCTCAAAATTTGTAAAATTTAGGCCTTATACATTTCATACACTACTGGTTTACCTTAAACACTCCTGTAGTCTTGAGAATAATTAAACTTTTGTTATAAAAATGAAATAATAATAAAAAGCTTTACATTATTCTAGAAGTATTCTTTAGTGCTTTCTATAAAGCTACTTATCTGTTAAACTGTTGCTTTTGAAGAAGGCGTTGTAAAGTGGCGACTTTCCCCTCATCCCAGTTGCCACTTTAACAACTGCCTTCGTGCAGATTTTTAAGTGCAAATGTTCTTACTTTGGTTGTCACCAAAAAAGGTCACTTCTATTCAGTTCTGACCTCTATTCAGAGTCCATTATTTGTGGTTAAGCATTAGTTTTTCGACAGTGGATTGCATAATCATTTTATGTATAGTGTGTGCTTTGCTCCTACATTGTATTTATGTAAGAGCGACTTTTAGAAAATGGACCTCAGTGTTGCAGCCAGCCCAGATCTTGGCAAAGGCCGATCGCACACATGTATAAACCGGGCAGGGCTCGTTTTGAAGCACACAAGCTCATGTGCTTGTGCACCACCAGCATTTCAGTTGATTAAATGGTCTTTTGTCTTGAAGGGTTGGTAGAGCTGTTATAGAAGAGATTAAGCCTTCCGTGCCAGCGGAATTCAGCCAGATGAATATTAAGAAACCTATTTGCAGGGGTGCCTGGGTGGCTCAATGGGTTAAGCATTCAACTTTGACTGAGGTCATGATCTCACGGTCTGTGAGTCCGAGCCCCGCTTCAGGTGAACTCGAGCCCCACTCTGGGCTACGCATTCTCTCTCTCTCTCCCTCTTTCTCTGCAGCTTCTGGGTTTCTCTCTCCCTCGCTCTGCTCCTTACTCATGCACCATCTCTCTCTCTCTCAAAAATAAAAAAAAAAAAATAAGTAAATAAATAAATTAGTAAATAAAAATTTGAAAAAAATCCCCTATTTGTGATCTTAAAAATTTAAGAATTAGGGGCAGCTGACTGGTCCGGTCGGAAGAGTATGAAACTCTTATATCTCAGTATTGTAAATTCAAGTCCCGCATTGGCCGTGGAGCGTACTAAGAATTAACTAAAGAAAAATGTTTTTAAAGTTTAAGAATTAAATATGAAAAAACCAAAGATTCCCGTTCCTTAGATGTCCCTATAAGTTTGTGCCAATATTTCTATCTCACTTTAGACATCCTGAGAAAGGTCCCTGCTTCTATTATTCTGGACAAATTTTCCCCATTATGAAAATGTAAGATTTATTTTGAATAGAAACGAAGGTAGATTGGAATTCACATGGTTTTAAAATGTGAATCTGTTCACTTATTATTTCACATTTTGAAAAGAGAATGAAGATGGAGAAAAGCAAGCTGCAGTTTTAATTTTCAGATGAATTCTGTTTGGGGGTTACAGTAATGGTCTAAATTCTCTGCATTTAGTGGATGATACTGTAAATAATTTTCCACAGAGTCCCCTCTGAAATTCCTACTCTAGGAAGCTGATGTTCTTTCTAGTGCTGGCCGGAAGGAAAGTGATGGAAAATGCTAGCTTGGTGGTTGAGTAGCAATGCTGAAAATTGACGGGATTAGGAGATGCCTTTTCTCTCCCGCCCCGCTTGCTCTGGTGCAGGGCAGCTGGAATGATTCTTGTCAGCAGGTCAGATCCAGCTGGAGAGGGTGCCTTTGAGCGGTTCCAGAGCCACATTCTTACCCACATTCTTCCAGGCTCGCGTGTGGGTACTCCCAGAAACATTACTGATGTGACCTTAGATTATCACACACTATTATACCAACTCTGACCACATTATCTCATGTTATATGTGAGTACCATGGGGTTGGTGGCTATGCCTCATGATGTCCACATACACCTAGATCATGAAACTATTTGGGGCCATTCAGTGTCAGGAGTGCCGCCACCCCCGATAATGGCAGGAGAACCAACAAAACACCCCCCCAATGTGTCACTCTGTCCTTTACCATTTCAGACTGATGGGTCCAGACTCTTAAAACCAGAGACACCAGCAACAATTCTGGGCTCATCATGTAGTCCATTCTATTTACTTGGTTGACATATAAACGGATTTTGAGTCCTGAATGCTTTTTCTTGTAGATCAGGACTCTACAACTTTAGGTGTAACAAAGGGGTTTTCATAGCTATTTTGAATGAGGCAGAAGACAAATGAAATAAAAACATTTTACTTGTGGTGGAGGAAAATGACGAGATATTAAAATCTCACTTGAAGGGCGCCTGGGTGGCGCAGTCAGTTAAGTGTCTGACTTGGACTCAGGTCATGATCTCACTGTTCGTGAGTTCAAACCCTGCATCAAGCTCTTTGCTGACAGCTCAGAGCCTGAGGCCTGCTTTGGATTCTGTGTCTTCCTCTCTCTCTGCGTCTCCCCCGCTTACACTCTCTCCCTCTCTCTCAAAAATAAACATTAAAATAAATAAATCTCAGTTGAGTTGTAAACTGAGAGGTTTTGCCTTTATCAGAAGAAATTACTAGATTACATACAAAAGCAAATATCTAGCATAGATCATCTCCTTTGATCATCATTGTTTGATCCCATTACTTAAGTTTCACGCACCCAAAATCTTATCACTTGTATTTAGTACATAGGAGACACCATAGAAACAGATCTCCTGCCCCTGCATGGCTGTGATGTTCTGGCGTGTCCGTGGCAGACAAGTATAAGAAGGCACATTCTGGCACGCTTAGAGGTCTGAATGGGAGGATTGCTCTGAGTTATGAGCCATGATGAGTCTTGTTGCCAGTGCTCTTAGGGTCACGCCATGGCGTAGAGGCATCCTGTGCCTTTCATGATAGCAGTGGCCACTGGCAACTCCATTGCCAGCTTGAACCACAGCATAGGCTCAGAGGACACATTTCCTGGCAGTCTTGTTGGAATTAGTACAGCCTGAGGAAGAGGTTAATGATGAATACTATCATGTCTTAGAAACAAGAAAGAGATGTCACATGAACATGTACAGACTGGTAAGGGAAATGCAGAAGAGAGAGCCTGTAGGTATTTCTTACAACTGAGAGGGAGAGAAATTAAGGTTCATGAGTGGAGACAGCTAATGGCTGTGGTTTGCCAGGAACCCCACATCTGGGGCATGGGGCTCTTAGCTCTGTAGTCCAGAGCTGCTTTGCCAGTAACGCAGAGCTGATCAGACTCTTCCCCAGACCCAAAACTGCTTGCCCCTTGATAAGTATGACTACCAGTTCTTTAATTTGTAGGGGATAAATCAGATCGCCAAGTGGATGAGAAACGTGTGTGAATGGATTGGTAGATTTTCAACACACAGAAAGAGCTCTGTGCAGAATGCAAATTAAAAACACATCATGGCTTGGTGAGGATGGACTTTTAAAGCAGCAGTTGAATGAGAAGACCTTCGTGGTGGCTGACATTGAGCTTGATGCTCCCAGACAGATCTTTTGATCTGAAAACCATCAAGAGAGCCAGAATCTCCTTAGATACCTGTTACACCTGCATTTCTCCTGCACAGCGTTTGGCCTCCACCTTCTGAGCTCAGTGCTGACTGCCCTACCCTACTCTGTTGACATCATCATGATGGTGGTGACTTTTGGTTTTATCTGTCACCTCTTTGTCTCAGTTGGAAAGAGCATTTAAGTGGCATGTATAGGGAAGTTAAATAATAGATCTTTCACACAGACATATCGATCTTTATCTTTGAGTGAATGATTAGTCAGTCTGTTAAATATTCCTATGGAAGCTCTGAATTCTGCATGACATTTATCGTTTAGAAGGATGCTCTTCTTTGGTATGGTAGTAAAATTAATAAACAAGACATCTGTGCATGCCAAAGGCATTGGCAGGCTCTCTAGAAGCCTAGCGAGGGCAAAACTCAGAGGGAGAACTGTTTTACTTAAAAAATAAAATGGCATATACATGGGAGGTAAGGTTTCTATTCTGATCACAATAAGTTTACAAATGGAATCAGATAAGCTATGACACTTGGATCAATCAGGGATCATGAAGCTGATCTTGGGGAGGGTGACAAACTGTGCTTGCTGGTAAGATATATTTTCATGTAAGACCACCCAGAGTAAGTGTTAACGAATTAGAATTGATTGACTGTGTTTTGTCGTTCAGGACATTATTGTTCAAGGGATAGATTAATGAAAAATCAAAAATTATATTTAACTAGAGTTAATGTAATTGGCCGTAAGTCACATTTACAGATGTTTACATACGTTTTCAGATATGGTGAGTGGACAGGCTGTTTCTCTGAAAATTAGATCACATTCAAACCATGTCTGATGATTTTATACTTTAGAGTCAAGGCTGTTCTTAGCGAAGAAAAACAATCAGATGTTCTAGAAGGTAACGTTTTCTGCATCATAAGCAGACACAATCCTTTTACCTTCCAAGCAGACTGGAGGTTCCTTGAAAAGTTGGTTTCTTACCGTGAAGACGTGTTCCAATGTGCGGACACTCTGGGGTGTTTGATATTAATCTAAGAGCAGCTCCACGATGTGCTCTCGTCTGGCCGGAATCCGTTCATTCCACGGAGCCACTCATTAAACCAGATGAGAATGCACCGCTTTGTTTCAGAGGACATTCTAGACTCCCGGTTGGGGATTAAATTCCTCCGTGAATGTTTGGCAGATCACACCCCCCCCCCCCCCCCCCCCCCCCCCCCCCCGCATCATCCCAGCCCCAGTGACCCCCGGGGGAGGGGGGAGAGGAAGAGCAAACATGTACGTGCTCAGTGAGCTGGTGCCTTTTCATGCTAAATGTGGTTCCCCACGTCTCCTCTGATTAGAGGTGTGCTCTGAACAAGCCGAGACGGGGCCGTGCCGCGCAATGATCTCCCGCTGGTACTTTGATGCGACCGAAGGCAAGTGCGCCCCGTTCTTTTACGGCGGATGTGGCGGGAACCGAAACAACTTTGACACAGAGGAGTACTGCATGGCCGTGTGCGGCAGCGTCAGTAAGTGGACCGTCCCCAAGCCTGGCCACCTGTCGTCTCTCTCGCCACTGACTCTGCTCTTCGTAACAGATCGGGTTTTCCTGGTTCTCGGGACCGGCGCTGTCGCTACCACTAACCCCCGTTCTCTGTCCACTTCTCTAATTGCCCGGCGTCTCCTCCCTGTGTTCGAGCCCGAGCACGCATCTGCGTCTCTCTCTAATGGAGCATGGCCCTGGGTGTGTTCTTTCCCCAGCTGGGGTGCCTCCGCCTCACGGGGCTCTGGGGACTTCTCTTGAGCCCCTCCCCCTCTTGAAGCCACGCGGGACTCACTGTGTCGTCTTCTCGACTGTCTGTTCTGTGCAAATGGATCCTTCGTGTTTGTCTGTGCACATGCGTGTTCAAGTCTATGCATGGGCAGTACGTGTGCAAGTCAGGTTTCCCGCCGGAGGCCTGGCTGCTGGGGCTTCATCTGCACCTGCAAGGCGTGCTGTTGTGATGAGTACCTTTATGTTGTTCTGTGACATGTGACTTTTGCTTGAATTGAGCATACGCACGTCAAATGCCGGAAGACAGAAAGGCCCCAGGGGCCTCTGAGCCCAGTGGGCCCTGTGGACAGTTGCAATATCCATTTTTCATGTCACCTCTTAGAACTGGAAGAAAACTCACTTAACATTAGAAACCCTGAATGACAAAAAGACTTTTCAGGGAACAAAGGCTTTTCTCGTGAACTTTCAGCATTTCATAAAGCTGGGGGAGAAATACATGGAGTGGCAATGACTTAAATGTGACATGAAACTTTTTCCGCAGAGGTGATACTCGGGAGGGAGAGAGCCAGACATAGGGGCTTCTGTTCTTGTGAACAGACTCCCAAGTTGAAGTCCCAGTTTTATTTATTTACCTTTGTTCATGAGTAGGAGATTTGAGGTACTCAGGAGACGATGACTCAACTTGATAAATTAAAGATTAAACTCAGTAACTGTGCACTTTTTTTATTTTTTTAATGTTTATTTATTTTTGAGAGAGAGACAGAGACAGAGTGTGAGCAGGGGAGGGGAAGAGAGAGAGGGAGACAAGGACTCCAAGCAGGCTCCAGGCTCTGAGCTTTCAGGACAGAATCCAACACGGGGCTCCAACCCACGAACCTTGAGATCATGACCTGAGCTGAAGTTGGACACTTAACTGACTTAGCCACCCAGGAGCCCCATGCATTTCTTTTTTTAAGAGACTCCTGCCTTTTTTCTCTTGTTCCTACGAGGGTGACAGCCACCACTTCCTGCCCGGGATTCCTAGGGATTATATAAATTGTTTTCCACTATAATCATAGGCTTAAGCTAAACAACAAAAGGACCTGTGCCATTAAGACCTTCTATTGTAATGAAGCCCAGTATCTAAATGGAATCTGATGGAAAAGTTCCCACTGGTCCCCTGTGTGAGGGCGGACTCCATTTCTATCATGTGTGAGAACAGGTGTAGGAATTGGTAACCCCAAGGGCTTCTTTTCTGGCTGCCATTGGATGACTGTAGCTCCTGCTCAAGGACTCCTTTTTTCAGTTTCAAACAAAGAAGTTAATTAGGTCAGGTAACAGGGAACACAGTGGGGGGTTCTGTTGCCTGGAGCCTCTGGAACAAAGAACTTTTGTTACAGAGATTCTGTACTCCTTTAGCTGCTGAGGGAAATTTCTTGGCACATTTCCAAACTTGTTTCCTGTATTTCCCTGAAGTAGGTTTGCTTTTTGGAATATAAATTGTGTGTGTGTGTTGTGTGCGCACGCACATGCACGCACCCGCTTGTAATAAGAAAGAATTTTTTTTTAGTGAGGAATTTGCTTTCAGTGAGAAATTATCCCCCGACAAAACATGAGTCAAACGGACACCCATACCACACGGTCTCCATTGGATCAGTCTGCTCTGACTCTGGCTGAGAGCGAGCAATGGGTCCCCCAGGGCATTTGGAGTCTCTGGAGGTGCCCTGGATGGTACACCTTTTGCTGAAAGATTTGCAAAAGGCAGAGATTCCCAACAAAGGTGTAATGAATGAGCCAAGCAGTCCATATTTACTTCCAGGGTAAGGTTCTAGGATAGTGTATCAAGAAAACAAACGTGAGAGGCTGGAGGTCAGTCAGAAGGGTGGACAGATGTGAGAGGACAGTGAAGCCTCAACAGATGGCCCGAGATGAGAGCTGGAAACTGCCCAATGGATGAGGGGAAAGAGCGGATCCTTGGGACCTGGTGATGCTTGGCACTAAGGAGGGAGATGGGAGCAGGAAATCCTCAATCAGGTGCTTAGAAGTGATATTGGAGATAGAATACCCAGCACGCTGAGATATTATCATGAAATGTATCTTATATGTACGTTTACTTTGGTCCTGAGCTGGGGCCAAGCCTGAAGGTATTTGTGTAGTTCTGTTTAGTTTTTAATCCAATGTTTTTGTTCTGGTTTTTCCCTTTGTTCAGTGGAATCATGTAAGTTTCAACCATCATTCCCATGTTTCTATTTTTTTGTTTTTAGTTATGTTCTCTTATTTTCTCCATAGTGTCCCAAAGTTTACTCAAGACTACCCAGGAACCTCTTCCCCAAGATGCTGTTAAACGTATGTTGTCATTCCTGGAGGAGGGGTGGGGAGGAGAAAGTAGTACAGTGCATGGCAGTGGAACTCCAGCATCATCACTTTCTCTGCATGGTTCTGTGTGTCCTGAGCACCTGTCTTTCAATAGTGTTTATTTCCATTGCTTTGCTTGTAATTATGTCCAGTTTTGCCAGACAACTTCAGATCCCGGGCTATGAGATTGACCAAACTTCTATTTCTGATCAAAAATTTGTTTTCAGCCTTGTGTGGGTTCTGCTATGTTTTGTACATGTAACATTATCATGTTTTATTTGCCATCACTATTCTATTTCCAAACGCTGTCAAGATGCCACAGCTTAACAAGAGGCCATGAGTATAATTGACTCGTTTCCCAGAAAAATACATAATATGCATGCATTGTGCTGACTCCATAGACCAGTATGGATGCACAGGCTTCACTTATGTATTGTAAGGCAGATGTTAAGCCTTAGGAGGTGAAAGAATACCTTTAGATTTCCTAACCACCTCTTCTTCCACTCCCTGAATGCACCCTACCAGGGCAGAAGTGCCCGACTTCAAGTTTTATCATTAGGTTGTGGGAAAAGATGCTTCTAAAGAAATCATCAACCAACCTTAGAAGTCTGTGATTTGTGATTTATTTCACTTGGCGTATCTGACTCCCTTGGTTTTAAAATCCTAACACACAAGTACTTATATTTTTTATAATGTTTATTTTAGAGAGAGAGAAAGACAGTGCGTGAGTAGGGGAGGGACAGAGAGGGAGAGAGACACAGAATACAAAGCAGGGTTCAGGCTCTGAACTGTTAGCAGAGAACTCGACACGGGACTCAAACTTATGAGCCATGAGATCATGACCTGAGCTGAAGTCGGACAGTTAACTGACTGAGGCACCTAGTAGCCCCCACAAGTACTTATTTTAAAATGTGGATTATATCCATAAATACATTTATCCTTCATTAGGTTAGCGATGATACACACAAACACACAAATACATACATGCTATTGATGCTTGTAGTTGCTAGAAAAAGAGGCACAATTTCAGCTGTAGTTCAGATACAATGAAAATGAGCATATATTTATATTTTCCTAAAAAAAAAAACCTGGTCTCCAAATTGATGAAACCAATTACCTTTTTTTAAAAAAAGATAAATAATAATTGGAGAATTATGTAATTTACAAACAGTTTTATATTAGACCATTGAGGTTTTTTAATGGCCACCATGAAATTCATTCACTTTATACATAACTTTTGACAGATGTGAGAGTTTCACTACTATAGTCGACATATTTTCTGTGATTGTGACAAAGCATTTTTTTCCTAACACCATTGAAAGTATGACAAGTGAGTAGACACAGAGGACTGGAGAAAACTGGATATTACACTGTAGGATTGATAATACATTGGTCTTTCTGGCAGGTTGCAATTTACCCAGCGTTTTCACGGATCATTTATTTTTCTCAGGAACACTTTGTAGGCATTTTGCTCATTTCCTTTATACACACGAGAAAATGAAGCTGTGAGAGCCATCAAACGTGGCAGGACCAGCTCTGAAACCTAATGCTACTGTGGCTCTGCACTTACACTCCACACGGCCAAGTACTGGGTTCTGGTTTTTAGGTTAGAAAAATTAGTATTTGAAGTTCAAAGTGCATTTTAAGAATACAGATAACAGCAGAAAGAGGAAGAATATTAAAAATATTTTTTTCTAAATGCAGTGACTATAGCATGCATCAGTGAAATATCTTTTCCCTCTTTTATACAAATTATTTCATTTTTATCTCATGTTAGCCTACAGTTGTGCTTTTCCTTTTTTATTAATTAACAGAAATGAACATTACTTGATACGTTTATTTCCATGAACCATTTGCATCCTCAGATTTTCCAAACAGACGTTGAAAGTCTCTTGCAATTTTCTCTTTCCCAATAATTTTCTCCAGCTACTTATAGTGTATTTGGGATCATGACACCTTTCCGTGCTAGGAGGGGAAGGGATTTTGGCAGCTGCATTTTCTCATCTACCTGCAGAGACTCTTCATCACCGCGAGTGAAGGGTTCTGCAGCGCTGGAACAAACAGACTAGAGAAAACATATAATTTCTAGTTATTCATAGCCTGCGCAGCAATGCTTTCTTATTTATAGCAAAGTTACACATCTGAATCAAAGGACTCACGGTCGAGTGGAGGTCAAATGCAGATGGCAGGCGGTAGTTGGAGAAAGATGAGCAAGCCCATAGGATTTGGCAAGGCGGGCTCACACTTGGCTTCCTCACCAGTCTAGGCTTCACCGCAGAATCACTCTTTTCCCAACCAAAGTGGTTGGTTTGATGGGATTCTCAGTTTTAGTTGCTTCTAGCCAAATAATAAATATGAAAGGAGGTCAGGAAAGGTCCTTCATTAAACTGATGTCACACTGCACAGGTGGAGAAGATGTGTGATGATCTACATTACACATAGCATCATTTTCACCACCAAGCAGATTATGATCAGGTTAAGCCTTTGTCATAAAAACCAATTCTGAGCATTGCAATTTTTAAATAAAAATTTTTTAATTTTTTTTAATGTTTGTTTATTACTGAGACAGAGAGAAACAGAGCATGAGTGGGGGATAGGCGGAGACAGGGAGACACAGAATCTGAAGCAGGTTCCAGGCTGTGGGCTGTCAGCACAGAGCCCAACACAGGGTTCAACCCACCAGCTATGAGATCACTACCTGAGCCAAAGTCAGATGCTTAACTGAACCACCCAGGCACTCCCCCCCCCAAAAAAATTTTTTAACATTTATTTATTTTTGAGAGACAGAAAATGAGTATGGAAGTGGCAGAGAGAGAGAGAGGGAGACACAGAATCTGAAGGAGGCTCCAGGCTCTGAGCTGTCAGCACAGAGCCAGATGCGGGGCTTCAACCCACGAACCGTGAGATCATGACTTGAGCCAGAGTCAGCCACTTAACCGACTGAGCCACCCAGGCTCCCCTCTGAGCATTACAATTTTAAGGAACAGTGATTTTTTTTATTATTTTGTTGTTACTGTACATAAGACCCTAAACCACAGATAGAGATATGAGGCTAAGAGCTTTCATTTTACTCATAAATTTTTGGATTTGAATCCTTTAAAAAAAATCCTTTCCTGTTTGGTGAGACCTGAGTTGTTTCTGACATTAATTTTGTGTGTGCCCATTTGGGTTTAGAACAACGCAGAAGATTCACATCCATTCTGCCCAGTGCAATGTTTGCTAACAACAGTAAAAGTGCTATATAAATACCTATTGATTAGTTTCTGTTTCAAATATGAGAGAATAATTTTTTTTCTAGTGTTCTTCACATCACACTGCATCTCAAAAGGCAAACAGACTGACTCCTTAATGCCATTTGATGTCACACAGAGCATCGTGCCTATATTTAGCCAGCTGATTGCACCAAAGGGTCTGGCCAAAGAGAATGACAAACAACCCATCTTTTGCTCTTTTCCTGCAGTGAGTTGCAGCACAGACAATAAATAAACCTGTCTCCCAACCTTGACACTCCTGACGTTTGGAGCTAGATAATTGACTCTTGCAGATTCTGTCCTCTGTGTGGAGGACATTTATCAGGATCCCCAGCCTCTACCAACTGGATGCCAGTAACACTAGCCCAACTATGTTAACTTAAACTGTCTCCAGACTTTGCCAGATGGTGCCCAGAGGCAGGGAGGGGCAAAATCACCCCCAGTGGAGAGCCTCTGATCTAGACTAGTGAGCCCACAGCTGATGGAAAGACAGGACCAGGCTGGTGCAAACGGTCGCACTTTGCACGGACTCAGAGGGCCTGTTGCTGTATTGCAGGTCAGAAGCCTCCAGTTCTAAGGGCGCCTGGGTGGCTCAGTCGGTTAAGCGTCCAGATTCAGCTCAGGTCATGATCTCACGGTTTGTGGGTTCGAGCCCTGCGTCAGGCTCTATGCTGACAGCTCAGAGCCTGGAGCCCGCTTCGGATTCTGTGTTTCTCTCTCTCTCTCTGTGCCTCCCCCATCCATGCTCTGTTTCTCTCTGTCTCAGTAATAAATAAACATCTTTTTAAACTAAAAAAAAAAGAAGAAGCCTCCAATTCTCAATTGTCGTTTATGAAATTGAACTTGTTAGGCCAGTATCCCAGCTCTCTGTATGTACAAGTCAGGGCAGAAGTTGCTGTCGCTGCCCTGACTGTAGTCTTAGAGGTCTCATAGGGTTTCTGTTCCGACATGAGCATGCTGGGGAGACGGAAATAGACCGGCAAACCCCCGTCCGTCCCTCCTCCTCTGTGTGTTTCATCTTCGTTCCACAGAATCCCAGCATATGCTAGAGGACAGCCATCTGTCGTGATGCCGCATGGCCTGGCCACACAGATGACTTGTCGTGATCTCCTCGGAGTTGTGTCTGTGGCCTTTGGGCCTCTGCAAAGCCTAGATCTGGCCTCCTGCAGGATCCGGAAAGGAAAAAGATGATTTTTTTTTACTTACATCAAAATGGCCAAGATACCACAGAATAGACTAAGACACTGCCAGAGTGTTTAAAAATGATAAGGACAAAGGCGCCCGGGTGGCTCACTCGGTTGAGCGTCTGACTCTTGGTTTTTGCTCAGGTCTTGATCTCACAGTTCATGAGATTGAGCGCCGCTTCAGACTCTGCGCTGACAGTGCGGAGCCTGCTTGGGAGTCTCTTTCTCCCTCTCTCTGCCCCTTCACACACGTGTTCTCTATCTCTCTCTCACTTTCAAAATAGATAAATAAGCTCAAAGAAAATATAATGAGGACATTAAATCAGGCCACATCACCATCCCAAGTTCTAAAGCTGCTGCGGTGGCTCACAATTCGCAAACCACGTATAACTGACCATGGATGCAGCCTTTGAATGGAATGTGCCACCTTCACCCCAGATTTCTCGTATCCCGTCCCAACACCCAGGCATTCGGTATTTGGCCAGACTTGAACCATTGTTCTTAATCACACTGTACGTGTTCTTCTGATTGCAAAGTAGCAAATATTAGTTCCCATTCTTGAATACTCATGGAACTGTGATATGTTTCTAAAACTGTCAAGCATTATTAACAACAATTAAAGCCATTACAAGATGTGGGAATGCATTAAATTACACGTCACATCAGTGGCAGGAAAATCTATTAGATTAACACATAGAAGAAGCCACATCTTTGGTACTGAGAAATAATCAGAATAAAGAAAGGCTTTTTCCTACAAGCTATTAGAGGGAGAAATCCTAAGATTGACAAGAATTGATATGCTCAGCAAACCGGCACTTAAAAAAATAGCTCATCTACTCAAAACAATAAAATACCCGCTATATATGTATATATGCATTTATATATATATATATATATATACACACACACATATACATACATATACACATGCTCTATTCTCTAGCTATTTCCAAAGAAGACTAAGTAGATAGTTTAATGAAAGGTTTGGCAAATTTTTTCCCCAAAAGACCAGAGAGTCAACATTTTAGGTTTTGCAGGCCATATGGTCTTTGTTACGAGTACTCAACTTGGCAATGACAGCGTGAAAACAGCCACAGACAATAGGTAAACAAATAGATACAAGTGTGTTCCACTAACATTATTTACAAAGAGAGACTAGCATTCCCACCTCTGATTTAATAAAGCTGTTACTTCTGAGCTCAGGATGTGCTGGTGCTAAGCTGGGTATTTTGACGGACACCAGTAAGGTAAACCGAGTTCCCTGCTTCCAATAACTTGACAGTTTTATTGATGAGCTGAGAGCTCAGTGTGTGAGAGGATTAAATAACAATATAAAGTTAAAATATACAAGTGTGGAGAGAGTCTGTGTGGACGGCCAGAGGAAAATGAAATCGGTATTATCCTTAAGACCTCCGTAGGGGATAACGGCTCTATCGGCTTGTACTGCTACAGTTCCTCTGAAGGTAGATAATCTTGCAGATTTCGACTCTTCGAACTCATCAGTGGAGTGTTGAGTGACTGTGACAAGCCATCTCTTTATGATCCGCCATTAATGAAGTTGAGAACGGCTTCCGACACACAGACAAGAAACAATAACAGGAGGCTAAGGCCGTCTAGATGCGAGTTATTATGACTCTGGCCTCACATGTGGTTTTGACATGCAGACTCAAGGTTGCTCTCCAATTTTGTGGTGCGTTGTGCTAAATAAGATCCAGATATTAATAAAAATAACGCCAGCCCTCATGCCTCCACGCTCCTTGCACGGATCGGCAAGATTCCCACATCAGGACATGTCCATAGACATAGAAAAGAAATGTAGCTTGACTAGAGTAAACACCGCGGAGATTACATTTTTATTGCCTTCTGTCCGCACGAAGCAAAGCCGGCCAGCTCTGATCGCGCTGTCTGTAAAGCACGTGTGGAGCCAGGCCGTGCCAGGGAAGGGGCCTTTGTTCTGTTTTCTCTTTTTCGTTTTCAGAAGAGTCTGGAACGATATATTCGAGGGTCACGCAAGCTATTTTCACATCACACGCGGCCCCTCTCCCTTGGACCTGGTGGGTGTGATTAAATATTTGAGTTTAGAATGTGTTCGGGATTTTGGTCCTTTTGAAATGAGAGAAATGGACTTTTTTCCTTTCTTTTCATTAAAGTCAGGGTGGCATTCTGGACCCTCTGCCTTGTTTAGAGGTTAAATCTCCACATAAAATCTTTCTTTACAGGTTCAAGCGTCACCCGTATGGGAAGGACCCTTGGTGCCACCTCTCAGAGGACACACGGCCGTTTCTAGTCACTGTTGCCAGTTCTGTATAAAAGAGCATTTTCAGGGATAAAGCAGTGACTGGAATAGGTCTTTATTGACTTTCATCTTCTGTTGTCAGTGCTGTGGAGATAAATTGCCTTTCTCCTGATGAAAGGAGACTAACCGAATTTTCTTGTTAGAATCTAACATTGATATATCGACCAAATGCCATTCACGGGCCTCTGTTTGGGGCCTCTGTTCTGCCTCGTGGCTTATAGGCTGTCAGAGCTGTTAATGTTTGAAGGTGGGGACATTCCTCCTTTTACATCCTGAGCACTTCTTGACTCTAGAACTGTGTATGGGGCCCCTATGGGGCCCCTGAGTGGCTCAGTCGGTTAAGTGTCCCACTTCAGCTCAGGTCATGATCTCAGGGTTGGTGGGTTCGAGCCCCACGTCAGGCTCTGTGCTGACAGCTAGTTCAGAGCCTAGAGCCTGCTTCAGATTCTGTGTCTCCCTCTCTCTGCCCCTCCCCTGCTTGCACTCAGTTTCTTTCCCTCTCTCTCAAAAATAAACAAACATTAAAAAAATTTTTTTAATTATGTGTCTCCTAGAGACTGAGAAGGCAAATAAATATCAACATGATGGGGACAGTCCTTCACGATGCCTCCAGTGTTTTGACTACATTCTCACTACTTTTGTTATGAAATGGAGTAGTGATTGTACAGTCGGAACGAAAATGAGCTAAAAATGTAGCATAAACTTTGATTTATTAAGCTGAGTTTGATCATGTCCCTGATACAGAGGTTCTTCCAAATGGGCAAGGGCAGGGACTTCTACCATATTCTGAAGATTAAACCAGTTTTCACTTTCTTTGGAAGTGACTTTCCTAAAAATTGCAACATTTTCTCAGGAGAAATGCTGGCATGGAATTGTCACATTGGCATCATGTCCCCGGCGACGGTGGTGTATTTTGCTACAGGAACACTGGGTGTAGCACCAAGGTTCATTAATAAACAGAAAGCAAATGTGTGCGCCCAACTCTACCCACAAAAAACAAACAAACAAACAACAAAAGCTCTCTGACGGTACCTGGAGAGCTTACAAGGTGAAGTGAGAATATTGTGACACACTGATACAAAAATTTTTTTTAATGTTTTATTTGTGTTTGAGAGAGAAAAAGACATCTTGAGCAGGGGAGGGACTGAGAGAGAGAGGGAGACACAGAATCTGAAGCAGGCTCCAGGCTCTGAGCTAGCTGTCACCACAGAGCCTGATGCGGGGCTCGAACCCACGAACTGCGAGATCATGACCTGAGCCGAAGCCAAACGCTCAACCACTGAGCCACCCAGGCACCCCCAAAATTATTAAAACGGAAATGAACCCTCACACTTCACATATGAAAAGAATTTCTCCCTGAGTATCTGGTTACCTGTGGTGCAGGCGGTGAAAGAACCCAATCTGATTCGTCTGATGTCTGGGAGGAGGGATGGAAAGCCTTCCAGGAGAACTCCTCACCGCCTCCTCCTGCTGCTTTTCCAGCCCACCCTCATTTTATCTTTTACCCTTGAAAGCCTCCTTCCTCTGCTTTTCCCTCAGCAGAGACGGAGTGCCCCTTTTAAAGCATCCTATGACATCTTTCCTCTCCTCAAAACAGCTCCCACTGGCTCCTCACCGTCCTCGTCCTCCCCGTGAGCTGCAGGCCTTGCCTGATGTGGCCCTCATTTCCTGTCTGCCTCTCTCTGCTCTCTCCCTGGCCATACCGACCTTGCTTGTCCTGGAATTTTCCAGGCACACTCCCCTCTCCGGGCCTTTGCGCTGGTTTCTGCATCTGCCTGCTCGGTTCTTGCTATGTTCTTGCAGCCACTAACAGGGAAGTGGGACTTTGGCACCTTGTCTGAACACCACCTCAGTTAGACCCGGCCTGGCAGCCTACGTCCTGCTATGGTCTCTCGGCACCCCCCAGCTCCCTCCCCTGCGCCCCCTGATTCTCACCTGCCCTGTTCTAGTTTTCTTTTTCTCCATAATGCAAATCACATTCTAACAACGTGTCTTATATTTGTCTTTGGGGGGGGGGCGGGGTTCTCACCCTCTGATTCAATCCCACAAGGACAGGCCCTTTGTTGTCTTTACTGGTTTCTCCTGGTGTCTCACAATAGTGGAGAGGGGGAATGTTTGTTAAACAGAAGAAGGAATAAAGGAACAAACGGGCACACTCAAGGCGGCTCCATCTACATCTGAGCTGCTGTCTCAGCTTTTCAGAAACCTTTGACCTCCCGAGTAGCAAAAAAGCAAGGATATTGAAAGCATTAGTCATGCAGAATGGACTGAATTTTTGGAAGCAGAACGTTCACCTTGAGGCAGTAATGTGCTGTGAATTAGAACTGCTTTTCTGTAATTTTTTTTTAATTTGGTATTCCATTTAGACACCCATTCTTAGTATGAGAAGGTTCATATTTTACAAGGCTGTTGTGAAACTAAGAAAATCAAGATGAAGATCATCTGACCATTTAAAAGCTTTTCTGTAATTTTTTTTTAATTTGGTATTCCTTTTAGACACCCATTCTTAGTATGAGAAGGTTCATATTTTACAAGGCTGTTGTGAAACTAAGAAAATCAAGATGAAGATCATCTGACCATTTAAAAGCCCATGCATATGACAGTGCCATATGCTGCTAACGATTTGACAGCTTAGAGATCAAAACCCAGAGCTAAAGGTGTTTAACCTTGAATCGGAAGTCTAGTTTTCCATGGAAGGGGAATACACCCAGCCAGCTTGCTTGCCAAAGGCGTGGATGAGCACGTCTGAGCGGGGACCCAAGGCTAAACCGTCATCCAGGTTCACACTGTGCGTGATCTTTCGTCTGACCTCAGTCTCATAACCCTACTTCTGCTGAACGTTGCTTGGAGGTCATTTACTAGGTAGTTTTCAGGGTAGGAACAGCTTTTTGATAGAAACTAGGTCTACAAATAACGGAGCGATGTGTATTTTTTACCAGTTCATGTCGTTCACTAACAAAAGTCAGTGCTTTCCAGTGCCCCGGATGTATCAGTAGGATTAACCCTCTTCTGCTCTATTAACTTTATGAGTCTTTTCATAGTTTACCTATTCTCAAATTCAGAGATATTTGTGTGTCAGGGATATGCGGAGTTACGTTAAATGCACAATAACGAGGTAATTTTGCTTCTCCACACGTACTTTTTTAAAAATTTTTTTAATGTTTATTTAATTTTTTAAGTGAGAGAGACAGAGTGTGACAGGAAAGGAGCAGAGAGACAGGGAGACACAGAATGAGAAGCAGGCTCCAGGCACAGAGCCCAAGGTGGGGCTCGAACTCACAAACGGCAAGATCATGACCTGAACTGAAGTTGGACGCTTAACCGACTAAGCCACCCAGGCGCCCCTCTCCCCATGTATTAAATGGGGACACCTGGAAAGCACCTAGCGTGGTGAAGGGAAATGAATTCGGGCTATTATTATTTGGCCACCTTGGAAATCTAAGCCTGAAGCACAATTTTAAAGGAGACTCAGATCTCTGGACAGGACGTGCCCCTGTGTGTTAGCTTAAAGAAACACAACAAAGGTAAACGTCCTAAGCCCAGTTTACTTCTACTTTCTTCCTTGTTAAAATGACCTCTGTTTTGGGACACCTGGGTGGCTCAGTCAGTTAAGCATCTAACTCTTGATTTCAACTCAGGTCATGATCTCCCAGTTTCATGAGATCAAGCCCCACATCAGGCTCTGTGCTGACAGCGTGGAGCCTGCTTGGGATTCTCTCCCCCTACCCCTCTCTCTCTGCCCCTTCTCCACTCACGCTGTTTCTGTCTCTTTCAAAAAATAAATAAATTGGGGCACCTGAGTGGCTCAGTTGGTTAAGCGTCCAACTTCGGCTCAGGCCATGATCCCGCAGCTTGTGAGTTCAAGCCCCACGTCGAGCCCTGTACTCACCGCTCAGAACCTGTAGCCTGCTTCGGATTCTGTGTCTCCTTCTCTTTCCCTGCCCCACCCCACTCTCACTCTGTGTGTGTGTGTGTGTCTCTCTCAAGAATAAGCAAACATCAGAAAAATTTAATAATAAGCTTAAAAAAAGTTAATGACCTATGTTTTAAGTGACTTGTGCTATACAGCTTCCTTGAACCATTCTTTCCCAAAGGAAACACCTTTCTGAAAGGGTAGGGGCGAAGGGCACAGGGTTCCTGCCCCTGCCACTGCCCGCTGCCCTCATTACCCTGTGACTGGCCTACTGTGGACTTTATCACAAACTAGCAACTGTTCCTGGCGTGAGCATGTCTTTAGGATATGGGAATATTAGAGAAATAGAAGCCGAGCTCTCTGTACAAACCCCTCCTTAAAAATGGTCTTCCCTTCCCCCCTACCAGCTGCAGGGTAGTGATAATGAAATATTAAATTCATTTTCAGATACCAAGATGTACCATCATTCTTCTGTCTGACTGGACAGTGATCTGGTTTGCTCATTGGTATGAACACAGGAAAATTTCACTCAAACTAATTGAGATGGAGGGTTAGTATGAATGGCTAAAATATTTGATTTGAAGATTAAAAGAGAGCCTGCTTCCTTTAAAGTCCTCAACTAAAGGAAATACCAAGAGCTGCTTACAAGGATTTACTCAAAGAGAAATACTGGATTAAGTGGAATGCATCAATAATACAGTATTTGTATTTATTTCCATGTGCCTAAAAAGAAGGTTTAACACTTGAAATATTCTTAATCCTATTAAATATACCTCGAATGCTCATTTCTTTATTTTTCTTTTATTCTTAATATTGCAAGGCTACACTTTCACATAGGCTATAATGAGATTATACTGACTCGGATTTTAGTGTTTATCTCCTTTCCATAAAACAGTAGATAGTACTTGCAAATCGTAAGACTTGGAGAAAAACCATAAAATTTGCCAACCATAAAGGATGGAGAACTTCCCCTACCGATGAGGTGACTTTTATAATTCCAGTTTTCAAAGGGGAGGCCGTGTTGTGGTTCTGACACTTAACAACCCGGCAGCTATTTTGATCTGAGAAAATAGCCCCAAACGTTTATACATTTTCATGTGTTCAAAATGTAGAATACAGTTCGCCTAATTTTGTCATTCTGCCAGATTGTACTGTGCCAAAAAGGACTTTAACTCGTTCTCATTTAAGCTGTACCAGTGTAAGGATGAAGAAATGATTAAAACCACGGGAAACATTCAACATGCAAAACGTCACTTCCATTTCAAGTAGGGAAAACGACGAAGTTAAATATACTTGCACATTGATTTGCTTGAGTTTATGCTGAAAAATACTTGCCTTTGATTTCCTTTTTTTTAAAAAAAGATTTTAAATTGAAAATGATTTCTCAGTGTTAAAAATTAAGGACTCATTTTCAGTAATTTGTGGGCCTTTTATGTGGGTTATACCAAAGATCTTCTAGAAAAATACATGCTGCTTTTCCTGTGTGTGGAATAAAGTAGCTCAGTTTTTCTGTGGTTTGCATAAGCTCTACAGTTTGAATTACGCCTGATGCCAAGGAGGAGAGAGAGGGTACTGATCTGAAGGACCCCATGTGCGCTCTGGGCGCAGGCTGTGCAACACACATGGGGTGGCACTTCCCTGGGTCACAGCCAGTCGAAGAAAGCCTAACATCAAGCTGTGCCTAATTCCGAAGTGCATGTTGGTTTCCCCATTTGTTGCTGAAACACGTTCTCGCTCATCTATCATACAGAAGATGGGGACAGATGCTTTCTAATATGTGTGTTCTGTGCCAGTCCCCACCCTATTGATTCAGAATCTCCTGGTGATGGCCGAAGAGTAAACACAAAGTGTTCTGCAAAATAATTCCAGGAATATGCCCCACTTCCTTCCTTCCACCGGAAAGCAGCCATCTGTATATTACAGACACCAAAACTGTCCTAATTAAAAAGTAATAATAATAATAATTCTTAAACCTCGATTAAAGAAAAAGGGAAGAAATCTGGACAAATATTTTCTCTTTAAAATTAAAGATATTACTTAATTATGTAATGAAAAAAGCTTTCTGGTTTTGGTTCAAATCTTGAAGCCTTTAGGTTGTGAAGATTCCAGGTACTTTTTCTCAAAGCATTTGTTAAAGACATTTATCATATAATTTAGTTTCCAAATGATTTAGTCATAAATACTTCTCATTTAAGCTCTCTTTGGGATATTATATCTCAAATATAGTAGTCAATAATTAGATAAAAATCAGTGAAGAATAATACTTAGAACATGGGTGATATTTCACTAATCTTATGAATAAAACACGAGTTGATTTGACCTGAAAACATAGTGAAAACACTAAATTTCACTGTTTTGGTTGAACATACTGTTTTCTTTAAATCAGAATCTTTTTTTTTCTTTCTTTTTTTAAAATTATTTTTTAACGTTTATTTTTGAGAGAGACAGAGCACGAGTAGGGCAGGGACAGAGAGAGAGAGAGAGAGAGGGAGACACAGAATCCAAAGCAGGCTCCAGGCTCTGAGCTAGCTATCAGCACAGAGCCCAGTGCAGAGCTTGAACCCACAAACCGTGAGATCCAGCCAAAGTCAGACGCCCAACTGACTGAGCCCCCCAGGCGCCCCTCTTTTCTTTTCTTTGAGTATGCTCACAAATGCTCTGAATTTTCACTAACCATTACTAATCTTTTGGAAAACTGCTTGTATAGGCATTACAATTCACTCGGCTCATGAGTTAAAATAGTTTTGTTTTATAATACTCTTCAATTTTATGGATATTTGTGTTTCCACATACTTGAGCAGTATATGTTGCAACCCAGTAATATTGCTTAGCAGTTTTAGTTGAAATCAGAATAGAAATCATTTTCTTTTTGACAGCTCTAATGAATTGGTTGGCTCTTGTCAAATTCTGCGAAGGCAGAAAGGTCCTTTTGCGATTTCAGAAATGCGTTGATTGATGTTTACGGGGCTTGGGGTAGCATTTCAAACACTGTCACGAAAGATGGCTTCGAAATCAAGCCATCTGGAAATACCGTACAATTTACCTTTTTACTCTATGGTGCCGTTAATTCTGCAATAGACTTTGAGACTTCTTCAGTTTCTGCAGGAATCCTAGGATGTGATATTGATGATATATCTTACTGTCAAGATTACAGAAGTTAATTGAGCAACGCATCGGGCTTTCGGACGAAATGCATTAACTGATTTCGCTCTGTGCATGCCTGTTTTGCAGAGAAATTTAAATATAACACTACACTCGCAAAAGGGACTGTTTATAGATTTTCCTTCACCCTATCCTTGAAGGGGGTGACGCCTTTTTACTGTGCTGTGACGTATCTCATGGTGTTCCCTTAAGCAGCATTAACTTCTTGTTTGTGCTTCTCTCTACTAAAGTCTTTGTTCTGGAGTAAACGGGAAAAAATGGCTTTCTTTGAAATGATTGGATACCGTTTCTCTGCTCAAACTTCCTTCTTTCTACCTTATAGTTCCTACAACAGCAGCCAGCACACCTGATGCCGTCGACAAGTACCTCGAGACCCCCGGAGATGAGAATGAACATGCCCATTTCCAGAAAGCCAAAGAGAGGCTGGAGGCCAAGCACCGCGAGAGAATGTCCCAGGTGGTGTGACTTTCCCATCGTTTAGTCTGTGATAGGCCCAGGAGTGGGAGCGCTCTTTAATTTTATCCAGATCTTTAAAGGCATAAAGTCTTAGTTTTAAATGTTTGCTCTACTGGTACCAGTTTGCGGTTTTTAGAATCTTCTCTGGGCATGCCACCTAGGAGAGATCCATTTACACTAAGTGTAGCAGGATTGTGTAAGCACAAATTCAGTTATGTCTACAACATTCTCTCTGGTTTCATTACCCACTTATATATAGCCCCCTAACTATGGTGTTGGAAGGTAAAATCCCTCAAAAGATCTGCAGTAAAGATGAGTATTTTTTTATTAGATGCCAAATTACTATAACTTTGAACCCAACATGTCTTACAAAGCTAATTCATAGGACCACAGGAGCTTAAAAGCAAAGTGAACCGTAGCGATCATGTCCTTTTGTTTCATAAATGATGGATAATGCAATAGTGGTTCAAGAGTGTGGCTTCTCACGCAACAGCCAAGCAATGTAAGTAACGCAGGAGACGGGCATTTGGAACCGGAGCCGTTCTTGCTCCTGGTACAGTGCTCTGTTCACTACACTGTGCGGCAAAGCCTGGTGTTTTTTGTTTGTTTGGATTTTTTTTAGCAGATTCTTTATGAAACAGAAACTGTTCAAAACTGATTTACATATAATAATATCAATTTGTGATATTATTGTGTGACCTCCCCCTCCTAGAGTTGTGTACTATACCAGGTACTAGATGTTGTATTTATTAGAGATAGATAATATTAATTTTAGCCCGTGCTCAACTTCATCCATTCATTCATTCATGTATTCGACAAATATGTATCGGAACTTAGTTGCCAATCACTGTCCAACTTGTATCCACAATTTAGAGTGAATGTGAAAAAGCATAGGAAAAGTCAGAGTTAAGGAACCATAAGTTAGTAACATGAGAAAAGCTCTCAGGTTAAAGTCAACCATTCCTTTCTTTGGTGTTAACATTCTGTCATAAATATCAGAAGGTATTACTAATTTTTGTAATATTGAGCACAAACACTTACAAGTTTTCATAATAGACGTTAAATAGGATTGATGAAATAGCCTGCCATATATTTTCTAAGATCACAGTAAATCTTTAGTAGACTGTATCAATCATGGTATTTTGACATCTGGGGCCTTACTAATTCTAGGAAGACCTCCCCCTCCTGGAGTTAGCCAGGTCCTAGAGGTGGCAAACGACTAGGCTTCGGGCACACCTCCCATCGTCACACCAACCACTTCAAAGCCCATACCCCCCTAGTTACCTTCTTCATCAGGCCCTTGCACTCTGACCCACTGTCTACCGCCTCACCCCAAGGCTGGGTACCAGACATCTAGGAACAGCCCCTATGCCCCAGAACCTACCACAGTTGTTCAAACAATTGGAAACCAGTCCTTCTCAAGGAAACCAGACCCCTGGTTGCATTTGCCCCCATGCCCTCTACCTCCTGACCCACCCTGGTGCTTCCCCGCCCTCCTGCCCCTGGCCAGTGACATGGACTGCCGCCTCCTCTTGGGAACTGTGAGAGTCACAGTCTTGTTAATGGCATTCATCTCCTGATATGTTGACTTCACCATACTTGAATATAATAAAACCTATATTTTAAAACAGAACTGCTAATGAATTTAGAAAGACACAACACAATTAGCTTTTTTTTTTTTTTTTAAGATGAATGACCATAATACTTGGATCCATTTTGGAATAATAACAAGTGCGGGGAGAGTTAAAATTCTTCGGCTCTGGAATGTAACTGTGCAGTTGTGGTTGTTGGCCATGATGAAAACATAAAAGCTTGAATTCTAGATGAACTAGAAAGCTAGGCAGAATGGAAGACTGAGGTTTCACCCGAAGCCAGTCTTTCTGAAAAACAGGAGTTTTCATCAGGAAAAACACAGACTGAATATAGAAGCACTGTTAAGAACGCATAGGATGACTTTGTGTTGTATTTATTGCCACTGACATAACATCTTTTAAGCTTAAATCCTGTCTTACTATTTGCTTCTGAAGGTTTCAGAGCCTTCTCACCAGTCTCAAAGTCATTTCAGGTGCAACGAAATCCAAAACAGAATAATAACAAAAATAAACACTGAAAGCTTGGCTTGGCTTTTCCAGTACTGAGTGATTTATTGGTGTTTTTTTTAATATATATATATATGTCAGTTGCAGATACTCCAGATCTCTCCTAGAATAGTAACAATTTTATTTTAGCACATCTATTTAACCCATGACTTAGTCCATATAAATCTTTACGGAGTTTCTTCATCTCCTACTTATGAGCTATATGGGAGATGACTTAAGCGATGTTATGCTAGAGCAAAGAATGCCGCCTGCTAATTCCAGTGGTCGAAGGAAAGTGAGATGCCCGAGATTCACATTTATCTTCATAACCTGTGGTCCTGAATTCTGGGGACTATTTGACGTTCAACTTGCCTGCCTCTTAAATCTCTATGTGTTAGTTGTCATTTTTTTCTGTATAGAATAGCTAAGTCTTGAAGATCCGTAAATCCGATGGTAACTGATACTTTTGTTCATGCAGTGGAAAATTGCTTCACAAGCATATATGTAGGAACCTGAGAATTTTAGTTAATTTTTATTGTAATTTTTATTACTATTTGTTATGAAAACAGACATTTTGGAGGGTTTTTTTTGGTCTTTGGTTGCTGGGGCTCGTGATAACTAAATTTGTAGACTGCTGTTGAATAGGGTGTAGCAAATCTAAGATTCTGAACAGTCTATGAATGCTTTTTATTATATATTTATATATCATAATAATTATATATGTCACTTATTAATTTAGCATTGTACTTTATCCTTGAAATGAAATTTCTTGGGGTGTTTTGTTTTGTTTTTAATTTTTTTAACGTTTATTTATTTTTGAGAGAGAGAGAGAGACAGAGTATGAGCAGGGAAGGGGCAGAGACAGAGAGGGAGACACAGAATCTGAAGACAGGCTCCAGGCCCTGAGCTGTCAGCACAGAGCCCAACATAGGACTCAAACCCACAAACCATAAGATCATGACCTGAGCCTAAGTTGGATGCTTAATTGACTGAGCCACCCAAGTGCCCCAAAATGAAATTTTTTGAAATGAAAGTTGACCTTCCTCTGAATTTATTTTTCAGATAAGCATCAACATCTTAGGAACAGCCCTATTCCTGTCACCAAATAAAAGGAAACTTAGCTTACCAATTGAATTTGCCATTGAATAATTTTGTTATTATATGTATTATATATTTTTGTATATAGAATATATATTTATAAATATACATGTATAATATATTATTTATATAGCTAGATAAGCACATAATTTAAAACATGTGTAATTTTTGTATTTTTTAATGGCACTTTGGGCTATGGAAGATAAAAGCATGGTCTTTAGAGCTATAATGATCTTGGCATATATCCTTCCTTCTCTGTGTTTTTTCCTCCATGACCTTGAGCAGGTAGCTTAACCTGGTCCATAAAATGGAGATCTCCATGACTCATCTCATAGACTGCTTATGTCATCAATTAAGCAAAATAGACTTTATGAAGCACTTTATGAAGCACTAGTCATAATGTTGTCTGTTATTGGAGTGCCTCGGTGGAAACTGTTGTTCCAAGAGAGAGATTGAGCCTGTGGTGTGGGTTTATCTTGCATTAAATAGACCTAGGGTGATGGTGTCAGTGAATTGTTTTATAAGTGATGGTATAGGATGTGGGTAAAATGCTCCGAAAGTCAAAATTCTATTTCATTTTGTAGTAATGTTTCTTTTCAATACATTAGCCAAACAAATCTCTTTCATTGTTCCATGTATTTCCCAAGCTCAAAGTTTATGGGCCAGGTTCTGAATGTTCTAGGTGAGATGGTAAAAATGTAAAGGTAATACAGGAAATCAGTTTTCACATTCCAATAAGCCATGTGGCTTCTCTCTCAAACTAATTTTGCGATTCCTTGCCGTAAGAGTTCGTGGTGGGGTACCGCCACTTTGAGCATTCTCCAGGCAGGAAATTGAAATATTTTTATTGCAAGCCTTATCTCCTCTGTAAAGCAGGGGTAGTGTTCAGTAGCCCCCTCCCTTCAGGTGCCCTCCACTAACTCTTATAGACACCAAAGCATCTGGGACAATATGGGTCTTGTCTTTTGTGTTCTGTTCTTATTCATAACAGTGGGACATTTTTTCCAATTTCGTTGTGAACTTTTTAGGTTATTTTTACATGTTCTTCAAGTGTAATAGAAAATTCACTCCATTCTGTTTTCTCCATAATTTCATAAAAACAACATGAGGAAGCTAATCTTGTATCCTAGATAACAAATTAATGCTAGTAGCTAATATTTAAATAGAAACTTCCATGGTATTACCTCATAGAAGTTCTCTGTCAAAAATTTTTTATTCCAAGTCTCTCTCTCTCTTTTTTTCTTTCTGATCTTGAAGGATGTCACAAAAAAACAGATTCCTTAGGAAATAAATACCAATAAGTAACAGGCTTTTATAGTACAGAAGTCAGGTTCTTTTATGCTTTGTGTGTCTACAAAGTATATAAATACACAGCTGTCAGGAGACTGTTATTTTGCTTACTTGATCTTTCTGTTCTTTGTTTTACCCAGCTGAGGTATGAGTTGCATTTAAAACAACTCTGCTTGACAGAGCATAGAACATCAGGAAGGGAAAGGCAGCAGTAGGTGGTAAGAATCTAGTATCATTCTGTTCCAACAACATGCACACAGCTGCAGACCCCATCTTGGCATTCAGGTCAATGAATGAACCTCTCAGCATAACCTTGGATGGACTTCAAGGATGAGAGGAGGAAACATTCTTTTCCTATAAAACAGATTAGCCTGGTTACTAAATTTGCATTACCTGCTAAGAGTACATTTTGCTACATTCAGAACATTATAATGTGTAGTCCCTTGGAAGTTCTGGAAGTCTTCTTTGCCATTCATGATAGGGGTTGGTGAGCAAAAGGCTCCCAGTACCCATGGATGGGGTGGACCTGAGGATTTCAGACAATAGAAGTCTTCTTTTTCTTCCTCCATTATGTACTTTTTAAAAATTGTTTAACACTTACTTATTTTTGAGAGACAGAGAGAGACAGATCACGATCAGGAGAGAGGCAGAGAGAGAGAGACACAGAATCCGAAGCAGTCTCCAGGCTCTGAGCTGTCAGCACGGAGCCCAATGCGGGGCTCGAACCCATGAACCGTGAGATCACGACCTGAGCTGAAGTCAGACGCTCAACCAACTGAGCCACCCGGGAGTCCCTCCATTATGTACTTCTTTTAGGGAGTGTGTTCATGGCATGTATACACACCCGTTAAATATTCATGCCTTCTCCTCCCCTCCCCCCTCATTTACCGTTTGAAAAATACACAGTTTGAAATTTTGTAACTTGCTTTCACAAAGGACTAAAACCAATGCATTCAATTCAATGTTGGAAATCCTTGCTCAAGAAATTTATATAAGGGCGTCTGGGTGGCTCAATCGTTTAAGCATCCAACTCTTAATCTTGGCTCAGGTCATGATTTCACAGTTTGTCAGATAAAGTCCCGCGTTGGGTTCTGTGCTGATAGTGCAGAGCCTGCTTGGGATTCTCTCGTCTCTTCTCTGCCCCTCCCCCACTCATGCCTTCTGTCTGTCTGTCTGTCTGTCTCTCTCTCTCTCTCTCAAAATAAATTTTAAAAAAAGAAAAGATATATGCCCTTTATGAGTCATGGACATTTTTGCACATCACACAAAATGACTTTCATCTATTTCTCAAGGAAAGAAAGAAAGATCACCTTTGTTTCAAAGGGCCATCCTCCTTTGATAAAGGGGAACATTTGTGCATAATACACTGCTGTGGTTGGTGACACCCTTCTTAATGGGAGGTCAAATAGTTTGGTGATGGGACTGGGATGTGATGATTTTTTTTCATGTTTACAATGTCAAATATAGAAAGAAAATAGTATCTCATTAAATAGATCTTCAAAAAAAATGAATGGATGGTTTTAAATTGAAATGTTTTTTCATCTTGTAGGTCATGCGAGAATGGGAAGAGGCAGAAAGGCAAGCAAAGAACTTGCCTAAAGCGGACAAGAAGGCAGTCATCCAGGTAAAACCCAGGCCGATTCTCCACCGGGCAGTGCAGCTAGGAGCTCCAGAACCCCCAGGGTGATTGTTCCCATTCCCGTTAATTTGGACTGCGTTCATCATTGTCCAGGAATTCGGTTTCTTAAGCTCTTCCTTATATTTGCTCTGAATTAGCTCAACTTTTAATTCATTGCCATAAAACTCTTATTGTTACTTGCATTCTGCTCTTGGTTGCCAAGGTCTTTCTTTACCTCTGCCCCTGGCACAAATCACACACCGTGATTAGACTTTTGTGACAGGAACTCCCCTCACAGCTGCCTTACGTAGACTGTGGGATCCTCATGGTCATTTTATTAAAGTACTTTGAATAAGAGGGGAATATTTTTTTAATTTGCAGTGTTTTAAGAGTAACAGAAATTTAGCTTGTCTAGTCGATCTTTGGGGGCCATAGCGAAGACTGATTTACAGTGAGAAATCGGGATTGAGGATGGGGTGCAGGAAAGGGAGGCAACCCATAAAGCCCGCCAAATTAGCCAAAATGGTAGCCCGACTGTAAATCTTGGAGTCAAATGGAGAACGATACCCCTTTGGAAACCTGGCATTTGCCGCCCCGCAATGCGTGTTCGGTTCCGTGGTGATGTGTGCGTGTGTTTGCAATGGCAGCATTTCCAGGAGAAGGTGGAGTCCCTGGAGCAGGAAGCGGCCAACGAGAGGCAGCAGCTGGTGGAGACGCACATGGCCCGAGTGGAAGCCATGCTCAATGACCGCCGCCGCCTGGCCCTGGAGAACTACATCACGGCCCTGCAGGCTGTGCCCCCTCGGGTAGGTCCTGCCGAAACTCCCTTTCACAATTCACTTGTGGGCACAACACAGACTGGAGGCCCTGGGGGCTGACGGCCACCAGAAGGAAATCTGAGAGCGGTTACGAGCGCTGTTGTGAACAGGTACAGCCTCGGTTCACCTTGCCTTGAAGGTTCTGGGGTCGCGGGGCGGCCGCCCGCACAGGCTTATCCTCAGCACAACGGACACCTTTCCACGGAGTGGTCAGACGGGCTTCCCGGGGACTCGGTGCCCAAGACGCGGCCTCCGCTCATGTGCCTGGGACGGTGACACGTCAGGAGACCGCAGAAGCTGGCAGGACTTTCTATGTAACCATCTATTGACGAATAACCAAGGGTTAGGAAAAGTTGGGGTCGAGCTGTGAGTTTTTAGGATAATAATAGGAAATAGAACTCCAGTGTCCTGCTGAGGGCGGCAGCCATATTCTCCGGTGGGACACGCTCGTCAGTCATGGCGTCCACAGGGAAGAGACCTTGTTTGAGATTTTCAGCAATAAATGCCCAGAAAAGCTCACTGAGCAGTGCAAGCAGACCTCCTCAGCGAGGCTTCATGGGAGAGATTACTTTGGACATAGGAACATTCTGAGCATGAGTGTGTGTGTATTATGTCTGTTCTTTCCGTTATTGAGGGAATGATATTAAAATCTCTAATATTTTCTCATGGGATGCTCTCAGCTTTTGCTTTTCGTATTTTTTGGCTTTGTTTTTAGGTGCTAAAATCTCTGATATTTTCTCATATGATGCTATCAGCTGTTGCTTTTTGTATTTTTTTGTATTTTTTGTTTTTAGGTGCATAAACATTCAGAGCTCTTATGTCCTCCTTCGCCCCCTACCCCCCGCCCCCCACTATCCTTATGACATGACCTCTTTATCCCTGGTAATATGTTTTGCTCTGAAATTACTGTGTCTGGTATAAAGGTATTTCAGCTTTCTTTTCCATCCTCGTACTTTCATTTAACCTATCTGTCTTTATATTTGAAGTGCATTTCTTATAAGCAGCATAAAGTTGGATCTTGCCTTTTAAAATTGTGAACACCATATAATGAAGTTATTGATACAGTTACACCTAAATCTGTCATCTTGCTGCATTTCTGGTTTATTCCATCTAGTCTTTATTCCCTTTGTCTTCTTTTTTCTCCAACTTTTGGACTAATAAGATATTTTTTATGATTTTCTTTTGAGCCCTTTGTAGAGTCTTTAGAACTATAACTATTTCATTATTATCGTGTTTGCCTCAGAGTTTCAGGAAATGTCTCTAACGCTTCACAATTTTATACCAGCACAAGTGATACTGTGTCACTTCATGTATATTACAAGAACCTCATGAAATTCTTCCATTTCCCCTTTCCCGATCTTTGGGCTGTTGTTTTCATACTTTTTCCATACTACATTATTGTTAGTTTTCTTTTAAACAATGAATTATCTTTGAAAGAGTTACATAATAAGAAAAATAGTTATCTAGAGGGTTACCGTTTCTGGTGCTCTTTAATTCTTGTATCCATCCATCTGAATGTTCTTCCTTCCACCCAGAGGACCTCCTTTAAAATCTCTTTTAATGCATGTAGATGGGTGAAGAATTCTTTTGCTTGGGGTATATCTGAAAAGAGCTTTATTTCACTTTTGTGTTTTGAAAGACATTTTTACTGGGTATCGAATTTTAGGATGAAGTTTAATGATACTTTAATGATAATGTTCCATTATTTTATTGGCATGGTTACCAACAAGAATACTGATCCCTTTTCTTTATCTCTGTAAATAGTGTATCTTCTTTTTTAATCTGACTACTCTGAAAATTTTCTCTTTATCACCAGTTTTGAGCAATTTGATTATTTTTTAAATGTTTATTTATTATCAAGAGACAAAGAGACACAGCATGAGCATGGGAGGGGCAGCGAGAGGGGGAGACACAGAATTTGAAGCAGGATCCAGGCTCTGAGCCATCAGCACAGGGCCTGATGTGGGGCTTGAACCCACAAACCATGAGATCATGACCTGAGCCAAAGTCAGATGCTTAACCGACTGAGCCACCCAGGCGCCCCTTGACCAATTTGATTATTATGTGCCATGGTGTATTTCAATCAGCCACTAATCCTATATCGCTATTTCTCATCTCCTACATTGTAGCTTTCATAACTAGAAGTTTAGTCTGGTTTTTGTTTGTTATTTTCATATCTTAATTTCTTTACTTAAGTTTTTGAACCTGTGGAATGCATGTATAGCAACCTTAATATCTTTGGTTGCTATCTCTAATATTAGCTTTGGGTCAATTTTGATTGATTTTTTTTCGTTGTATGTGGTATTTTTCTTCATTTCGTATCTAGTAATTTTTTATTGTCTGTCAACATCATGAACTTTACTTTGTTGAGTGCTAGATACTTTTGTATACCTCTATTTTTTTTAAGTTTTTTTAATATTTATTCATTTTTTGAGAGAAAGAGAGAGAAACAGGATGCAAGCAAGGGAGTGGTGGAGAGAGAGGGAGACACAGATTCTGAGGCAGGCTCCAGGTTCTGAGCTGTCAGCACAGAGTCTGATGTGGGGCTCAGGCTCCTAGACCACAAGATCATGACCTGAGCTGGAAGTCAGACACTTAACAGACTGAACCATCCAGATGCCCCTGGTAACCTCTGTTCTTGAGCCTTGATCTGCAGTGGTGTTAAAGTTCTAAGAAACAGTTGGATCCTTTGGGTTTTGCTTTTAAGACTTGTTAGGTGGGTTCAGGGCAGTTGTCCACTTATGGCTCGTTTACCAATATGGAGGTAAGATCCTTCTGAGTAATCCACTGGGAATACGGAGTTTTCCCATCTGACGGTGGGAACAGGTGCTATTCCTGATCAGGCACGCACTGATATCTCTAATCTTTTTGGATGTTTTTATTTTTCCCATGATCACCCATGGAGTCTCACTTGCATGCTCTGATGATTAGTTGGCTATTTTTTCCATATAAGGGACATTATATGCAAATCTGGGTTCTCTCCCTGAGCACCTCTGTCCTTCCCAGCACTCCTGCAGTTACAGAGCCCACCTCATTCATGTCCCCTTTCTCAGTGCTCACTGTCTTTCACCTGATATCTACTATCTTTTAGAAACATAGTTCTGTGTATTTTGTCCATAGTTTGGTTGGTACCAGAAGTCGGGAAAGTCTGGTTCTCATTACTCCATCTTAGCTGAAAGAAGCAGTTTGCCTATGTGATGTGACTAAACCAAAAAGCCACCCACTTACACTGATTCTCCTCATTTTGATGCTAAAGTTGCCGCCTAGAAAGCTCTGAGGAACCGTAAGAGAGCTTCCAGTACCCTTATATAGACAGTGAGATTGGATTGACCCTGTTCTACCTATGACATCACTGAGATTGAGTGGCTGGTCCGGGGTGACACCACCACAGTGCATGGACAGGGTGGAGCTGTGAGTCACAGCGGATCACTACAGTGCTTTCTTACTAGACCACACTTCCTCTCTGAACAAAAAGCCTTTGAAAAAGAATATCACATTAGCATTTTCATATTCTATTCAGAAAATAAATCTCTGTCCTAGCACTGTTCAGTAAAATTCTGTTTACGTGCGTTTGGAGAAAAAGTTCCTTGGTTACTCTATTTTTGTTCGATTTTGGAGTCAGGGTCTTTAGGATCATTTGCCAAAGCGGGGCTGGGGATGGGTGTTGAGACCAGAATCCCAATCACTGACGTTTAGTGGAATGTTCCAGCTGAAAGTCCAATCTCTGAAGTAGGGTCTTTGCTGTATGGTCATTGATAGAGCTAAAAATAAGATGAGGACTGAATGGAGTCCTGAACCGATGCACGCTGCAGAATTTTCAGTTCTGCCCCATCTGCCATCACAGGGAAGAGGCGGTGAGAAGAGTGTTTGCCAAAACTTGCCGCCTTACTAAAGGGGATAATTTCAGATGGGTCATAATCGTACCCATTCTGGGCCTGTCGAGCTCTTCATGCAGAATTAAACATCGTGTTTATTTGAAAGAAAAATTAAGGACTGGATTAGGGACAACTATTTTACTGTCAAAAACCTCAGATTGTTGTTGACTGGTCCAATAACTCTATTGAATCCTTCCCTAGAAATGCACAAAACTCTCCCATGTAATAAAACCAGGGCTGCACAGTCATGAGCCTGCAATCTTAGTATCACCTGCCATTTAAAAAAAATTTTTTTTAACATTTATTTATTTTTGCAAGACAGCATAAGTAGGGGAGGGGAAGAAAGAGAGGGATACCCAGAATACATACAAAGCAGACTCCAGGCTCTAAGCTATCAACACAGATCCCGACGCAGGGCTTGAACCCACGAACTGTGAGATCACGACATAAGCTAAAGTCACTCAACTGACTGAGCCACCCAGGCGCCCGCCCCCACCACCTGTCATTTTTAAGTTAACGAGCATTTTATTTCAATTTTATTTTGTGTGTTTATTTTAACTTATAGCTTGACTTGGCTCTGCACATTAGAAAAATGGAAGAAAATTCTAAGTTCGCTTTTAAGGACTTTTCTGTATTGCTGTTAAAAGGCAAATGAAGAGTGTGCCAGTTACTGTCCAGGGAAGGTTACATCCTCTATTGGAGCCATAATTTTTCTGAGATCTCCCTCATACTGAACACAGTGCTTGGAAAAGATGAAGTATTCAGTAAATGTTAGTTGAATATAGGAAATGAATTAGTCATAGTGTTTTTTCTGTGGATTCTGTATCTTCAACATAAGTATCCCCTAAACCCCTGACCATATTCTACCCGGTCCCAGCCTTTGCCACCTGGGAATCTGAAACAGCATGGATCGTTTTCATCTTTGAGGCTCAAGTTTAATCTGTATTTTGATCTATAATTTTCAACCCAAGCTCGGAAGTGCTATGTGATGATGCTTTTATGCAGCTAGCATTCCTTGCTTTACTATGAATTTCATTTGTAAGACCCCATGGCTGTGTGTGCTTTCTATTCTAAATTTCCTTTTTCAGTAATTATGTGCCTGCTGGCCCATGCAGTAAATAGCCAATCCAAAAGTGCATTGGAACTATACTTGGAATTTTGCCATGTCCAAATACTTCCAACGTGACAAGAGATAAAAGAGTTGTTTTTCTTCAGAAATAGTTTGATCTTTCTACTCAGGATAAACTCTTAATCTGTAGAGAGCGAGTAATTCTTCTAAGGACCAGCCCCTTTCATTTTTCCACTTTCCTTAAAGGTTCCTTGGAAAGTCAAGGAGTTACCCTTTCTCGTTCCCTTAGAAATGTTCATTCCTCTCCAGGGTCGTATCACACATGGTGAGACTTGTTTATTTATTTATTCTAAATCTTCCATTAGACAGCATCCCAATTGTTAGCTTGGCCGCAAGGACTTTGAAGCATTTGCTACATGGAAGTGAGAATTAGGAAATGTGTTTATGTATATCTGTCTTGCCTGTGTGCCACTGGTGTGTTGTTGGGGGTTTTTGGGTTTTTTTGTTGTTTTGTTTTTTGTTTTTTGTTTTTTTATGGAGCCAAGAAAGCCTTTATTGGGATCTGCGATTCCTGGGCAAGGTTCCATGACCCCGGGAGTGGGGAGTCAGGGAAGTCGCCTGGTGTGGTGGTGTTGTTGTTGTTGTTGTTGTTTTCCAGTGTCTCATAATTGCAGTCATCTTCTATGCACTAAAATTAATTTGTGCTTCTACCGGATGCCTCACATTCAGACTTTGAACACTCAGAGGAGGGGGGAAAAAATTCCGTTAGTGCCAACACTCTTTCCTTTCTCACTTCTGATTAGTTCAGCCCAACGTTAAATTTCCTGAGATTCCGGAAAACTGTCTCATAGAATTCTTTGATAGAGCATTTAATGTAATGATTTGCAAGATTCATCATCCAGGAACATGGTTTTGTCCCTAAGTGGAGATTTTGCTCAGTGCTACTTGGTGAATTCTAACAGCAGGGCATTCATCAATAAGAAGTAGCAAAATCATTGGAGAAAATCAAGGACAGAAATCAATGGGTGTGAAATAAAGGCGCTTAACTTGGCCATTTAAAAAAGTTTCCGTGTGATATTGCAAACTGCCCTTCGTTTTCTTCATTTTCTGCTAATCACTTTGGGTCAGAAAAGAGATATGAGCATTTATGGAGTATATGTAGACAGCACGCATCCACATGCCAAGGTAAATCTACATCTGTGTCTCAATATAAGGGACAGTAAATAAGTTAAAAACTATTTGCCTAATTCTTCATATGTGAAGGCCCTGAGACAGAGGAGCCTCAAGATGTTTAAGGCATACTACCCTCAAGCTTTTAGTATAATAAAAATTTTGTAAAGCTGATCTGAATGTACTTAAAAGTTAAAAGACTGCTACATTGAAAATCACTTTTGAGAAATGGAAGTACTTCTCTGAAACCTTACATATTTAGTATTTATCCACTCATCATTCATTTATTTTTAGTTGCAATTTGTAAAATTGGTGAGCACAAGAAGACTCAGTACCTTGAGAGCTTTCTTGTTTTTTTACGTTTATTTATTTATCCTGAGAGAGGCAGAGCCAGTGCAAATGGAGGAGAGGCAGAGAGGGAATCCCAAGCAGGCTCCGCACTGCCGGCACAGAGCCCAACGTGGGGCTCAGACTCATAAAAGCACGAGATCATGTCCTGAGCGGAAACCAAGAGTCAGACGCTAAACTGACTGAGCCACTCAGGCTTCCCTAACTTTTTTTTTTTCTTTTTCTTTTTTTTTTTTTAAGTCGTTTATTGTCAAATTGGTTTCTAAAGAACACCCAGTGCTCTTCCCCACAAGTGTCCTCCTCCATCACCATCACCTCTTTTCCCCCCTCCCCCTTCAACCCTCAGTTTGTTTTCAGTATTCAGTAGTCTCTCAAGCTTTGCGTCCCTCTCTCCCCCCAACTCTCTTTCCCTCTTCCCCTCCCCCTGGTCCTCCATTAGGTTTCTCCTGTTTTCCTGTTAGACCTATGAGTGCAAACCTATGGTATCTGTCCTTCTCTGCCTGAC
>NC_043704.1:19834583-19837032 GCF_006229205.1 Suricata suricatta
TATATATATATATATATATGTATATATATACACCACATCTTCTTAATCCATTCATCAGGTGATGGACATTTAGGATCTTTCCATGATTTGGCTATTGTTGACAGTGCTGCTATGAACATTGGGGTACATGTGCTCCTATGCATCAGCACTTCTGTATCCCTTGGGTCAATCCCTAGCAGTGCTATTGCTGGGTCATAAGGGAGTTCTATGGATAGTTTTTTGAGGAACCTCCACACTGTTTTCCAGAGCGGCTGCACAAGTTTACATTCCCACCAACAGTGTAGGAGGGTGCCTGTCTCTCTACACCCTCGCCAGTATCTATAGTCTCTGGATTTGTTCATTTTAGCCCCTCTGACTGGCGTGAGGTGGTATCTCAGTATGGTTTTGATTTGTGTTTCCATGATGCTGAGTGATGCTGCCAGGCTCCCGTAACTTAAGAGCATTTAAGGACAGACACAGTAACAACTAGGTGGAAAGGAAAATGGGAGAATTAGCAT
Organism: Suricata suricatta; assembly: GCF_006229205.1. Classification (NCBI taxonomy): domain Eukaryota; kingdom Metazoa; phylum Chordata; class Mammalia; order Carnivora; family Herpestidae; genus Suricata; species Suricata suricatta. The sequence goes on from NC_043704.1 coordinate 19,835,081, forward strand.
TCAATGAACAAAATCCTACAGACTGTGCTGAGTGGTTGGCATGCTGTTTCCATAAAACCTCTTGATATGCTCTCCTTACCTTGCTTTGAATCTTTACCAAGCTCAGTAGACCAATCCAGAGACCAGCAGGCGGTATGTAACCAGAGACACTAGTGCTTTCTGTTTTTAATTGAATTAAGTTAAATAGAAAATTATGCAGTATGTAGGAAAGGCATTAGCTTGAAAGCTGTCCCGTGCCTCTGAGTCCACATTCGTCACCGGGATTCCCTCCACAGCAGAGCCCTGCTTCGGCACTGCCTTCAAAGTCAGAAGGGCTCTGCATCGGATACCATCAAGACATACAGTGCTGGGATGTCCTATTTCGTTCCAGGACAGGCTGCATGTACATATTTATATGTTGATACCTGTTTTCATTTCCTCCTTAAAAATAAGAACCCATCATGACATTACGCATTTTTAGACAAATGCATAATAGCATAGTATTTAACGATGTAGGGATTACTTTTCTTTCTGGCATTACAGACATCTACCCTGTAGGGCAGAGAGCAGCACGGGCTCTTCCCCTTAGACACAAGCACGCACATGAAGTTCATCCAGTGACCAATGGGAAGATCCTAAATTGCATTTGGGTTTTTATAAGCTTGGTTTCAAGTTTCCTCACATGAATGGTTCCAGTAGGTCAAGGCGCTATGGTTAGCTGGAGTAGGAGAAGAAGGCGAAATTAAAAGAGATATGAAGGTGCGTGTCTTTGAGCAGGATGCAACCAGTCAGAGGATGTGGGAAGCAAAAATGCCAAAATGCAAGTGTGGATATGCAAAATTAGAACATACGACTTTAACTCTCTTCTAGAAAGTCAAGATTATGTCACAGTTGCCATTAGTGGGGCAATCCGACCACTTGACACATCTTTGCAAAGTTCTGTGGTATCCTTTCAGACATGCTTTGTGTATGGTTTCTTCCGCAGGGCTGCCAGCTTTGCCTTTTGGACTGTAGTAATAATCCTCTTCACCATTAAGAGCTTCAGCGTGTTTCACTTTTTGTGTAAATGAGAAATTGAAGACCTGCAACTCCAGAGAGTGTGTGGCCCTTTGTGGCTCTCAGCTCGGTTGATCTAAGCTCTGTATTCAGTGGGTGCTACAGTTGGTCCAAAGCATTGATCGTGGGGTTTGGATCAGGTCCTGAATGTCAGTTCTGTGTGCTGTCTTCGCTGGTTTATAGCTGTGGTCTGTGTGACTCTGCTCTCAGTGTTCTGACACCAAATGTGAGGGGTCTTTTCCCCCTCGCATTAAATAATTCTGAAACTAACTCCCCATCATTAGCGCAGGCCCCACAGATTGAGGGCTCAGTCCTCCCAGACTGCCCCCCATTTCAGCCACCCACCCCAAGTCTCTGATTTTCATTCCCTTTTTTCCCTTCTGACCAACCAGCCATGAATCAGAGGTTCCCACAATCCCCTTCTTGGGTTTGATAAATTGCTAGAACGATACACAGAACTCAGATCAGTGCTTTACTTACTGTTAGCAATGTGTTACAAGGGCTGTAAGTCGGGAAGAACCAGATGGCAGTGACGCATGGGGCAAGGCAGAGGGGAAGGGATGTGGCACTGGAATGCCTCTTCAGGTCTGTGCTCTCCTGGTACCCATTGTGCTCCCCAACTGGGAAGCTGTCTGAACCCCGCTGTGAGCATTGTTTTATTGAAGTTCCTTTAGGTAGTAGGCACAGCGGATTAAATCCCTGGCCCTTGGTGGCTGAATTCAATCTTCAGTCCCTCTCCCCTCCCAAGGGGGTGGAGCTAAAAATTCCAAACCTCTAATCACGATTCCTCTAGCAACCCGCCACCATGCTCCAGGAGTCACTGGTGAGTACCCGAGACAGTGCGTTATGGCTTCAGGGTCTTAGAAGCTCTTGTGGAAGGAACCAGGGGCTCAGACTGAATATTCTTTTTTTTTTTT
>NC_043704.1:19837132-20127234 GCF_006229205.1 Suricata suricatta
TGAGATCATGACCTGAGCTGAAGTTGGACACTTAACTGACTGAGCCACCCAGGTGGCAAACTGAATATTCTGGAAAAAGATGCTCCTGCCACCCTTGTTACTCAGGAAATTACTAGAGTTTTAGGTCCTCTGTGTCAAGGACTAGGGAAAGAGACCAAATAATAGACTCCTTATGATGTCACCGTACCCAAAATAAATTATTTCTGACAGCTAGATTAAAACCGCTCTTATTTTCTAAGTTTTATAGTAGATATCAACACCAGTCTTTAATTCCCAGGTGTGCCATGGATATAACCTATAACTTGTAACAAAAGACTTAATTAAAAGGATTCCTCCTCCTTCATTTGCAAATTGACATTAATTATTCTACTCTTATCATTAGCCTAGTTCTAGCTTTGTTAGCCATATTAGAAAAACAGAAGGATTAGTCAGAGGTTGAGATGAGATTGTGAAGTTAGTGAGATACCTTCCTCCCTACGAAGAGAAAGGCTAGACTAACTTAAGGCGGCATACATGGAGGCTTTGTCACCAAGTCCCTCTCAGGAAGTATTTTGCTTCCGTGTGGAAGAGGGAAGGTCTGGAAGATGACTCTCTTCTCTTCTGGCGGCCGCCATGCTCTGTTCCAGCACAAGGCCGAGAACCATCGCACTTACCTTGCTGTGGCAGGAGGGAAGCAGATCTGACGCGTCCTCTCTTCTCCAACCTTGAGAAATACTGAACGGGGACAGGCACAAGAATCTATTTCCTGGGCTGATTCCTCACGACGTCAGTGTTCAACTTGGCATAGAATTGCCATTTGCCTTCTTCAGCTCATTTTAAACTATAGAAATCATGTATGTGCTCTTCTGAAGAAAGGAATATGGATGAATTTTGCAGTGAACTTTAAAAATTTAGTTCAACTCACTAGCTTTAAAGACAAACAAGAGTGCCTGAGTGGTGGCTCAGTCGGTTAAGCGTCTGACTTCAGCTCAGGTCGTGATCTCTCGATTTGTGAGTTTGAGCCTCGAGTCAGGTTCTGTGCCGGTAGCTCAGAGCCTGGGGCCTGTTTCAGATTCTGTGTCTCCTTCTTTTTCTTTACCCCTCCCCCGCTCATGTTCTCTCTGTCTCAAAAATAAATAAACACTAAAATAAATTTTTTAAATAAAATAAAGACAAACACAGCTGTGATTCAGAGGTTCCCATGGACAGTGCCCTGAATGCCTTTCTCCCACCCCCACCCCCCAGATTTTTCTGGCAGCAGTGAAGGTACATGTGAAATGCTGAAATTCTGAGGGCCAAAAGTATCGAAACAAACTTAACTGAGACCACCTCAAGCAAAGAAAGGTTTAACTCGAAAGAGTGTTTTTTTTAATCTGCCCAGAAATTATATACTTTTTACATTTATATGCTTAAGACTTCTTGAAATCCAAGATGTAGAACTATGAAAACAATGGCCTTAGCCTGTTTGTGAAAACAGGGGAGATGTGTTTTCTTGATAGGCAGTTAACTTTCCTGGTTACATGGTTAGGGATGCAATTTAATGCTCCAGGAAGCAACTTTCTGAATGAGTCCCCAGTGACCTGGAAAATGGAGGGTGCCCCTTACAAAGCGACCCATTCATTTCCCCCTCCTCGGTGAGATCCCACCCAGTGCCTGTAGAGGCTCTCGACATATCACTCCCTCTTCTCGGGAAACGGCTTAAGACACAAGTGTATTATGATAAGATGTCAGATCTCCAGATCAAGCATAAAGCGCAGAGTGAAACAATAGGACCAGTTGGTCACATTGTACTGTGCCTCCCACGTGAACTGTGGAATAAAAAGCGACCCATCCAGACATGATTGGCATTGAATCAGTCAACACCAAATGCATGAAGTTGCATAAAAACCCAGTGAAAAGACAACAACACATTTGAGAACAGGGGAAATTTTTTTTTAATAGTTATCTTTTATAGAGAAGGGCCATGAAATTTCCTTCAAAATTATCTACATCAACCTGACATCAAAACCCAAATCCTAAGGCCAGCTATGTCCTCTTCAGAAATTAATGAGATGAGTTCTTATTGATAGTAGTTTGAGCATGCCGTGGAGAGTATTTTCTGGGAAGTGGTCCTCGGTAAGACAACTTCCTAAAGGACTCCAGCACCCTGGACAGTAGCTCAAGAGGGGCTGTAAAATCAGTATGTTTCCTGAAAATTGGGAATGCATCGTGGTGGAGAGATGCTTATTATGAACTCAGATAACGTGAAGGATGGATTTTGCTACTGGAACCACGGGTGAAATTACAGTTAGTTCTAGGTTATTCATTAATTTAACGAACAAACATATTTAGCAATCAAATTGTGCCAGGATCTGTACTGGCAGCCAGAGATATGTTACCTTCTTGTTCCAAGAAAGAAAAATGGCTAATGTTCCAAAAGGTAAATCTTCTCATTTAGGTTAAATCGAATCCACTTCAGTAACACGCAGTCTCTTGCTCCTTTACGAAATTTCTTTTGAGATAATTTTTTAAAAATGTATTGTGATCGTGAAGTGAATTTAGTGCAGATTGAGAAGTGTCACATCAGCTGCAAATAGACACTTTGTTCTTACAGACCAAACACTCAGAAACAATAGTGACAATAAAAACGGATTGGATGTAATTAGTCCCTCAGGGGCAGATCTTTTCCTTTTATTTCCTCTGTTCTTTGCTATAAATTTTAATAATAAGATCGGCCATCCTATGCCATTATAATCACATTGTAGCATTAATATGTACAATATGTAAATTGTGAAATAACGGGAATTTGGCAGGAAAAAAACGTGATTACCAGTTACAGAAGATTTAAAGGCTTGAGAATGATTGAAAGACTATGCACAGAGTTTAGACACAGGTTCCTTACACTCTGCTTCCTATGAATGTGTCTGAGCCGCTGAATTCTTATGCTTGTATTTCTAATCATATGAACAATCTTGTCGTAAATGTAATAGTATCTTTTACTTTAAGAAAATACATTTCTATAGAGCTACCAGGATGTCTTTTTAAGAAACTGATCTTTGTCCCAGCATAAGGAAATAAACCCTCGAGCTAGTCCCTTTTATTCTACGATGCATGGATGGTACATCTCTGGAAATAACTAGTTTTAAGCCTGGTAATTCTGTATCCTGGCTAAAAGTGGTGAAAGCAATTTCTTCTTTGATTAAAATATGCAATGAATCATATACCAAAGGTGGCACCTTTTTTGGGTTTTTTTTTTTTAACTTAAAGCAAATGAAAAACATAAAAGTATAGAGAAATGGTATGTTTTTTTTGTTACCTAAAAACCGTGTTTGTTTCTGAGGTGCAGACATAACCAACATTTTATTTGGTGTGATTTATCTGCCTCCTCCAACATAAAAGCTAATCTGATTGTTTTTTCATTTCTAAGCCTGATTCTTAGAAATGTGTTTGCATGAATAAATCAACCAACCAGAACCGTGTAATTCATTTATTGAGGGGCATGGTAATGTCTTCCTGAATTATCTCATGTCCCGAGGCATAGGCATTAGGAAGAAAAAGGCTTATGTTTATATTGGACACACACACAATGTGCATCTGAGCTCATAGAAACAATGATGATGTCATAGCTTACAATGGGCTCTTAGGGCTCATTATTCTTTCTGGAGCTTTGTTTTCTGGTAGAGAGAGCGAAAGCCTTGCTGAGGCCTTGGGGAATTGTGAGATCCGTGCTACTGGTTCATTGTCAAGCTCTAGGGATTTGTGGGGGGAAGTTAGGGATATATTTCTGAAATGAAGACATGTCGGCATTAAATAAGATAAGCAATTTTAAACATGTGAACACATTCACCATTTGATTATCCATCTTAATAGGTGTTAAGGATGGATCAAGAACTAGAATCTGCATGTCATGAAAGCCTAACTTGTAACTAATACATTTAATCGTTTTCTAGTAATCCTAAACAGATTGACAAAGGACATTCCTGTCTTGCTATTTCACCTCCCTACATCTGACACAGTAGCTAAAACTGGAGTTTCCGAAAGCAGGGACGCCAGTAGAGAGACTGAATAAGCCAAACCTGGATGCTGTTCTGCACAGTGAACAGACGCGGGTGTTCCGTGTCCCCGAAGAATATCATCTGAGCTTATAAACACTAGAAATTTAGGCGAGGACTCCTAGAACAGATGCACTTCTAACCACTCAGTGATTTCTCTCTGTGTTCAACGATGTAAGTTGCTTTTTGGAAACATTTTTAGCTTTGTCCATGGCACAGTTTGCTTGGAAGGAAGGATCACACAGCAGATAAGGAGAACGGGTTAAAAGCCAGAGCCCGACTATTTGTTCTCCCTGTACCACGGACTAGCTTGGTAACTGACTGAATGACTAACCATATTCCCCTCCACCTTCTTTGTGCTGTGTTTTATCTGTGATAAAACTCCAGCCATAGGACTGATAGGAAGATTTGAAGAGTTACTATACATAAAGCACATGGTCTTGCTCGTTTGTACAAGGAGTCAATAAGTGTTGAGCTGTTACTGCTTACAGGAAAGAAAAGGGGGTGGGCGTTGGAGGTGAGGACTGCGTGGAAGAAATCAATGCGTATTTTGCACCTGCTGTAAACGGAACATTACCCTGGGCAGCTCACACAGAACCTGGCTAATACTCAGTGTGCTCTGTATGAAAGATACTATTCTCTGAATTGCACGGAAGAAAAAATTGAGGCCTGGATCATACGGGGGACTCTCAAGTTGATTTTCAAATTGATGTTAACAGTAATAATTTGCAAGTGGGAATGTGTGCTGTTTTGGGTGATAGTGGAAGAAAAAGGGGAAACCCAAATGTTAGTTGTCAGGAGTTACCTCTCCATTGTCTAATTTGAGATTGAACTTTAGTGCAGTAACGACAAGGCCCCGTGGAGCCTGTCTATTCTGGTGCGCATGCTCCGTGCTGACCAGCACTTCAGGCCAAAAAGCCTTATAGCAACTTCCATAGGTGACTGGCTGCAAAATAAATAAGAAGAAAAGAAAGTTATGATGATAGCAGTCCTTATGTCTAATTGAAGTATTTTTTCTGACATGAACTCTTTAAAAAAAATCCATTTTCCTGAAAACAATGAAGCCTTTTCAAGGAAAAAAAATGAAGTCAAGCTAAGAACGCACACGGGGTCAGTCAGCTGCGCACATCGTGCATAGATGCAGTTAGTTGTAACCCTTTCTGTCTCCAACCTCGGAGGAATCATCGTGATAGAAATAGAGGGAGGGGTTTAGACCCTTTGGGGTTAAATAACAAGCCAGGGGACCAAGGGTATGTAATGTCCTGACTGCACAATCCTGCGTATAAAGGATCCATCACGTTCAATAAACGAATTGTCTTTTAAATATATATGTATAATCAATGTAGCTGGTCAATTGTTATCTGTTTTATTACTTTTCTTCTCTTAGGGTTTAAAAGATCATTCTCTGATGCACAGATTCAACTAGACTTCAGAATACAAATGAGAATTAAAATGATGCGTGGCCAAAAGCTAGCTTCCCAGCTGTGATGTCTGCCTTCTTGGGAATTATGGAGAAATGTGTTTCTTGTAGGGTGAAAGAAATAAGACAGAAGAGCATGGGTTTATTTTCTTTTTACTGCATTTGTTTCCTTTCTTAAGTATAGGAAGGTGACCTGCAGACAGCAGAAAGCAAGCACAGAGTATGCTTTCTGAGTCAGGCAGTGGCTTCTGTGTGATTCCTGATAAAGACCAAATCTAGCCTTAAAGATGTCACAGTTCAAGAAAGCCGTCAGAAACATAAATAATTTGGGACACCTGGGTGGCCTAGTTGGTTAAGTGTCCGGCTCTTGATCTTGGCTCAGGTCACAATCTCCCATCGGGCTCTGCTGAGAGAAGAGTGTGGAGCCTTCTTGGATTTCTCTCTCTCTTTTCGTCTCTCTGCCCCTCCCCTGTGCTCTCTCTCTCTTTCTCTCTCAAAATAAATAAGTAATCTTTAAAAAGAAAATAAATGACACAAATAATTTAACAGACTGTGTTAAGAGCAGTAATGGAGAGGTGTATAACATTTCAAGGGGCATAAACAAAGGCGACCACTTCTACCTGGCGTGTTGGGGAGGTGACCCCCAACGTAACCAAAGGAGAAAGGCAGGAACATCCATAAAACACTACAACCTCCACCCTACCCCCAACATACCACCTCGGGAGACATATCCTGTACTCCTGCCTGGTTTACAAAGTGCCCATGACCTAGTTAGTAATAACTGAGTTTGCCCACATGGCCAAAATTCCTGATATGAACTTTTTCATAGAGCGTCTTTGCTTGTTTGTTTGGCTGTTTGTTTTAATGAAGAGGAAATGTTTATCTTTGAAAATCATCTCACAAAACCACATAGTGAAACATATACAGCAATGGAATCAGTGAAGACAGAGGAGCCTTTGTCCTTCTTTATGAGGATGAATGCTTTCAAGTAACACTAGAGTAAAAGTGAAGTATAACCTATTAGGAAAAAAAAATAGAAGCACCCAAAAAAGCTAGACGGCATAGAAAGAATTTAATTATATTTCAAAGTAAAATAACTACAGTTTCGCATTGGCCTTTCTCCTGGGAAACTGTAATGTGCCTGAAAGCTTTTGAGTTATTCCTTGGCCTCCAAATTAGTAGTGGTTAAGTTGTCTATTATTTTTCTCATCTTGATTATTATATTTTATATGCTACTGGTGATGGGGTTATTTGTGCGGCATTACCATGGAGAGAACCACTAAGACTATGCACGTAGAAATGCAGTCTTGTATATGCCCCTGTATATTTGGGTGGGAAAGGGAAGGACCTAACGTAAATACGACAGCTCCAGAATCATCTCTTTGGGGCACCCGGGGGGCTCAGTTGGTTGAGCGGCTGACTCTTGATTTCAGCTCAGGTTTGATATCCCAGGGTTGTGGAATCAAGCCCTGTATCAGCCTCTCCACTGAGCGTGCACTTACTATTCTCTTTCTCTCTCCCTCTGCCTCTCTCCCCCACTTGCACACTCTCTCTTAAAAAGAAAAATCATCTCTTTCTGTAGCAGAATGCTGCCATTGAGAAAGAAAACGTTGATTAAAGACAGTCATCATATATGTCAAATGCTAAATGCTCTTGTCACAATGAAAAATGGCCAATCGACTAAGTAATTACCCATAAAGAAAGTAGTGGGGAAATTGCAAAATAACGACTCAGGATCCTTTTACATTACGGGATGAGTTAGTGGGACCTCTGACCCACAGCCCTAGGAAGAAGCAATGTTTTGCACAAACCTGAAAGGTGTTTTTTGTCCTTTCATTTTTTTTCTGCAACAGCCTCGTCATGTGTTCAACATGCTGAAGAAGTATGTCCGCGCTGAACAGAAGGACAGGCAGCACACCCTAAAGCATTTTGAACACGTGCGCATGGTGGATCCCAAGAAAGCTGCTCAGATCCGGTCCCAGGTAAGCACTGAGTGTGGTCGCCTTGTGCAACCTTGACAGTGCAGTGGCCTTGCTCTTTCAGTTACATCCTTAGGCATTCCCTGAGTACCCGTGGGCGCTTGACCTCTACAGCAAGAGTCCTTTAGTACCTGCTAAGTTCTGAAGGCTTGTCTTACACCAACATGTGGTTTGACATTTCCTGATTTATGAAAATAATAAATATAAAAATCCCAAGGGTCTATGCTGCCAGTTCTTAAGGAGCCATTTAAAACTCTGCTGACTAAAATGAAGAAAACAAAAGCTGTATTCACCATAACCTCTAAAATTGGTTCCATTAAATTGTGACAGGCAACCAAGCTTCGCTGCTACCACCGTGCGTGGATCTAACCTGAGCCTAAATGAAGCCCTTGTAATGATGTGTTATATTTACATTCCAAACGGGTGACAGATGAGACCTACCTCTGACAATATGAAATTTTACATTTCCTGAAATGGAAGAATTTTAAATAGCTAGGTAGGTAGATAGGTAGAAAGAGAGGGAAGAAGGAAGAAAGGAAGGGAGGGAGGAAGGTAGGAAGAGAAGTAGGGAAGAAGGAAGGAAGGGACACAGGAAGAAAGAGAAAGAGCCAACTAAATTGAAATATATTCCTATCTTTTGGGCAATTTGCACAGAAATACATTTAGAGCATTAGGTTATTTAGGGAGTCTAAATATTAGGAATCAGAGTTGGGCAGAACTGTTCTTTTCACTTGGCCTTGTAATTTATGGCTGGGAGCATACAATACCATAGGAACTTTAAAGCAGCTCTGAAGTTAGAGAATAAAAATTTAAAAAAAACCGGAGAACAAGAAAAATAAGAATATTCTTTCAGGTCACAAGTTCCAGCAGCATGTTGTCAAGTTTGTTTTGGAAACGTGTACCTCTCAGTAGTGCTTGGTAAGGAAAACAACTTGTCCCTGCTCCAGAGATGGTTTACCGGGCGCTGTCCCCCTTGACCGCAGGTTATGACACATCTGCGAGTGATTTATGAGCGCATGAACCAGTCTCTGTCCCTGCTCTACAACGTGCCCGCCGTGGCCGAGGAGATCCAGGATGAAGTTGGTAAGTCAGCTATTCTGTTGATGCTGAGCATTTAAACATACTTTTCTCCTGCAGGAGAAAATCCGGTCATTGAGGTCATCTGCAGCGGGAATCCCCAGTGTTCTGATCTGTGGAAGGACAAAGAGCAGATTTCCCTTTCACAGTGAAGACTCTCGGGGGGTGGGACTCAGCAGAACCTTACAGGTGGCATGATATTCCCATTTTACAGATGAAGGAGCTCACACTTGGGTTTTAAGAAACTTACTTGCCTGTGTCACACATGTCCTTGATAGCACAGCAAAAGCACAAAACAGTGTCTTCTGACTTTGAAGGTATTACATTTAGTAACAGTTGTTTCTCTGATACTGTCCTGCCAATGGCCATGCGTGTTCACTGAACACAGTTGTTGTTTAAACTTCAATAAATATGTGCCTCTCGTCTTTAAGCTTTTATTTTGAAATGATCATACACTCATGGAAAACGAGTACAGAGAAGTCCAGTATACACATCACCCCCCTTCCCCAACAGTAACAGCATACAGAACTATGATACGTTATCAAAATCAGGAAATTGGCATTGTGTGCCCACTGTCTTTTATGTCCCTAGTTTTCCTAATGTCATGTTTAATATTTCACATCAGTGCGTTCTCCCATTGCATCACATAATATAATTCTTCACCACACACCCCCCCCATGCCTGTATTTGTTTGGATTTCCAGCACAAAAGCCCATAGATAACAGTTATGCTAGTGAATCTTTCAACCTAAAGGAAATGTTTCTGTCCTGTAGATTTGGTCCATAAACGGTCAGGAAATAAGCAATATCTCCCTGTCCGTAACTAACCTGCCCTTTGTTCATCGGGTTGGAAATAGATGTAGGTTATCTGAACTCAGAATACCCAGGATGTTGTCCGTGGGTACACCCATTACAGGAACTCCTCCTGTAAAGGGCCTCAAACACCCCTTGGCTTGCTTGGTTACATTTCGTGCCAATTCTATTGCACTCTTTCTTTTCTAGCTTAGTCCTGCCTTGTAAATACTGTTTGTATTGCTCTCAAGTATTCAGCATGCATCAGGTGATGGTGGTCTGCTCGAATCAAGTATACTTCAGGCTGCATGCTTTAAAAAGAGACTTCATGGGGGCACCTGGGTGGCTCGGTCGGTTAAGCGTCCGGCTTCAGCTCAGGTCATGACCTCACAGTTCGTGGGTTCGAGCCCCGCGTCAGGCTCTGCTGACAGCTAGCTCAGAGCCTGGAGCCTGCTTTGGGTTCTGTGTCTCCCTTTCTCTCTCAGATCCTCCCCTGCTCACACTTCTCTCTCTGTCTCTCAAAAATAAATAAAAAATATTAAAAAAAAAAAAAGAGAGAGACTTCATGGTAATGTCATCTAAACTTTTAGTGAAGTCAGTGTTGAGCAAATTCTTAAGAGAGTCCTGGGGCGCCTGGTGGCTCAGTCAGTTAAGCATCCGACTTCAGCTCAGGTCATGATCTCACAGTTGGTGGGATCGAGCCCCACATTGGGCTCTGTGCTGACAGCTAGCTCAGAGCCTGGAGGCTGCCTTCAGATTCTGTGTCTCCCTCTTTCTCTGACCCTCCCCTGCTCACGCTGTCTCACTCTCTCTTAAAAATAAATAAAACATTTTTTAAAAGTTAAAAAAAAAAGAGGATAGTCCAGAGAGTTTTTAATGTATACCATGAATTGAAGACAAGCTTTCCAATTAATCGTTCACTCTATTATATTTCTATAAGAAATGAATATTCTTGTTAGATGTATTTTGGGATAGAAAATTGGAGGGAACCTTTAAATACTGTATGTTAAGGAAGTAGAAGAAAGTCTTCCAGGGGCGCATGGTCGGCTCAGTTTGTTAAGCATCTGACTTCGACTCAGGTCATGATCTCACAGTTGGTGGATTCGATCCCCGTGTCAGGCTCTGTGGTGACAGCTCGGCACCTGGAGCCTGCTTCGGATTCTGTGTCTACCTCTTTCTTCCCCTCCCCAACTTGCATGCACTCCCGCTCGCTCACTCTCTCTCTCTCTCCCTCAAAAATAAACATTAGGGTGCCTGGGTGGCTCAGTTGGTTCAGTGTCCGACTTTAGCTCAGGTCATGATCTCAGAGTTTGTGGGTTCGAGTCCCACATTGGGCTCTGTGCTGATAGGTCAGAGCCTGAAGTCTGTCTTCAGATTCTGTGTCTTCCCTTCTCTCTGCCCCTCCCCTGCTCATGCTCTGTCTGTCTCTTTTTCTCAATAATAAATAAATGTTAAAATTTTAAAAAATAAATCAATATTAAAAGAAAGGAAGAAAGAGAAAAAGTAAAAAGTCTTCCAATAAGTCGTAGAAGAATCATCACTCTTAATGAAGTGGAGCTCCCATCTTCTGGATGGATGGATTTTTGCCTTACACCTGCCTTAATAAACTTATGTTCATATGTGTCTTAAGTGGGATGATGTTAGTAATATCAAACTGTAGAGGAATAAGCCACCGCAAAGGACTAGAAAGTTACTGACCGATATATCGCTCTCGCCCGGTAATTATGGTTGACTCTTTCTCACTAAATTATCAGAGCTTTTTATTCAGCAAAATGCTACTGAAAACAATGGCCACTAATGAGTCACACTTCCACAGAACAGATGGTGATTCAGCTATCTCAAGGGTTGCAAAATGCCCAAGAATAGGACAATACAGTGAACTTCAGATCACAGTTGACAGGGAGGATACTCAGATCTTTAGAATCATGGGGTATTTTTCTTACAGAAAAGAAAGCCTCAACTATGAAGTTGGATGAAGAGCATATTGTTTAAAAAAAAATTGTCATTCTAAATGTACTAGATATCAAATCCTAAAAGATAATTTTTTTTAATTTTTTTAATGTTTTATTTATTTTTGATACAGAGAGAGACAGAGCATGAGAGGGGGAAGGGCAGAGAGAGAAGGAGACACAGAACCGGAAGCAGGCTCCAGGCTCTGAGCTAGCCGTCAGCACAGAGCCTGACGCGGGGCTCGAACCCACGAACGTGAGATCTGACCTGAGCCGAAGTCAGAGGCTTAACCGACTGAGCCACCCAGGCGCCCCAAAAGATAATTTTTTTTAAAAATCTTTCTTGCTTCCATTTTAAATGGCTGTTTCTGTAGAAAGAGAAGTTTTCCTTGATGAACGTCCATTAAGTAGACCTATTTACCTACCATTAGAGCTCCGAGTATCAGAGCTGTGGAAGAGAACACCCGGGGGAGAGTGCCTTTTCTGGATTGAGCTTAGTTACCTTCATCATTGTCCTTCGTTTGAAGGAACATTTAAAAATAACTCACTTTTAAAGGAGGAATTTAGATGAAATAAGGTTGGCAACCGTGCTATGTTTCAGCAGAGTGGGAGTTCTTCATGGTATTCTCTTTACTTTGTAAAAGTTTTAAATTTTCCGCAGTAAAAGCTGTTGGGGGCCAGAGTCTGGGCTCCAGCAGGTCCGGGAGTCCCTGAAAGGATGGACGGTGTTGGCAAAAGAGAGTGAGAGAGCCTCGGCTTTCTTTCTGATCACCAGGCAGGCATCTCTGCACTGTCGGTTTTTCTGTCTTTATTTACAGATCAAGTGTTAACGTGACATCAATCAATTATTGCTACAATAATTCTCAGTGATAAGATGCTTTAAAAAGTGTACAGAAACAGGTTCTACAGAGGCATTTTTGCAGAACTACTCTAATTTCAGTGAGGTAGTTAATTTTTATGAATAACAGGACTAACAGTGAAAGGCAGATAACATATACATTTGTTTAAACTGGTTGCAAATCCTACAATTAAGAAGATCGCAGTGAGAAACAGATAGCAAACACCTTTGTTGATATCAATAATGCTAAGATTCAGGCATAGACTAGGCTAGAAGTCCTTCTGTCTGGCTCACAAAAGGAAGAATGTATTTGCGCTGGTTAGTAAGTAAACCTTGTTATTTGATGTTGAAGGAGTAAGCACCATAGGGGCCCTAGATGTGCCGGCCTTTGTATATGAGTTTAAGTTTTAACTACTCTTACCCGTTCTCATAGTGGATATCAGTATAAGGGAAGGTATTTGTGGCACCAGTTAGCAAAGGTGTGTGCAGTAACTTCTGTCCGGCTCTTGTCTGATTCTTATCTCTAAGTTAGGCTCTTATTCTCCAGGCCAGAGTTAATAGTAACTCGTGTTTTATAACCCCCTTTATTATCTATGTCTTGGGTTTGTAAGACTCATTAGAAGAGCCTTTTGACAAACATCTGCAGTGCTTTGTCTAAATTCTTCTTTGTAGAGGTGGAAATATGCTTCTTCCCCTGAGGTATCTGTGGGGGCAATATCAGTCTGATTTGGAACATTGTGAGGCCTAATCAATAACAGCAGCCCCATTCCCAACATGAGCCAATAGTAGAAGGAGATACCAGTTTCGCTTCATGGCAGGAGCTGTGCAAACGTCTGCCATTTCCTCGCTGTGACTGTCATCCAGCGAGGCCGACGCGGCTCCCAGCATTTGGGGTTTTGTTTGTTTGTTAGCTTACTTTCTAAATAGGTTCCTCACAGATTTCTTCCAGTTTATGTCTCATACTCTTTCTAATAGTTTTGGATAGTCTTTGTCATTAGTGTGACTTGCATTTTTTATGTAATCTAACTTTAAATGTTTATTCTTTGAGAGAGAGAGAGAGAGCAGGAAGGGGCAGAGAGAGAGAGAGAGAGAGAAAATTCCAAGCAAGCTCCATACTGTCAGCACAGCACCTGACTCGAGGCTTGAAACCATAAACCGTGAGATCATGACCTGAGCCAAATCCAAGAGGTGAATGCTTAACCGACCAAGCCACCCAGGCACCATTATACAATCACACTTTAGCTTTAGAGCCAGATCTGTGCAAATAAGAAGGATACTAAAATTCGGATCCACTGGCAAGCAAGATTTGGAAGTACCTATAAGTGCATGCCTGCTGTATAAAAGTTGGTGCTTATGAATGCGGGCAGTTAGGACATGTTTAGTACAACAAAACATCTAGAGAAAACTACCATAGTTTTATTAAATAAGGGTAACAGGGTTTTTGCCAGTCTCAGGAACTGCTCGGATCTTTAGTGACACAGCTGTATCTGCTTCAGTAAATTTATGCTCCCATTAGGGTAGAATTCTCTGGTATGAACAAAAATGAGGACAAAAACTCGCTACAGTAGAAAGAGGGGAAGGGTGGGGCGCCTGGGTGGCTCAGTCAGTTAAGCATCTGACTTGGCTCAGGTCATGATCTTGTAGTTCATGGGTTTGAGCCCTGCGTTGGGCTCTGTGCTGACAGCTCAGAACCTGGAGCCTGCTCTGGATTCTGCATCTCCCTCTCTCTCTGCCCCTCCCCTGCTCATGCTCTGTCTCTCAAAAAAATGAATAAATATTTTTTTAATTTAATAAAAAAGATAAATCAGAAAGAAGGGAGGGGCATGAATTGGCATGAAATCTGTACGAACAGTAAAGTGTGATTGACTGGGCCGTAGAATTCATCATGCCGGTGAATCCGGCCCCAGCCTTGTTCACCATTTTGCTTTCCTGAGGAATTCTATCTGTCTGTCCAGGAAATTCCAAATCCCTAGGTCTAGCAACAGCCTGTCCACTAAATCCCAGTGACATATTCCAGACTATCAGAACATCCCACACATTTTTCACACTCCAGTCAGTGTATAAAGAAGACATTACTGTATTTTCTTGAAATTGATTTCTACGACAGTTCCCATTACGGGTTCTCCCGGTTGACCTATATTTATCCATAATATCTTCCTGCCCTGCAGCCATGATTTCTTACCAATCTCAAGACCTGTGAATGGTTGGTTCTTCCTTGCTTCAAAATTAGCATCCTTCTGGGGCACCTGGGTGGCTCAATCAGTTAAGCGTCTGACTTTGGCTCAGGTCATGATCTCACAATTCGTGGGTTCGAGGCCCACATCAGGCTCTGTGCTGACAGCTAGCTCAGAGCCTGGAACCTGTCTTTAGATTCTACGTCTCCCTCTCTTTGACCCTCTGCTGCTCATGCTCACTCGCTATCTCTCTTTCTCTCTCAAAAATAAATAAAACATTAAAAAAAAAGTGGCATCCTTCAATACTCAACTGAAATGTCCATCCTCCTGTAAAACCTCAACTAGTCTCCATTGGGAGCGAGAGAGAAGAGGTGGCATTTGAGTGACTTCCATGTAGCAAACTCATGAGTATATGTTATGAAGATGTTCACAGTCCAAGTTGTTTGTGAACATTCACCCTTGAGGTCCAGGGCCACTATGCACAGATGCTGCAGGCGGTATGTGAAAAGTACAGCTGACCTTCTGCATCCCCCCAGAGAGCCAAGCCCTCTGATGTTGGGCCATGTTCCCCTAAAGAAGCAGAGCTTTCTTGTAATTCACCCACACATAGCATGTGAGCTAGTGACAACATGATGAATTCAGTGATAGCATCCCCAGTCTGCAGTTGAAGAAACCGAACCTTAGAGAGGGGTTGCTAACGTATCCTTACAGATTGTAGTGAAGATGGTAGAAGTGGACCCAAGGTCTACCCAAGCCCAACATTCATGCTTTCTCTGCTACCTGTTCTCTTCTCTCAGGTGGAGTTTCCTTCTACCTAATCTCAGTGTGTAAAGCACCATGTATCCACCTCTAATCCTCTGCTTGGTATTTATTTGTTTATGTGTCCAATCACCCCACATCCTGTGAGGTCTTCCCCTGACTCATCGTGGTCTCCTTGGCATCCTTAGTATCTAGGAGAACCTGGTACTTTGCAGGTATTAGTAATTGTAGACAAGGTAGAAGCAAATCCTCAGGCTGCAAGATAGATGCTCCTTCACTTAGGCTGATCAGGTGGACTCCTTCATAATCCTAAAGACCCACCTGAGCTCCTTCCTTCGCATCTAACAATGTTGCACCAAACAAATCTCTTTCCTTGGCTACAGAATTCTTTATGGCTCTAAATAATCAAGCCAACAATCTGGGTGCAGTAGGCAAAGCTGTCAAAGTAAAGACTAAAGCAAGTTCTAAGTACTGCAACTAATAACATTTTACAATAGCGCCCTATATAATTTCCATGACCCTCTGCTCTTTGGTTATCTGTCCAATTCACATATTTTGACACTCGACTGATTAAGTATATTGTCTGGTGTGACTCTCCTGTCGATCAGAGTGTGAGGCTACTTATTTGATTTGCTTCCCCAGTAAGTATGAATTATTAAAACCACTCTCTTAGTTTTATAAAAGCTTGTTTTCTTATTATTTTATAATAATTTTTCATTTCGGTTTCAGTTATTATGTGCAAGTTCTCAGGCATGGCCATATATTACTTAATGTTTTCCCTTTAAAAAAAAAGTTATTTTCATGCAAATTATGCAGTTTTCTTGCATGTAAAAAAAAGACGTAAGACATTGCGGAGAGGGGAAAAATCCCCTTATTCATTTAAAATAGCTGTTTAGGACTTTGCTTTTTAGTCAGCAAATGATAGAGTCCATATTTTAATGAAAATATGCATCCTCTTGAACGTCCATATTCTGTTTTAATTGTCTGTTAACCCTTCCAGAAAGCAGAATCCTTTCACCTCTGCTGTTCAGCTCAAGCTTTGTGTGGTCAAATTGCTATTTCACAATGATTGGGGTTTTTTGCCCTTTGTAACCTTCCTTAAGTTTGTGCTAAAAAGAGTCTTTTCTACCTTTTCTATCCGTTCAGAGGTTATTTATCAAACGTGCGTCACTTTGCAGCTACCTCAAGGCTAAAACTATTGGCGCTCACAATTGAGAGATGGCTATATCACAAAACGCTATGATGACCAATTTATGACAAAGGCAGTAGGGAGGAAAGGGGGAAGGAAGGCATAATTGTTTCATACCCTGGGATTTTTTTTTGTTTTAGCATTCAAAATTAATAAAAACACGTATTATTAGAAAACAGATGTTGGAAGGATCTCAGGCTGAATAAAATCCACAGTGAATGGGGTAGGATTGAAATCATGTGGCAGGAGATCAAGAAACTAGTGCAAATGAAAGAATGCTTCTAATTTATTATTACAATTTTACTGTGGCCTCTTGATAAAATGTTCTACTCTTTGGGAAAAATTCAGCATGTTTATTTCAAAGACAGTGTTTCCATTCTCTGCCCCTAACAAATCTATTGATTTTTGGATTTAATGAATCCAATGTAGTCTAAGTTTAAAATAGAATATTGATAGCCCTTGCCAAACCAACAGAATGGAACATTCATTTGTACTAAGAATTTTAAGTATCCTTATGTATAATTGTTAGTCAAGGAAGGGAATTAAGGAGAGAATAAATCATGAGAGAGAGAGAGAGAGCGCGCTATCAACTTATTCGACGCATACTCTTCATTTTTCATGAGGAATGACTTTTTTTTTTAATGTTTTATTTATTTTTGAGACAGAGTATGAGCGGGGAGGGGCAGAGAGAGAGGGAGCCAAAGAATGGGAAGCAGGCTCCAGGCTCTGAGCCGTCAGCACAGAGCCCAACACGGGGCTTGAACCCACGAACGTGAGATCATGACCTGAGCTGAAGTCGGAGGCTTAACTGACTGAGCCACCCAGGCGCCCCAAGGAATGACTTTCAAATGTAGGTAGATTTTATATTTTTTCATTTTATCTTATTTTAGAGAGAGTGTACACAGGCAGAGGAGGGACAGAGAGAAAGGCAGAGAGAATCCCAAGCAGGCTCTATGCTCAGTGCAGAGCCCAATGCAGGACTCAATCCCACAACTCTGGGATCATGACCTGAGCAGAAATCAAAAGTCAAATGCTCAACTGACTGAGCCACACAGGCACCTCTGGGTTTATTTCTTGACAACCAGTTCCATTCCTTTGATCTATATGTCTATCTTATTACAGTAGAAAACTGTTTTGATTGCTGTAGGAAGTCACTACTGTATATAGTAAGTTTTGAAAGTGGGAAGTGTGAGTCTTCCATCTTTGTTCTTTTTTTAAGATTGTTTTGACTATTTGGGGCCCCTTGCTTTCCCATATGAATCTTAGGGTCTTTTTTCCCACATCTGCAAAAAGAAGAATAGGGATTTTAAAAGGGATTGCATTGGATCTGTAGACCAATTTGGGTACTACTGCTATTGTATTTAATGAAGTTTTAAAAACACTATAGCTACTTGAAGAGGTATCCACTATGAGATGATTCCACTGTTTAGAAGTAGAAGGAAAATTAACTTAGAAAACTGTCACCTTTTACTCCAAATTTTGCTTTTTCTTAAATCATGATGACTATGACACATCAGTAGTTTTGTCTGTTCTCATGCCTTAGCTCATGTGTGTGAGCGCGCGCGCCCGCATGTGTGTGTGTGTGTGTGTGTGTGTGTGTGTACCCCTTGACCTAGTGGGTGATGCTGAGGCAGTGCCCTCCACACCAAGTTCTCCCAATTCTAGTGATGGTCCAGCACAGCTCTGGGGTTTTCTCGTAACTAATCAGCTCTTATGTACGGCCCTATAATTTGAATCAAATTCCGAAAAGAAATCCTCAGTCACTAAAAATGATTGAGGAGTAAAGTCTGACCACAGTGGCGGCTGCTAGGCTACTTCTTGGCATAGAACCCTACAGCAGATGCGTACTGATTTTTTTTTTTTTTTTGGTAGAGTCTTGGGGACAACCAGTGATTTTAGACTAGAAGAAAGCTGAGTGATTTTGTTTTTCACAAGCAGCTGCCATCAAGGGCCATATTTTTTTAAAAGGAGGAAAAAAGTACAGTATATCTGCCACCCTGAATATAGAGATGCATTGAAATTGAGATTAATTCTGAAGTATATTACCACAAAGACTCACTGGGCATGAGATGAATGTGTTTGCATGTGAGGCAAGGTATGGAAGGAATGTTAATTTGCTGCTGGCTGTTAACTCAGGGACAGATTTTACAGTGTATTCCCCTGTTAGCCCCGTTACTTTCGATTAACTGTTCTCCTGTCATCTATGCTGTGGGCTGCTTGAGAAAGTCAGTCATGGATGGTGGGGAACCATTTCTGATCAAGAATGAGATGTCAATTCGTTAACATATTTCAAATTATGAGGCACTTACAGGAACATTGACTAAGTATGAATCAAAATACTATTCAGAAAGAATCTTTTGGACTGAGAGTCAGAAACCAAATGGTCAGAGAGCCAGGGCAAGGATGTTCCTTAATTTCAACTACTGTTCATGGATTTATTGACCTAAAACTGTGGGTTTAAAATAACCTATTTAATGTGTTTAAGTTTTTGTAAATATTATTTATTTACCTATGCTCATGGAAACATGAGTTAAGGGCACGTGGTTGGCTCAGTTGGTTAAGCCTCCAACTCTTGATTTTGGCTCAAGTCATGATCCCAGGGTCATGGGATTGAGCCCTGGGTAGGGCTCTCTGCTGGGCATGGAGCCTGCTTGGGACTCTCTCTTTCCCTCTGCTCCTCCCCCACTTAGACACACACTCTCTCTCACTTTCTCAAAAAAAAAAAAAAATGAGGGGCACCTGAGTGACTCAGTCGGTTGAGCGTCCGGCTTTGGCTCAGGTCATCATCTCACGGTTCGTGTCAGGCTCTGTGCTGACAGCTGGGAGCCTGAAGCCTGTTTCAGATCCTGTGTCTCTCTCTCCCTGGCCCTCCCCTGCTCACGCTGTCTCTCAGAAACAAAAAACATTTAAAAAATTTTTAATGAGTTAAATCTTACTACATCTTGGAAATAGTAAATGGTGACTTCCTGTATCAGGTATGGCTCTGTCTGTGGTTTTAGTTTAGGCGGCCCGTCTCCTCAGAACAGATGGAAGAACCATGTGTTCAGCCTGCTCTTTAACATTGAACTTGGTAAAGCTGGTCCTAAGACCCATAGAGACCAGAGATATTATCGTCTTGGGGAAGGAAGAAGGGGCAGCTACCAGGTTCATGCCTCTCGGAAGCAATAGCCTGAGCCAGCTTGGTCCTGGCAAGCCAGTCGCCTCTCCACCTCCAGAGGCTGCCATAGTGACGTGAAGCCGCGAGGGCCCAGCCAGTTGCTTCTGAAACTTTGCCAAGTTATGAAGGAACTTCCTGGGACAGGGGCAGCGGAGGGCTGAGGGCACGCGGGAGCAGATCACGTTAATATGGTTGTACTCGTTAGCATGGCAGAGAAGCAAACCAGATTTCACATTCTGGGTTTGAGACAGGGAGTTGGGGAGCTTGAAAGATTGCTGTTCAAAATTTTAAATTCATCACTCTTTTGCGAAAAAAACCTGCCTTCGTTTTGTTGAGTACTGAGACTCGAAAGTATTAAAATGGGTTTTCTCTCAAATGATGGTCAGTATATTTGATCAAAAGGAAAGATGCCAGATATGCTCTTTTTGATATGACATCCACCGTAAGCATTATGTGTAGCTAGATATGAAAGCATTAGCCATTCATAATGTGACCTTTGTTTATTACATTAAAACTGTTTTTACTGGGGCACCTGGGTGGCTCAGTCGAGCTCCATGTCAGGCTCTTTGCTGACAGGCCCAGAACCAGCTTGCAATTTTCCTCTCTCCCCCCTCTCTACCCCTCCCTGCTCACACATACTCTCTCTCTCTCTCTCAAAAATAAACATTAAAAAACACACTTTTCTTTACCTATGACTGTGACCAAATAACATATACTTCTTGCTGTTTATAAGTCTCCAATGATACCAGTAAGTCATTTTCTAAAATTTTCATATATGAAACTTTGTTAATAGTAACAGTTAATAGAGACAGGTTTTAATTGTCATAACTTTTAATATCAAACAGATTTTATTAAATAAAAAGAAAACTAACGTTGCCGTGAGCTATCAGTAACCACTCACAGAATTTGGAAGCAGTACTAGAAGGTTTCAAAAGTACCAGGGGGGGCTCACTTCAGCAGCATACCTACTAAAATTGAAACAATACAGGAAAGGTTACAATTTCTGAAGTGTCCCATACTATTTTTTTATCTCACTTATAGCTAGAGTATGACTGGAGGCATCTAGAGTAGTAAATTCAGAGACTGAAAGTTGAATAGTCATTGTCAGGTCCTCAGGGAAGGAGAAGGAAATGGAGAGCTAGAGTTTAATGGTGCAGAGTTTCAGTTTAGGAAGACAAAAAAAGTTCTGGAAAAAGATGGTGGTGATGATTCCACACCACTGTGAATGTATTTAATGAACTGTACACTTAAAAATGGTTAAAATAGTAAGTTTTGCATTATATACGTTTTGCCGTAATAAAAGTATGTACACATTTATTCATATCATTTGCTATTGTGAACAGCAAGAGGATCCAAGAATTAATCAAGGATGTTGGGTCTTCCATACGGATTTGTTAAATGCCTACATGTTCCAGATTCTGTGCCCATTGGCAGACATATTGCAGGTTTAGAGCAGCATCCTTCCTCCTTGGAATCTGCCTGGGGGAGACTTGGGGTAAATATGGTTGGGAAGGGGGCTGCACTCATTAAGCTGAGGGATGTCGACTGCCATGTCACTTCGTAGTGGGTGGTAACATCTGAAGGCCATTCCTTACTTACTCACTGCAGATTATTAGAAGAGGGAACCTTAGTTTTCAGGTGGCTCAACTACATCATTTCATAAACCCAAAGAAACTGTGATGTGCCCCACATCATACACCTGCTCAGTCAGACCTAGAGACCCACTCCGTTCTGATGCCTGTGCATCCCCTGGTGTTGGTTCTTCCTCACTGCTGATACCAAGCAAAACACAGCTGGGTCTGGGGAGCTACGGACTCAGCTTCAACAACTTTTTTTTTAAAGTGTCCCTCTTTCAAGCTGATATGACTCAGTAGACATGCTTCCAAAGCTCAAAGACTCACCACCCTTGAAACTTAAGTCAATGTTAAGGTGTTTAGAAAGGACATCAAAATCAGCTACGTTGTACCTTCTGCAGGATTTTATGTTACATTGGTATTCTGTATTTGCTTAGAAATCATTTATCAACACATGGAAAAGGACAACTACCATGCCTTCTCATATAGGACTGCCACTAGATTTTTTAATGCAGGACAGGTGCAAATTTCCCTGGAAGCGTAAGATAATAATCCCAAGCCAGGGCTTAATTGTTAGTGAGGGATCCTTCACAACGGCTCTAGCTCTGTGAATGCCAGTGGCTGAAGACCTCCGAATCATACACACCGTTAGGCTGCCTCCCAAGCCAGGGCAGACGATCATTTTCACGACTGTCAGCACAGCTCATTTGCTGCCACTCAAACATATTTAGAAAAAGGAATAGAAGAAGAAAGAGAAAGAATTTAATGCAAGATTTTATGGATATTTTGTGCTAAGTTTATCTTATGTACTTGGTTGTCTTCTTGGTGATGGATTTTCTTTTTGCTTACTTCTCTTCAAGACTCATTTGGTTCTCAAAATAACCATGGACAGGCAAGACAGACACTTAACTCCTTTTGTTCTGCGTGAACCTGACTTTCCAGGAAGGCTGATATTATACTTCCCGTCCTGGATACGCTTATTGATGCTGTTTCATTTGTCTACAGCACCCGTGCCCGGTGTTGGCCTACTGAGAGATCCTCAGCTGTCAAAACCCCGGCTCTCAAGTCATCTTTTTCTTTTTACTTTTTCTTATGTCTTTATTTTTATTTTGAGAGAGAGAGGCGGACAGAGTGAGCAGGGTAGGGGCAGAGAGAGAGGGAGACACAGAATGTGAAGCAGGCTCCAGGCTCTGAGCTGTCAGCACAGAGCCCAACGTGGGGCTCAAACCACGGACTGTGAGATCATGACCTGAGCCGAAGTCCGGCACGCAAACCACTGAGCCACCCAGGTGCCCCTCTCATGTCATCTTTGATTAACACAAAACATCTGTCATCTGATCATGTATTTTATATATTACATGTGGCCACTATTGTTTAGATTTGTACATAATCAGCTAATTGCCGCATGCTAAGTATAAGCTGTTGGAGGGTCTGAATCAAATCTCATGCATTTGTCTCTCCTACAGCAGATTTTAACTATAAGTGATTACAAATGCCTGTGTCCAAGGACCTCTTCAGTTAGAACAGTTCTTGGACCAGCACTATCAGCATCCCCTGCAAACTTGTCAGAAATGTACATTCCAGGAGTGCCTGGCTGGCTCAGTCAGTAGAGTAAGCTACTCGTGTGTGTGTGTGTGTGTGTGTGTGTGTGTGTGTGTGTGTGTTTAATTTATTTTTGAGAGAGAGAGAGACAGTGCAAGCACGGGAGGGTCAGAGAAAGAAGGAGACACAGAATCTGAAGCAGGCTCCAGGCTCTGAGCTAGCATTCAGCACAGAGCCCAACGTGGGGCTCGAACCCATGAACTGTGAGATCATGACCTGAGCCAAAGTCGGACACTCAACCGACAGAGCCACCCAGGCGCCCCAAGAGTAAGCTACTCTTGATCTTGGAGTCATGAGTCCGAGCCCTAACTGGGTGGAGAGATTACTTATATAAACTTAAAAAAAAAAAAGAAAAGAAAGAAATGCACATTCTCTGTTCCCACCCCAGACCTTCTGAACCAGCAACACTGGGGTGAGGATCAGAGATCTGTCTTTTAACAAACGGTCCAACTGACTCTGATGTGTGCTAAACTTTGAGAACAACTGATTTAGAGTGTATTAAACTTGTGAAAAGTGAACAAACGGTAAGGATCTATCCTAGCACCCCAGTGAGCCAGTTTAATCACCTGTACAGTTACGTTCTAAATCCATGTGATACTAACCGCGTGCCACAACAAAAATGTGTCAGATGAAAACCGAAATGAATTATTGTGTCTGCTTCATTCATAGTCTGCAACAGCTCCAGGTCACGGGAAAAGCTATATAATGACTGAGCAGTCATAGACGATGCACGGCGTCTCAGGATTAAATAGTACAAATCAAAACATAATTTTTTCAGATTATCAAATTAGTAAATGCAAACATCTGTCCTTCTACTGTCATGACAAGAGTAAGTGAAAAGTCACTCACCGAAGCTACCGCTCAGTATAAGAGTGTAACCTGTGGGACCATTTGACCCTCCCTAATAGATATAAAATGTGCCGTCTTTTCTCATTTCGCACCAGATGCCTGCAGATACCCTGGGACGCTTGAGGAGAGAGACCCCACTGCCTATCTGGTTATACTTTTTCGATAAGCATTATGACCTTTAAAGTAACTATCAGAAAAGGATGAATGAAATACAAGACTCGCTTTCCCCTTCTCAGACACCTCTTCGGTTCATCTTTCTCTCATTTTGGGGTTCAGTGCCCCTAAAATTATAGGGAAATTGCAATGTGGGGCATTGGCTGGAAATGCAACATTCCAAGAAACTTTGGCGTAAATGGCCTTAGACACCAGTCTAAGTAGCCAGTGAAAGCATTAGAGCATCTGTTTTCTTCTCCCAGGATTTTATTTAAATTCCATGGTCACCCTAGTGTTGTCAGTGTTTCTGTAACTCTGGTGAAAAGGAATGAAGTACTTCAATTGCTGTCCTCCCGTCTTATGTATTAGGGTAGATGATGTCAGTCAAACTGAGCTCTGTAAGTTCTTAGCAGTTTTTTCTTTTGTCTTTTTTTTTTTTTTTACAATCTTTTAAGTTTATTTTGAGAGAGAGACAGCATGAGTGGGGTAAGGGCAGAGAGAGGAGAGAGAGAGAATCCCAAGCAGGCTCCACGCTGTCATCACAGAGCCCAGCACAGGGCTCGAACTCACAAAACTGAGATCATGACCTGAGCCAAAACCGAGAGTTGTACGCTTAGCCGAATGAGCCACCCAGGTGTCCCAGCAATTTTTTTTTTAATACTAAGAGCAAACGCTTGGAGCAAACTAACCAAATTTAAGTGTTTTGAGGATAGTGACAGTAATAGCAACAGTCCTCAATTTTCTGCTAAGGATCAAATTGAACCGTTTCCAAACTCTTGTTGACAATGCCAGTTATCATGAGGAAGAGAGAAAAAAGAAACTGCTTCAAGAAAAGGAGGACTAGATAAACATATTGGGAAGTATCTTTTTAATCCAGTGTTTAGGCCATGTTGGAATGTGTTTAGTTTGTAGAATGACTTTCTGCATCATTTGTCTTGTCTTCTTTTCCTCTTCAAAAGGAAACCTTCCTGTACCTGAAGTATTTGCTTTAGGTATAAGAGAAGTTAAGGCAAGACTTACTACATTTACTAAATTTGTTAAAACATGGCTATCAAAAAGGGGATTGGGGGTCCTAAACAGCCTATCAATAATCATGCTGTCGATTTAAATCAGATGTGGTATGAAAATATGAGAGAGACTTTACTTTCTAGAACTCTTTGATGTAACATGAAGAGGTAGGTCCATGTTCGGTACGGACGTGCATCCACGCTGCTGTCTGTATCTCTTCAAAGGGGACAGAAATGTGGAATCAGACCTCTCAATGCTCAGATTAAGGATTCTGGCCAATTTCAAGACTTGATCACAATCAGAGACTGTGACTGTGCTATAAAACCAGCCAAGGTCCAAGGGGTTCAGTATGTCTTCCCGTCGCCTTTTGGAAATCAAAGCAGGACTTCACGTACTTGGGTGTAGACAAAGATGTACTTGGAACAGAATTGGGAGTCCTGTGTGGACGATTGGTCTGAGCGTTCTGGTTTTCATACGGTCTTGTTCACCTGGGCTTCAAGTCCTTGGAACAAGCCACTAATCGAGCAGGCTCGTGTAGACAGAAAAGAGTATCTGGCATTTGTTGACGTCTTTAGTCTGGTTGCCTGAAGCCCTTGGACATGAAGGGCATCTGAGAGTTCCTCCAACACACTCCCTGTGAAAATTGTTGTTCTGATAGCCATTTCTTCTCAATGTGTTCTTGGGGCCAAGCAAAGCACAATAACATGGAGGAATCCTTGTTACAAATATACAGTCCTGGGGCGCCTGGGTGGCTCAGTCGGTTGAGTGTCCGACTTCAGCTCTAGTCATGATCTCATGGTTCGTGGGTTCGAGCCCCACGTCAGGCTCTGTGCTGACAACTAGCTCAGAGCCTGGAGCCTATCTTTGGATTCTGTCTCTTCCTCTCTCTCTCTCTCTCTCTCTCTCTCTCTCTGACCCTCCCCTGCTCACACTTGCTCTCTCTCAAAAATAAAAAATAAAAAAACACTAAAAAATTTTAAGAAAAGAATGCATTAAAAAATATATATATATGTATATATATATATATATATATATATACATATATATATATATACACACACATTCCTGGCCCCCACCTCTGTTCTACAGAAAGCTGAGTTTCACTTACCCCCTCAGGTGATTCTTCAATATTCAGAAGTCTTGGGACTGACTAGTTAAGCATCTGACTTTGGCTCAGGTCATGATCTCACCATTCATGAGTGAGTTTGAGCCCCGCATTGGGCTCTCTGCTGTCAATGCAGAGCCCACTTCAGATCCTCTGTCCCCATCCCCAATCACTCACATGAGCTCTGTCTCTCTCAAAAAATAAATAAGCATTTTTTAAAAAACGTTCCAAAGTCTTGTATGAAATAGCAAAAATTTAAGGATTCTTACAGCCTTAGATTATGATTAGGTTAGTCTTGAACACAGAAGAATGGCTGTTGTCGTCAGTGAGAATTAATATATGCTGGTAATGAGGTTGTGTCAATTTCTAGTGGTAGTTTGTTTCCAGTGCTGTGACTGTATACAATATGAAAGTGAATCATTATTAACCTTGAAGTTCAGATTCATTGGGAATTTGTTTAGGTGTGACAGAGTTGATGGTTTTATTTATCCAAGTTAAGACTTCTTATTAACTGTGAAAAAGGGTTGGCATGAAGTGCTTATTAATGTTGATTAACTGTATCTAAAAGGAATAAACAGTACAAGCGTAGAGCAGTCTTCAGTTCGGAAATGCCATCTTTCATAATGTTTTCCCCATTTACTTTTTTATGTGCTCTTTCAGAAATTGTGAATCTACTACTCTATCAGAATCTTTTCTTCCCTCTTTAGATTCTTCATTTTCTGTTATAGCTATTGACATTTTACTTGAAAAATTATCCATTTATCCTCTCTTCAAATTCATAGTGATCTTATTTTAGTAAGAAATGAAAGGGGAAATTGACAAAATACTCTTGGAGTTGTCAGGATTGTAAATGACAAACAGTAAAAGCTTATTTTTAGAGGATTGTCAAAGAGCTTAGTGCTAGCTCAGATTGTCAGAGGGCTTAACGTGTGTTCTCAGGGAACTGACAAAAAAAATTACCAAGGAAAGGCATGCTCTGAACCACCTTCAAACCTGAGAAACAACTCCCTCTGTTAAGCAATAGTGTATGTGTTTTGTAGGTTACACGGGAAAGCAAATCCTATTTCTTTGCTTCTTAAAGTATCTTGTGTGGTGACTTGGCATAGAAATCACATCCCATCTCCTCAGTTCCCCCAAAGCAAACAGACGGCATAACTAGAAACGTGCCAGAAACCTAGGGAAATTGTCGTTTGGACTTTTCCCTCCACCTGTAGTGAAGGAAGAAGGTAGCAGAGGGGAGCACTGGAGAACTTTCTAGGCAGATGGCCATGAAAAATAAACAAAACCAAAAAGCCCCAAAGGTTAAGTGCACTTTCAAACCCTGAACTGAGTCATATCTGAAATAAATCACTTCCTTGTCATTTCTATGAAAGGTGCAGTACAAGAAATTCCCCCAGTGACCTCTTGATCATTTATACTACTTTTCTCACCTTTAACTATCATCTTTCTTTAAACACACACACAGAAGAAACAAAAATGCCACAGAGAAAGCTGTTCTGACCTTTGCTTTTTCTCTCACCTGGGTGTAACAGAGTGAGTGTCGTAGTGACTTAAGGCTGCCGTAACAAAACTCCACAGACCAGGTGGCCCAAACATACAGTTCTGGAAACTGGAAATCCAAGATCAAGGTCTCAACTAGGTTGCGGTCTCCTGAAGTCTCTCTCCTGTGCTTGTGGGCGGCTGCCTTGGTGCTTTGCCCCTACACAGACTTTCCTTTCACGGAGTGAGAGAGATGCTGGGTGTCTCTTCCTCTTATAAAGGACACCAAGCCTATTATAATAGGGCCCCTTCTGATGGCCTCATTTAACCTTAATTCCCTGCTTAAAGGCCCTCCTTCCAAGTACAGTCACATTGGGGGATAAGACTTCAGTATATGATTTTGGGGGGAAACATGGTTCAGTCCGTAACATGTGACTAAACGTGCTTTCGGATACATCCAGTGTACCGTACCCCTCTCTCGTCAACATTTCTCAACTATCCTCTTTTTGGTACACATGGGTTCTTTATCTTAATAAAGTCAGGGGAGGGTTACCTAGGTGGCTCAGTCGGTGGCTCACAGTTTGTGAGTTCAAGCCCCATGTCTGGCTCTGCAATGACAGGCCTGCTTGGGATTCTCTGTCTCTCTCTCTCTCTCTCTCTCTCTCTCTCTCTCTCTGCCTCTCTGCCACTCATGTGATTGCATGCTGTCTGTCAAATAAATAAACTTAAAAAAAGGAAAAGAAAGAGGCAACTTGGAAGATATCTTCCCTAAGTTATTGGAACTAGGTTCCCCTTTTGCAGCCTGCACTCTGCCTTTATGAACTTCAAATATAAGACCTCTTTGATTTGTAAAAAGCACATACTTGACATGGAGAGATTTGGTGGATTTTTATAATTTGTCTCTCACTAATTTATCCATACACTGTTATGTTTATTTCTGAATGACTAACGCCAGGCGTTCCCAGTGGGAGGGTGAAAGGACAGACCACATGTTATAACAGAGCATGTAACATGATATGGTCCATAACTTGGCATTGGTAACCATATTTTCCTCCTATCTTGAGCCAAAATGTCACAAATAACCCAAAAGTTGCTATTAAATACTCTATCTTATAAAAAATATTCCATTCCAATCATCTCTGTGTCATACAAGAATAAAGAAAAACTTGGGGCACCTGGGTAGCTCAGTCGGTTAAGTGTCTGACTTCAGCTCAGGTCATGATCTTGCAGTTCATGGGTTCAAGCCCTGGGTTGGGCTCTGTGCTGATGGCTCAGAGCTTGGAGCCTGCTTCAGATTTTGTGTCTCCCCCCATCTCTCTCTCTCACATATAAATAAACATTTTTTTTAATTTTTTAAGAAAGAATAAAAAGCTTGTAGGCTACAGAATATTTTTTCAAGATGTCACTTGTTGAATGTGAATATAAAATTGCCACTGATAAGCTCAGTGGTCTAGATTGAGTCCAGCTGTCCCAAGTTCCCTCTGTGTGTGTGGTAGCAAAGTCGGTTCTGGCATTAGCCATGGTGTTTTCATCACTCTGGAGTTCGTAAAGCCTGAAACCTGCCAGGCATTTGCCACACGGTGTGCTGCCAGGGACAGCTCAGCTTCTGGCTTCTTCGAGAGGATGTGGCATAACCTTTGTGCTTACAAGGTATTTGAAACCGAAGCCCTTTCACTTCCTTGCTGAGCTGAAGAATTGACACTGGTGTCCCAAATGCCTTTGGCCTTATCAGGACAAGGCATGCAGCCAGCCACTGATGGTCAAGAAAGGGAAGTGGATGGCATTCCCTGTAGATGGGAGAGAGTGGCTGAAATGAAGGAACCATTTAGTCTCCGTGAAACACTTGCTGGTATTCAAGGGAAAAAACATTTCTGCACTAATTAGAGTAGGCTGCTAGATGATAGAGCTCTTTATTCTTCTCCCCAGTCTACCCATTCCAGCCTGGAGTAAAGGGCTCCGGAAGAAACTACATGTGACTATTATAGCCAGAAATAGTCGTCTTGGGTGCAGATGGTTAATATTCCCCTATATGGGTGGTATTTTAGTGTCCTAGGATTGTTAGAACTAACTGTGATGAATTGGGTGGCCTGAAACAACAAATCTATTTTCTCATCATTCTGGAGGCCAGAAGTCCAAAATCAGGATGTCCACAGGGTCATGCACCCTCTGAAGGCTCCAGGGGAGAATCTCTTCCATTTCTTTCTCTTGTTTCTGGTGCTGGTGACAATCCCGGACATGCTTTGGCCGATAGATACTCCAGTCTCTGCCTCTGCCTTCGCAACGTGTTCTTCCCTCTGTGTCTGTCTGTCTGTCTTCTCCAGAATGATCAAGAGCCCACTGTAACTCCAGTAGGGTCTACCCTACTCCGCTTTCAGTTGAGGACCTGTCTTATTCCAGTAGGATTTCATCTTTACCTGATTCCATCTCCAAAGACCCTCTTTCCGACTAAGGTCACCTTCATAAGTACTGGAGATGGGGACTTCAGTACATCTTTTGGGACAGAATTCGACCCATACCATATAGTTTTATTTTTTCTTTCGCTTGACTTTTATGAATCCAAAAAACTGTCCAAGTTTCTTTCTTAAAAACACTACCAATTTAAGTCAGAGGGCTGCATGTCTTGAATTTATGACCTCTTCTTTAAAAAAAAAAGAGTTCCATATTAAATTGGTTCAAATTATGAAAGGCTTTAAATGCTTTGCATTTGCTTGAGGCTGATTAATGGGTAAATTTGTAAACCATGGTTGTTTTAATTAGCGGGGGTTAATTAATGTTTACTGCACTTGGAAGATGAAAAGACATGTATAAATGCACCATAATGTGAATCCTTTTTTAATTTGTTATTGAAGCTTAAATTATATTTAAATAAAGATTTGCTTACATCACACCAAAAATTTTACAAAGCTGTTGGACCACTATGAGAATTAGTAAAGAGGACTCTGAATTTTAAATTGGGTTGATTAGTAGTTATTCTACTAATCTACTCTACTAACCATCTGGGGGGCTCAGTCAGTTAATCATCCAACCTTCAGCTCAGTTCCTGATCTCACGGTTTGTGAGTTCAAGCCCTGCATCAGGCTCTGTGCTGACAGCTCAGAGCCGGGAGCCTGCTTAGGATTCTGTGTCTCCTCTCTCTCTACACCTGCTCCGCTCACACTCTGTCTCTCTTTCTCTCTCTCAAAAATAAATAAACATTAAAAACAAAATTAAAGTGAATTGATTACATATTATCAAAGACGATCATGTTTTAATATGATCTATTCAGAGAATGGTAGTTAATTTTCAAATCTGATTAAGTAAAAAAGGAAATAGTAGAAACCTGAAACCGAACTGATAACTTTTCATAAAATGTGTCGTAATTTGAGGTGAGGTCTGTGTTTTGTTTTTTGTTTTTGTTTATTTCTAGGTTAAGACTTTTTCAGAGCATGGTGGAGAATAGACCAGGTTTAACTGTGCTGAGATGAGAATAACACTTTGAGGCAATTGGAAAGTACTCGAATTCCATGTAAATTGTCAACAGGATAGGCATCGGGGGCTTGGCTGAGATCTAGTGCAGAGACCAGGAAATGTGGAGACTAGAAGCCCATTGAGAAGGAAATGGTCAGGGCGCCTGGGTGGCTCAGTCGGTTAAGCATCTGGCTTCGGTTCAGGTCATGATCTCACAGTTCGTGGGTTCAAGCCCCGCGTTGGGCTCTGTGTGGACAGCTAGCTCAGAGCCTGGAGCCTGCTTCGAATTCTGTGTCTCCCTCTCTCTCTGACCCTCCCCTGCTCACGCTGTCTCTCTCTGTCTCTCAAAAATAAATAAAAAACATTAAAAAAAAAAAAAGAAGGAAATAGTGGGGCAGGGTTTTCCCACATGAGGCTGGAAGCCGTACGTCATGGAAGGTGGTTGTCCTAGGCCGTGAAAAGGGCTATCCGTTCTTGGTGAGAAAGTGGCCACCTAGGGTGATTTTTCAACATGCTCAGTGGAATATACCTCTGGCACCAGGATTCATGGTTCATTCGGTACAGCCAGATTCAGTGATGACTCCTCCCATTTTACTTGATCCTTGTCTAAAAGGAGAGCGTCTCCAAAGTTAAATTAGCCAAAAGGTTAAGGCTACTTCATTTTTCGTCTCCTACACAACTTTTTCTTTGTGCTTTGCAAAATAAGGTTGATTTTTTTTAACATCTCATGGATATTAATAATGAAGTGATTTGAGTGGGGGGGGTGGAAAATCCCAAAACCCTTTCCTAGGATGAGAAATAGCTTGCTCCTTGTAGTTCTTAGCAATAATGACTAATCTGCCGTCACTGTCAAGCACCACAGATGCTCTAAAGAATTTTTAGCTGGAACGTGCCACTTCATTCTGAGTGGCACTGTGTAGTACTATCCAACGGAATTTGAAGTATATAAACTTCTCTTGGGGAATGGAGTATGGACTTCTCCCCCAAAACACCTGCAAAGTTGTGATGAAATCTGGGAAACTTTCCATTTTCATATCCATACTTCCCCTGGGCTGTTTCAGCACAGACGTGAGCTCTCCAGGCCCATATTTCCAGTGACTGGGGGACATCTCCATCACAAGGTATTGGAGTATCACAAATGCGTCTGAGGAGAACTTGTGTTTCTCCCCCATATTTGCTCTTTCAATAGACACAACCCCAGTCGAGACTGAAAAATATTAACAGCGCCCCTGTCGCAGTCACAACCTCCCCAACTGCCATCAAACTAGCACGGTTCTTCTATCGCTTCCTTAAATGCCTTTCTGATTTTATCAGAATAGGATACAGCCTTACCCACTGCCTTCCCCTTTTTTTTATGTTATGTCTCAAGTATCTTATAATCCCCATCCCCATGCCTTTCTTTACAGTTTGCGTGTTAAGGAACTAGAGGTACCAACAGAGCCCATAGGATTCCTATAGTCTGGATATCGTGAATGGCGTACACCTGGTCCACGTCAGCGTGTTCCTCTCCCCTCTGTTCCACTCACCAAAGCCCCTGGCTCATCTAAGCTGCTTCCTTTTTACTTCTCTTGTGCCAGAAGAGTCCCAGCCTTTGGGGGGCCCATTCTCTATACCTTGGCAGTCTCTCCTCCTTAACACTCAGCTGTCTCCAGCTGGAAAATCCCAGCTCATTTCTTCCTCGCTCTGTCCATAGCTCTTGTGTGGAATTACTGCTGTGCTCATCTTTCCTCTGGGCCGTGAGCTCTGAGTAAAAAGAAATTACCATAGTTATTTCCTGCACTGGCCTGGAAGATGATAGCATTGCCGAACAGGTAGATAAATGAACAAATAAATGAATGAGCTCATTAATTGGTGATAAGATGTTTTCATTTTTCTTGGCTTCAGATTATTTTCCTTAAAGCGAGTTCTCTCCACTCCTCTGCACTGTTACTACTTAAGACAGACACTTCCCGTCCATCCCCAAGCATTTTCCATCTCCAGGCTAGGTTTCCCTATACACTGTTGAGGGATTATAGGAGTCTGCAATTCAGAAGAGGAAGGACCATTGCTGTTCCAGAAATGTTTGGTACAGAGCAATTTTTATGTTAAAGAAAACAGCTATGTTAACAGAAGAGCGTACAGAATTGACGTAGGCTTCTTGGATCTGCATAAACATACATTCCAAATGGGCTATCGTGTATACAAATATGACACGCTGTCTACAGGAACAGACCTCTTCTCCCCTGTGATGTGATGTATATCTATCTCTATCTGCATGGATAAATACATAGAGATGGACAGATAGATAGATCCACACTTGCCTATTACCCTTCTAAGTGTCAGCATAAATCCTTAGGGTCTTTGACTGAAATTAACTATTTATGAATGTTGAAATCTTACTTTCAACCATGACCTGACCTGCTTTGCTTAACCAATACTTTCCACCCTTCTAAATATAGAATTCCATCAATGAAGCATTTAGGATAGAGTCCATTAGAATGCACTTTTCTTCCGCGTGTAGCAGGGAATGCCAGTCGGAGGGGGATCCTGTGTCCACCTTCAGGATAGTTACTCCTCCGGTCAGAAAGGCTGATCTCACAAGTCTGGGAAAAGGTGCTGACCGGGCAGGACCCACACTTCCAGCGTGCAGGTTGGACAGGACACAGGGGTGTTCCTCCCACTCCCTCTCCTGTCGTGTGCGGCTGAGGGTACAGGTTGGAGCTGAAATCGTCTACACTGCACACGGCTTGACAAGCCATGTGCCCTACATGTGACTCACTCCCCGAAGTATCGTGCGGGTTAGTAAGGTCCCGGCCTTTTTCACAAGTAGAAGTAACGTTTCCATCTCTACCCGTTCCCTCTCAGTTGGCTCAGAGCTCAGGTGGCAAGACAGGGGTGTTATGGATAGATGCCCCGAAAACCCAAAACTGAAGGCTCCGGGGCAGAGGAGCCCAGCTCGGGTGCAGTTGCCGGAATGACTTGGCCTTTATAAGAATGCAAGAGCAGCAAAACTGTCGCTTTGGGTTTTTTGCTTTTTGTTTTTTTAATAACCTTTCCCATTTTACTTACTTGGACTCACTGGGACTCACTAAAAGCATTACAAGTTTTTAAAAAATGAAATGTGATACTAACCCCAATAGAGCAAACCTCGGGTTTTATTTCATTTTTCTGATTTGCTCGTCTCTGATAACATAGTTGAAGTAAAAACAAACAAGAAACCGCACCAACTATGCAGAACGGCCTACCAGAAAAATCAAGAAATACATACTGAAAATTCCTTCCATGATTCCATATCTGTGTCCTCAAACCTGATTGTTCTGATTCTAAGGGCCTTCCCGCCTGCTTCAGGAACCTCATCGAATCCATTCTCGTAGACCACAGTTGTAAAAAATAGATAATAAAATGACTGAAGATTTCAAATAATTCTATAAAGAACAAAACTGTTTTAAAAAATATTTTGGTTATCTCGCTGGTGGGATTGCAAGTGAATTATTGTGTTTTGTTTTATTTTGTGTTCTGTGTTTTTTGTGCCAAATTTATGTTACTCTTAGTAAAATTACTACCAAATGCCACAGTTTTATATAGGAAAGAGGAATCACAGTGAAGTCCTAACTTGTGCTGCTGGGGTTAGGTTCTTTTTAAAGACACGTTTTTTTGTTTTTTGGATTTTTTTTAATGTTTTATTTATTTTTGAGACAGAGACAGAACATGAGCGGGGAGGGGCAGATAGAGAGGGAGACACAGAATCTGAAGCAGGCTCCAGGCTCTGAGCTAGCTGTCAGCACAGAGCCCAGCGCGGGGCTCGAACCCACGAATGTGAGATCATGACCTGAGCTGAAGTCGGACACTTAACCAACTGAGCCACCCAGGCGCCCCTTAAGGACAGGTTTGAGGAGAAAATTCCTCATCATAATTACTGAGAAGCTCCTTCAATGTAACAGTAAAAATGCACATCTCTCAACTAGCCCCACACAGCCCGCATTTCCGCCCGCATGGGAAGAAACACGTGTTTTCTGGCTTGAAAACCACATGAAATCATTTATGTGTAAGGAAGATGAGTCATCAAAATGTTTATTCGTTTTTATTTTACTTTGCAGAGGACGTTTCACTTGGTTCTATTTATGCCAGTGGGCATCTATGCGTTTCCCTGTATGTTGACCGGAGGAAAACATCTGGAAAGATTCAGGGGAAAACTGGCACTGCCGTTCAGCACCACGGTCCTGAGCTTCTTATTTTAATATAATTCTAGACTGGAAGTTCTGAAAATATTACATAAAATTTCTTTTTTTTTTAAGTTTATTTATTTTGAAAGAGAGAGAAAGACAGGGAGGTAGGGCCAGAGAGTGAGGGAGAGAGAGAATCCCAAGCATGCTGCATACTGTCAGTGTAGAGCCCAGCGCGGGACTCCAACTCACGAACCAGGAGATCATAACCTGAACTGGAAAATGGAGTCAGAGGCTTAAGCGACTGAACCACCCAGGCGTCCCATAAAAGTTCTTTTTTTGAGAGGGACTTGCAGACATAGAGGCTCTTTATACCTAAGTTCTTCATTGTGTGTTTCCTTAAAACAAACACACGTATTTGTACATGCAAATTATTCAACACAGCATACTTTCAGAGATTTTTCTCTATAATCTATAGACTTGGTTTGTGGTCTAAACTTGGGAAGATTTTTTTTTCCTCTCAGGATTGCTCAGATTCCCAAGCACCCAGGCGGAACCAAGATTCCTAAGGTAGTTGGAAGTAGGATTGGCACATTGGCACAAATACTACAAGGAAGCATAAAGAGGAAACTCTTTAATCTGTTTTCTGATGCTGGGGAGACGGACTGACTTTTATCTTGATTTCTGACTGAAGCCATTGGTTAGATCTAAGTTGTTTGATCTCCATTGTTTGAAAGTCAAAAAGGAAATCTGTCTTAAATGGAAAGGGACTGCTTTCGTACCCCCAGCCTTAAGCCGGACAAGTGATACTTCAGGCAATGTCATTTGCAGTAGGAAATATTCTCACAACTTACATGTGGCTATGTTTGTGTCCCCTCCCGGGACAGATTGTTGCCACGAGTGGACAAGCATGCTTCATTTAAAAATCTGTGTCCAAGAAATTACTAAAGCAAAATAAGCCCAGATTCAGAGGTGAAGTCTGAATTTCGAGACTGTAAGAGATTCTCAATTGCTAGTGTGGCTAAAAATAAGAGGGCTGACCCAATTTTATGGAGGTCAAAATACAAACTAGATTTGTGGAACAGCATTACGTTGTGATAATATGTCTATAATCTTTTGCCCAAGATGGAAATGCAGCATCCTACCAGGCTATTTCACTCTTTAAAAAAAATTTTTTTTAATGTTTATTTACTTCGGAAGGAAAGACAGAGAGAGCATGAGTGGGGGAAGAGCAGATAGAGAGGGAGACTCAGGCTCCAGGCTCTGAGTGGTCAGCACAGAGCCCGACGGGGGACTTAAACTCATGAACCATGAGATCATGACCTGAGCTGAAGTCGGATGCTTAACTGACTAGACCACCCAGGCACTCCTAGGCTCTTTGACTCTTGACCACTGAAGTATTCAGGTCCCCTGCACCATTGATGAGAAGGAGTATTTGGGATGACTAAGTATGCTGAGTTCAACCATTTACTTGGCCCAAAACCCAAAGGTGCCTACATTATCTTAAATTTGACCCTAAATTGATGATACCTGATGGCAGTTCATGTAGCTGTCCTATGTATGCCAGTCTTCCAGAGAAAGGGAAATCTAAAGAAGTGGGAGATGCATGTCCACAGGGGATGGGCTGTCAAAATGGAAGTGACACTGAGGCTTCCTTAATTAGAGGAGGGAACAGTGGATGCTATGCAGCTGGGAACAAGCTGGCTTTCCAGCGCTGCTCCTTCACCATGGAAAAACTCCATGACTTTGGCCCATGGTGAAAATCTCTTATCTTGGTTCCTTCATGTGAAAAAAAAAAAAAAAAAGATATCACTGAACTCATCACTTTCTAAGTCTATCAAAAATTATGAGAGGGGAACCTGGGTGGCTCAGTCTGGTAAGCCTCCAACTTCAGCTCATGTCATGGGTTCCATGGTCTCAAGGTTTGTGAGTTCAAGCCCCATGTTGGTCTCTGTACTGACAGAGCAGAGCCTGTTTAGGATTCTCTGTCTTCCTGTCTCTCTACCTCTGGCCCGCTCGCTCTGTCTGTCTCAAAATAAATACATAAACTTTTAAAAAAGATTATGAGAAATAGGATGCGTGTGATGATAGATGTGTATGTATTTCTATAATATTAGTCACTTATCAAAGTGCCATATCAGCCATAAAATAGAAGGCTTCATGGAATAGTGAAAAGGTTTGGACCAGGAGTCAGGATACCTGGTAACTGTTGTTTCTCATGAGGGATGTCACAGTTTGCTCAACCATCAGTGGCAGTAGGAATCCCACCATTGTGGATATCAAATGAACTAATGGATATGACAAGGCAACGGAAAGTGTCTGTGTAGAGTTGGTCTCATGCTTTCGAGAT
Source organism: Suricata suricatta (assembly GCF_006229205.1). NCBI lineage: Eukaryota > Metazoa > Chordata > Mammalia > Carnivora > Herpestidae > Suricata > Suricata suricatta. Next base: position 19,874,185 of record NC_043704.1, read on the forward strand.
GCCCTAGCTTGACACAACCACACCACAATATGGCCGTCACACAAGTCACACGCAGATCAAGACACCCCAACTGCGTACAGTAATCACTTGAAACCACATAGGTTCTCCCCCAAATTACCATTTTATTTATTTTTTAATGTTTATTTATTAAGAGAGAGAAAGGGACAGAAGATCCAAAGCAGGCTTTGCTGACAGTAGAGAGACTGATGTGGGGCTTGAACCTATGAACCATGAGATCATGACCTGAGCCAAAGTTGACACTTAAGTGATGGAGTCACCCATTTAAACAGCTTCTGTGCCACTGAACTACGCTTAGAAGCAAAAGTCCATGCTTAGAAGTAAACAGTCACCAGCTAGGACTGGTCTTCAGCAGAGGGGAGCACAGCAATGAAGTGTGTCGTCTAGGGCCCTCTTAATACTTTAGTATTAAGTGTATATTCTTTTTCTCAGAGTCTAAACGACACTGACCTGTTACCTGAACACTTCCCTGCTCTGACTCTTGTGTAATTTCCTGCCTGACAAATGTTCTGGCAAAAAAGGAAATTCATCACTAGCCTTTTCTTTTCCTGTGACTTTCTGATTCAGAAAAGTGGTCATGAATGATAGTTTCAAGGCAACAGAGTGGGTTGGGCTCTGAGAACACGACTTCGAGGTGTGCAGAAGTTAGATTTCTTCTGGCAGTATTATCCGTCGACCGTGCTCGTCTTTCACACCTTGTCTCGAGATTTGTGATAACTGGGGCCGTTGGGTAGTGATGCCTCCGTACAGCTTGTGGCAGCGCTTGGACTGTAATGAGCAGAACAATCGTGTGGGGCGGGGTGGGGGGCGCCTGGTGGCTCAGTCAGTTGAGCGTCCGACTTCAGCTCAGGTCATGATCTCACGGTTTGTGGGTTCGAGCCCCGTGTCGGGCTCTGTGCAGACAGCTCAAAGTTTGCTTCGAATTCTGTGTCTCCCTTTCTTTCTCTGCCCCTCCCCCACTCACACTCTATCTCTCAAAAATAAATAAAACATCAGAAAAAAAAAAAAGAATCACCTGGGGACCACAGTGGAGTCAGATTCTGGTTCCCTAGCTCAGGACACGGGGGGATGCCTGCCTAGCAAGAGTATAGGTAATAAGACTCAAAGTGAAGGAACTAAGCCCATCCGTCCAACCTCCTCTAATTTGATGGGTGAGGAATTGTAAGCCTTAGGGGGTTTCACAGGCCGTGGCAACGGTAAGGATAATGAACAGCATAGCAGTTCTGTGCTGAGCCATGAATCAGACATGCACAGAGCTGTGATTGGGAAATTAAATGTGATCTCCTCATCCTGGTGTGGGCAAAATGCCTAGAATGGATGACAGCAGATTGATAGTAGAGCTTCTCGATAGGGAAAAAAATGACATCGCTTTCATAAATACTTCCAGCGCAGGTGGGGTGACTGCAGCGGGTGGGGACAGGGGTGCATCTTACGGAGGTGTGATCCTCAGTTCTTTGAGATGTGTAAATATTTATGAAACAGAAAAGAGCTATGAAAACATACATGGACAGATCACCGTAGAGAAACACAAAGGTTATGAATTCTTAATTATTTTAAAAAAGACCTTAGCATTGGTTATATGAGAGTCCCCTGTTAGAGTTGAAGGGAAATTTCCATTTTGGAGAGAGGCTATGGATAAATACATATTTTCCACTAGGAACCAGAAGAATCAGAAAATAGGGAAAAAAGGTAATGATAGCAATGCAGTTCAGTCCTACAAATGGAAAAACCAGCAAGCTAGGTGGTCTCAGTTTATGCCTGTCTCCAAATCAGAACTTTGTAAGTGTGACAGAGGAAAAGGCTGAGGCCGACCCTCTTTGACATGACGGAGGTTGTCCTTCCTACCCCAAATATGTTTAAAAGGTAGAAGAGATCGTTCATTGATTATAACTGAAGCTCGTAAAAGAGAACTGCTTTAATGTTTATAAACTATATTTCCTCAAAACCGAAAATTCGGCAGTTAAATCTTTAGGAGTTTGGCATGTAGACTAATAATTTAAAGAGGCGTGTGAAACAAATGGTCTAGAATTCATCTGTTTCCCATTCAGCAATCATTTTTTGAGGTCAGTTCTCTCAAACTATGGTAGAAGTCTACTGCTTATACACACACACACAAAAAAAACCCAAACTGTGTTAGTCATTTGAAGAGGATTATTGGGTGATTCTCTTGATGCTGCTTTCTTCAAAATATTTTTTTAGGTTTTTATTTAAATTCCAGTTAGTTAACAGACAGTATAATACTCTCTTCAGGTATACAGTATGGTGAGTCCACACTTTCGTACGGCACTCATCACCACAAGTGCCCTCCTTAATGCCCACCACCTCAAAATATTTTTTTTAATGTTTTATTTATTTTTGATACAGAGAGAGACAGAGCTTGAGAGGGGGAGGGGCAGAGAGAGAAAGAGACACAGAACCGAAAGCAGGCTCCAGGCTCTGAGCTAGCTGTCTGCACGGAGCCTGACGCGGGGCTCGAACCCACGAACGTGAGATCTGACCTGAGCCGAAGCCGGAGGCTTAACCGACTGAGCCACCCAGGCGCCCCCCTCAAAATATTTTAAATGTTACCTATGATAACTACATGGTGAGGTGTTTTTTCCCCCTTTGCTATTAAGTATGCCTCGTATACTTAATATACCTAGTATAGGTACTCAACACACTTTTTTTTTTTTTGAGAGACAGAGACAGCGTGAGGAGGGGAGGGGCAGAGAGAGAGGGAGACACAGAATCTGAAGACAGGCTCCAGGCTCTGAGCTAGCTGTCCGCACAGAGCCCAATGCGGGGCTCGAACCCACGAACTGTGAGATCTGACCTGAGCCGCTGGAGGCTTAACCGACTGAGCCACCCAAACGTCCCTCAACACGCTTTTTAAAAGGGCAGGATGACAAGCTTTGTCATGTTTCTTTTTGAAATTGAGTATCTCTGTTTTCTTTAAGCTGTAGGTTAAATATTAATGTCACTGAACTCAGTTAAATATTCCCGCTTCTAACGACAGCGCTCTTGTGTGCTGGGTATTCTCTAGAAAGAGAAAAAATCTGACTCTGGAGATAATTGCCACAACTCTGGGCAATAACAAATAGCTTTTAGAAAGGGGGGGATGGGGGGAAGGAGAGTCTTGGGGGAAAAATGAACCTAGCGTCTTAGTTTAATATAGCAGCTGGCAAATGTAGATGTTTAAAGGCTTTGGAAATCGCCAACATATAGCATCAGTGCATTGTAATAAAATATTAAATTAATTCAGATACACAGGTAATCTATCAGAGCCACCAACATACCACATGTGTGCTTTCTGTGTGATAAGTCTTCCCACAGAATTCAAAGATGCAGGCTCACTTAGAAGGGCAGTGAAATAATTATGTGTGTGGCTCTGTATTTTTTTTATAACAACACAGACAGAATTGCCTGGGGCCAGTGATCTTAGCCACTGGTAAAATCCCTGAGCCCTTAATAATATCAAGAGGTAGCTGGCTGCCTTCGACATTTTATGATCACAAAATGGAATCCTACCCCAACTAATGATAATCCACCATTTCCACCTGCTTTTTATTCCTTAAAAACCACACCAACCTCATTGTTCCAAATGAGATCACCAGAGGTGGCAGTTTCTTAATCTCCCGTGTTAACCTGAGCTAGGAACATGGATTTCGGCTCTTTGGCACTGCCCCCAAAAAGCATAAGTGCCTTTCACGCGGCCAGAAATGTAACATTTCTTGAATGTCTCATTCTCTAATTTTTCCGAACATGAATATAATAAACCAGGAAAATTAACGACCACGGGGCTCAACATTTTAGTGGCCATTTGGAGGAAATTTTCTGCCAACAGTAAAAGAAATAAAAGAGAAAAAGAGGTGCCGCAAGCCAGAGTGTCCGGGATATTGTATGAGGTACAGATGTAAGATTTTCCTCCGTGACTGTTCCCTGCTCTACCCTAAAGTGCTATGGGCTGAGATGGGGACAGGCCTTCCTTCAGCTCCTGTGCCCAGGAGGTGCCTGTTTGAGGGCACAAAACAATAACCGTTCCATGGGGCTGGTGGTGTTTGAGTCCGGTTGCAGCCCTGTAAATGTGCTGAACATTCTGGAACAGTTAGACTTACAATCACTCTGCAAATGAGCAGTGCAATATGGAGACCAGGGAGCTAGATAGGTGGAGGGTGCAGGCGGGAAGGCTGGCTTTCTGCAGCCCGGACCTTGCACTGCAGCACGGATGCTTGCTGGCCAGAGGGTCTTAAAGAGATTCAGCCACCCCTCTCAACCTCAGTTTCCTGCCCCATAAAAATAATAATGCCTGTAACATTCATAAAGTTGTTGAGAGGAGAGTTAGAGAGGAGAGGACATTTGAGCTGGGCTTTTTGAGTTTATATAATTTAGGGGCGCCAGGGTGGCTTGGTCAGTTAAGCATCTGGCTTTGACTCAGGTCATGATCTCACAGTTCACGAGTTTGAGCCCCGCTTCGGGCTCTGTACTGACAGCTTGGAGCCTGCTTCAGATTCCGTGTCTCCCTCTCACTGTGCCCCTCCTCTGCTTGCACTCAGTCTCTATCAGAAATAAAAAATTTTTTAAAAGCTATTAAAAAAAGAGTTCATATAATTTATATAAGCAGAGATGGCCTTCCCATGTAACAGGAACAGAGAGAAAAGGTGTCCGGTGGGAATGCATGGTCCCATCTGGGGATAATCCAAGCTACTCGGTTCAAGCGAGCTGTGGGTCCAATTCCAACGTGTGGGGTTTCCCCATGTCACCAAACAGTTCTCCAACATCAGCCGGAGAATTCAATCATTCCACCCAATTCTGACACCGTCTACCTGGAGATAGTGCAGATCCCATGAGTTAAGGGCTCAGTACTACAAGACTCCCCCCACCCCACCCCCAACAGCCAGTTGAAAATCCAGATTGTCCTGTGCTTGTGATGACTAACTATACATCAGAGGTTCTAACTACCTTCTCCTTGGGTTCTATTAATTTGCTAGAACGGCTCATAGAACAGAGGAAATATTTTTTGTACTAGATTACTGGTTTATTATAAACAGATACAACCTAGGAATACTTAAAAGAAGGATAAGGTATGTGGAAAAGGGCTCACAGCTTCCAGCATGTTCCCCTCCCCATTTTGCACATGTTCATCAACCTCGAGGCTCCCAGAACCCTGTCCTTTCGGGTTTTTACGGAGCCTTCAGTACATAGACTTGACTGATTCATTCATTGGCCATTGGTGATTGAGCTCAGTCTCCAGCCCCCTCCCTTCCCAGAGCGTGGGACTGAAACTTCCAACCCTCTGACCACGCGGTTTGTTCCTCTGGTGACCAGCCCCCATCCTTAGGGGACCAAAAGCCACTTCATAACATAACGAAAGATACTTTATCCCTCCCATCACCTGTGAAATTCCAAGGGTCTTAGGAGCTCTCTGCCTGCAAAGACCAAATACATGTTTCTTACTATAAATCACAGCAGCACAAGTATGTACAGCAGAAAGCTTGAAAGCCTCATGGTTAGGAAGATGAGGTGTGGGCCCTGATCACAGAGGGCCTTTAACATCCGGCAGAGTAGTCTGGGCTTAATTCCATAGGACATGAGGAGTTCCCAGAATGAGGCAGAGCCTTTTGGAGAGGGCTGAAAAGTAGAGCAGAGACCGCAAGAGACCATCACCAGTGATCAAGGCAGAAAGTAACGATGGTTCAAGGGAGGGAGGGAGTAGAAAGGAGAGTGAGAAATGAATAGGAGAGAATCTGGAAGTGGAATTTCAAAGGGAGGTATCAGTAACATAAGACTAGGACATGAAGAAACACAGAGGGCCACTGACGGTTAGGAAGGTCTCAGGCCACAGCTGTGCCATGATTACAGCAGGAAAAGGCAGGAGGAAGAGCCGGAGGCCTTGAGCTCAGTTTTGTACATTTAAAGTCCATGGGAGATATAAGCTAAGAGACCCAGCAGACTTAGAAATGCATAGAACCTAGATAGGAGGCACCGGGGGGACAAGGGAAAGCTAGGAAAGCACATTCATCCATAGAGTTTCAAGAGTGGGTGGGGTTTCCAAATGAAAAATTGCAGAAAGAGATGGATGGAGGGTCAAAAAGATAATAGAGGCACAAAGAGATTTAAAAAAAGGAACAAGAGTTATTCAGAGACATCACAGTGAACCGGCATCGTACTGACTGTGCAAGACAAAGACAGATGGTAGGGGAGGGGGTTAAGTGACGGTAAATGTGGCAAAGGTTCCAACATGGCACCAGGTGGGACCAAGAGTGGATCATGCTGCTGAAGGTTATCCCTTCCAAGATGAACCTGTGAGCACCAATAATTATTCCAGAGGATCATCTCTTTTGTATTGTAAGTGCTTAAGAGTCACAAGCATAAGATTTATATAAAAGAAATGCCCATTTAATTTATTAAAGCAGACATTGGCTAAGTTATTAGCCATTACCTATGACTCTGTAAGACATGAAAAAATTGGAGTAAGTGTAATGGGGGCCTTTCATCTGCATGGGAAAGGTCATTACAAGCATCAAATATTAAATTTAGAACCGCGCTGCAGAAAATAGTTATACATTATAACTCAAATTAGACTTCAGGAGGACTGATTGGCTTGAGATTCCATCATTCAAAGTAATATCTTGCAATAAAACTCCACAGAAGGGTGTTAATATCATGCTTTAATGCTATTCTATCAAGTTGTTTTAATAGATCCAGTCAAACAGAATTTTAATTTTTCAAGTAAAAAAGTTTTTTCCATTTAAAAGAGAATGTGAGGGATGACAGTAAAATGTTACAAATCAAATTTAAATCCTGATTTTCTCTTCTTCATCTTTTGCAATAATAATACTAACCAATAATTGGTTTGAAGTGATTGGGAAATGAGACTCTCTGGTGAATATCATTTCTAACGGCACCCATGCTATTCATGGGCGTCTAATTTTTAAGAATATATCACACAGAAAAATCTGGTGAACTGTGGCAGCATAATAGGGGATTCACAAATCTTGAGATAACCCTGTATTTAAAGCAATGATTATAGTCAATGTATTCCCAGCTCTCTTTTCCAGTAAAAACGCACTGCAATCATGAAACGTATAATTTAGGAATTTTCACTAGTCCACAAAACTTCAGATACGGCCATTCTGTTCCAAGAGTCGATTTAGTTTAGTTCCATGTTAGAAAAGTGGGTAACTGATAGCATCTTTTGAAAAGAGAGGCAGCAGAGGGAAGAGAGGCGGGAAATCTGCCCTGAGGTGGTGTGAGATTCCTGGGAGTCAGGGAGGTTTAGCCCACCGAAGGGGAGGCTGGAGCAGAACTTCGTGCCGTAAGGCCACGGCCGGGATAGCAAGGCAGCTGCTTCTCTGTTGCCTCAAAACACAGATCATGCTGCACCTAAGGGGGCCTTTGGGGAAGGCAGGTCTATTCAAAGCCAAACAATGAGAACTGTTTGAGAACAGAGGAGGCTACTGTCAGGCTTAGGCATGTTCATGGAAGACTGGGGATTCGTTGGATTATATCCTCCAGCGTGAAAGTAACTGTACCTTGCATGATGCCACCACTTCCCAGCAAACACCTCCCCACAGCACACGAATGATTCATCCACAATCACAGGATACTAGAATCCGTGTCAGAGGAGGAAATAAAGATTTAGCTCGCTGGGTGTTAGCCATTCTCCGATCCTGGCTTGAGCACTTGCTATGATTTTGCCTAAGTGGCTCACCTGCCATGGGCCTCAGTTTTCCCATCTGTAAGATGGAGACGACCGTGGTGCCCACCTCACGGCCCCACGAGCTCACAGGTGTAAAACAGGTAAAGTCGTGTCTGGCGGACAGTAGGTGGTAGCTGTTGCTGCATTGTCCCTGTGACCCACCAAAGTCATGGCTTTGTTTTGTTTAGATGAGCTGCTTCAGAAAGAGCAAAACTATTCAGATGACGTCTTGGCCAACATGATCAGCGAACCAAGAATCAGTTACGGAAACGACGCCCTCATGCCCTCTTTGACCGAGACGAAAACCACCGTAGAACTCCTTCCCGTGAATGGGGAGTTCAGCCTGGACGATCTGCAGCCCTGGCATCCGTTCGGGGTCGACTCGGTGCCAGCCAACACAGAAAACGAAGGTAAGAGTCCACGGAGACAACAAGAACATTCTAGTATGTGTATATCTTTCTGATATTCTTGAATGGTGACTTCTTATATGAATTTGAAAAAAAATACTTTCTCGCTGAGAGGTATTCTGTTGCCTCTGGGAAAAAAAGAACAACGTTCAGTGTACACTTATGAGGCAGTGACCGTGCTAGACTGTTCAGCGCAAACAGGGTGAAATGATGTGAATTACACTTCACCCCCTGAGGAAGCATTTTCACAGGCCCTACATAAATGGAGCTTTGAAAAGCACCCAAATAGTCTTTGAGTATTTATTCTAATGAATTAAATGTCAGATTGCATTGAATGTTAAAGACAAAAGTAAAGAGTCACCTACAAATAAAATGTAATTTTACTCAAAATGTAAACAACTTTGTGTTTAGGAAGTTAAGCTTACGGCAGCTGTCAAAATTAGGAAGCATATTAATTAGTACATGTTTTTTCCTGGGATAGCTCAGAGATTTTCTGTCAACAGATTTGCACATTGGATGATGTACTTTCTGATGTACTTTCTTTCACAGGGATTTCTTAGCAGAAACTTCTAAATACCTCTTAATGAGAAGATATCTTTTCTTTTTTCTTCCATGAACACTTGTACAGGTGCAGAAGTATAAAAGTTCAAACACAGGAACACCTTGATATCTAAATACTAATAGCATGTTAACACTAGATTTTACGTGGGAGTTTCTTAAAGTAGCAACTTTGGATAGTGGTAATATTTGTAATATGAATATTTCTAGTGTGGATACCTCAAAATGCAATCAGTATACACCTCAGACTAAATATGAATTCAGTATTAGACCTTCAGTGTACTACAAAACTTTTTTTAAAGAATCATTACAGAAAATATTGGACTGTTTCCATATGAGTTATTCCTCCAAATTTGTTCTAATTTGAAAAAGGACGCCTTATACTATTAATATCAGATACAAACAGCGATGATATATATAACATAAAAGTAAGACTTTACCACTTATAGAAAATAATTTTTACATAGAGAAAAAAATTTTAAGACTTCTGCAAAAATTTAGGAACTTTAGTTATCAGGGTAGCTTCCTTACTAAATTATAATAGAACACTTAAACCGTTTTCTTTAATAGGTGGGTGTGTTTGGGCCACTTAAAATCCTTATCATTCAGTCACTAATGAGAATTCTTTGTAGAAAATGTCCAGTCTCATTTGTAAATTGAATACACACTAGATTTCCTCTTTTCCTTTAGAAAATTGAGAAATAGGTACCACATCTGAAGTCTGATGAACTTCCTTTTGTAGAAAAGAAATACACACTAGATTTCCTCTTTTCCTTTAGAAAATTGAGAAATAGGTACCACATCTGAAGTCTGATGAACTTCCTTTTATAGAAAATTACAATCTTAATTCTCTTTATACCAAATAATGTTAAATGTTTATCAGTTACATTCACCTCCTAGCTTTTTATGAAAAAATAAATAAATCTATAGATTAGACTGTTTTTTAAAAAATTACCTGTGCTTTTGAGAATGTATTCATCTGCAGTGATTCTAAACTTATAATTTGTAAAGAATTTCAAATCAGTTTCTCATCATCTAAGACCTTTTCACATCTTTCAAATATATAGTTTCTATAAATAAAATGTTCCCATTTAGTATTTTCCATTATTTACTGATTTTGGAAAAGTAGGATAAAGCTTATTTTGGAGCCTACCTGAATTTTTATGATCATGTACACATGCACAAAAAATAGACACTAGAAATTATAGTTTATTTATGGTAAACTTTATCGAAAGAAGTTTAGGAAGCCACCAGAAACTCTATCAGAGTAAAAATTAATTTACAGAAATTGTCGTGTATGTTTGATGTAATACTTGGTATTTCTCTTAAGTGTTGTAAATCCTTTACAGATGTAGACTGTCCAGAGTTTACCAACAACAGAGAAAAACAGGCAAGCCCTGTTTACGTTAACCTTCAAGTTTAGTGAATACAGTGAAATGCAGTGATCTTGGTCCCACATAGCACAGTCTAGAAGAGCAAAATAGTATGTATTTTTCTAGAAAGTGTTGCATTTCCTGAATTTCAGATTTTCTCTTTCCTCTGTCGGCTACCGAGACTTTAACTGCTTCATATGAATAGCATATTTCCATGGTATCTTTAATGAGGTAAATTTAACTTTGCATTCATCATATGAGGAGTATAAATAATACCATCAGGTACATAAATCTGCTTTTATATGCTCCAAGCATTTCATCTTGACTTTGTATGTATTTGTGTGTGTGTGTGTGTCCTTTATTGAAAATTATATGCATTCTATTAAACATTCTGCTTATATTAAAAGTTTTAAATAGTAGCCAAACTGACCCATTCTGTTTAGGGAAAGGAGATGCAAGGGTATTTGTTGTCCTTTCTGCATAGAAATAGAGGGAGGAGCTCTTGGACCAGAGCAGCTTTCTAAACTCCAAACTTCAATGCCACTGTCCACACATCCACGGTTTGCCTGGTCTTCTGCCCCTCCTGACAATCCTCCCAAGTCAATGAGAAAGAATTCCTGGTCCTCGTTTGGAAACAAGCAGTGACTCTTCCCGCAACTCTTGTTAAATAATCCAAAGAAAGAAGATTAGATTAACTATGGGGTTTCCCCAAGGTGATCAGGTTTGGAAGGCTAGAGATGACAGATTTTGGAGGTGCCCCAGAATAGCAATGGACTTAAACACATCTACTCAGAAGTGGACTCTGAGAGTGGCCTGTGGCCATCGGGGCCAGGAGACAGTCCATGCTTTTGCACATACACATACACCGTGGGCCCGTGGGTGTTGCCAAGATGTCCACTTGGGCTCAGTCCTTCAGTCCCTCTGGGTCCTTGACTGGACACAGCTGTTGCATTGCCCAAGGCTCATCAGAGGAGATGATATTTCTGTTAAATAAAGATCTGTTACTGAAACATAAAGAAATCTTACATGAAAGTATTACAGGGCAGTAATACTTACAATCTCAGAGCTTGATTCTGGTTCTCGCTGTTATCAGATCCAACACTCCTTTTATCACATTTTGAAAAGCCTCCCTAACATTGAATCTTAAAGCGATCTGACAATGTGTGGGGGTGAGAGAGGAAATCAATATAATGGATGTAATTTATACGTATTTCAACATGTAAGTATTGAGGCTTCACTGCCAGTGGGAACAATGGCACGATCAGGTGTTTGTCCTGATGGATGTGACAAATACAAATGCAGACTGATAACAAGGGCTAATTCCATGATTCAGGTTCGGTGAGCAAGAGTGGAAGATTTTCCAACATGGTAAATAACTCCTGGGAAGACTTTAAATAAAGCAATCTTCCCTCATCTTACTCAGCGGTGAGCTCTTAGAGTATCCAGATTACAGGAAGAACTGTGCAAAAAAGGCTTTATTTTTCTATATTCAAGTGAGTTAGGTTCTGGACTCACATAATCATAGATAAATGAATGTCCAGCAGGAATTTAGGAAATCGTACAGGATGTAGGGCTATTTTTGTGTGTTGGAGGCGGGGGGCGGGGGTTGCCCTGTGCACAGCATCTAGCAACCTTGGTCCCCATCTGCTAGAAGCCAGTAGTGTCCCCCCTTCCCCTGTGGTCGTGGTGACCCAGAAACAGCTCCACATCCCCAACATCCCACGGAAGAGTAGCTACCCCACACTCCTGAATGGTGTGGATCAGAGTTTAAATTCCAATGCTGCTGGGTGTGGTGGGCAAGTTGGAGAGCCTCTCTGGCTAGTTCCTGGTCTGTCAAATAAAGGGGATAAGAATTCCTAATTCATAGATAGGGTATGAGCATTAGAAAAGATGGCTCTTCCTTCCTGCCGTCCTTCTTTCTTAACTTCCTGCCTGCCTGCCTGCCTGCCTTCTTTCTTTCCTTCCTGTAGAACCAGGATCTTATCAGAGAGGCTTTACCAGCTGGTTCAGGGAGAATCACCCTATGGCCCAAACAGTATATCCTTAAAAACTCATGACTGCGACAAGCCATATCATGACACAGCCCTAAAATCTTGCCCTTCCTCTCCACCCCATCTCTGTTTACTCTCTCTCCCCAGGGCCTTATTCCTTGTGACCATTTCAGATATGTGCTCACATACAGAGCCATTGAAAATATCTAAAATTCTCAAACGATTTCCTTTCCTTGTTCATGCAGTCCTTACCATCACAGCTGCCAATGCCAACAGTTTATTGCTATCTCTTAAGAACAGTCCACTGAGTCCAGAGAGAGGGTCAGGCAGCCAGGTATTCTTTTAATTTTTATTGATAAACGAAGCATATCACAGTTTTCCAATATTCTAGCCTCTTTGACCAGCTGTCGTTTGCCTTGAGGGGTTTTCTGTGGTTTTTTTCAGATCCACAAAACCTAACTGGATAACCCGAAGTGAGGCTTCTGTTGATCAAACTCTTGTTCTTATGGGCCGTGAAGTCATCTGGCTAAAGGCATTTGTGTTTATCGTGTTTTTCCACGACTGCCTGGGCAGGCTAGCCAAGTGGCCACCGGCCAGCCTTTTCACGTAGAATGCATACCTGATATACTGTAGCGTTCTCAGAGAGGCAGAGCAGGTGTTTGTAAGACCGTATGCATGTAATTACAAAGTGAAATTGCCCTCTGGTATATTTCTAACTAGCCTAATAAAGAAGCAATGACCAAATCACCTTAAATGCTGAAATTGAAATTAAGTCATGTCCTTTTCACGCCTGTGTTCTGTATGTGTAAAACCATTTTCCTGCTGCTCCCTCCGTTCCGTTCGGCTGGTGAAACGTGGTGCGAGGCAGCGTTCAGCCTAGGAGTGGTCTGTTACAGGAAGTACTGGCACAGACGCAGAAGCCCCAGAATTTTGATCAGTTTCTCTCCTCTCTTAGGGAAAGCTTTGATTCAGAGCTACTGAAGGCAGAGAATCACCCATTCTGCTTAAGGTTGATCTAAACTCTTTAAGATGACCTCTTTCTCATTTTTAATTTACAAAGTAGCTAGCGCAAAATGTTGGGAACACTGTACCAAAGCTCCTTTCTGGTTCAACAAGTAATAATTCATTGGAAAATTAGAAAGTGTTTATGTTGGACTGGGAAATAATGCACCACTTTGTCTTGTTGATGTATATTCATTTTCGACAACAATGTCATAACTGGCTTCTAAAAAATTTATATCTGCTCACTGAACACAAGAGTTGCTTATTTTTGGAATATTAATTCATACTGAATCCATCTCAAGCTGTTAAAGCAGACGAGGGTTTAAGTCCGTAAAACGACTAATTTGTTTTATCTTCCAAAAACTAGACAAGGTTTTATTACTGTTTTCAAATAACACACATACATTGAGAAGAAAAGACAGAAGTTTTTTAGAAACAGTCTTTCACCCAGAAATAACTAATGATAGCTCTGAGTGGTGATAATATCTTTCAGACCTTTTTTCTGCATACACTTGATGCTTTTTCTGTATTTAAGTAATTGGGGAATAGTGATTCATCTTGTTAGGTTCTTATGCATATGTGTGCACATTTGAGCCTGGAGAAACCCTGTTTACTTAGGACAAAACTAAGAATAGGACAGAATGAGGCTTCCCAAGATCACAGGGTAAATAAGCAGTACCATGAAGCCAGACCCTGGGACCAGCTACCGACTCTGCAGCCTGCGCTTAAACCGCAGATTAATTGCTCCTTCCCTTGTGAGTCAAGTACAGTTTCCAGTGACTTAGCCATTGACAAATGGGATCACCACTTAAATATACTTTCTCCCGCTGTGAGTGTGCTTTGCACACTCTTATCTTCACCTGAAGCACCACCGTTGGAGCTCTTGTGAGGAAATTCTCAAAAAATACAATAATCCCTCTGTTAACTGTTTTACCAGGAGTAATAAAGTCCCTCCTGAATACTGTTGCAGATGGGGGAAAAGGGGAAATACAGAGCAACTGTATCATTCAAATGGATTTGTGAGATGTGGAAGGAAGCATGTCTTTTCATCCATCACACCAGTCAAGTACTAGAAATTAGTCATCCTTCTCCTTATGACATAGGACACTTAATAAATGCAGTCTTGTAGTATGTGAGCATCCCTGAACCAGGTTTTAAAATGTTTTGGTTTCTCACTACAACCAGGAGACGCTAAGCTTGCATACGAAGAAATGGCCTCAGAAATGGCCCCTCCCCCGCAGTTGCTTCCGTCATGAAGGTTGGATTTAGGCACCCCACCTCCCCCTTCTCCGCCATGTTGCTGGTCTGCATGATGAAGGACCAACCCACGGAGCTCTTTTTGATTCTTCCAAATGTCTTAGAATTCTCAGTCACCTGATTTTTTTCATGTTTTGAAGGCTTGACTTGCTGCCACTTTCTTCTCCCTCACTGTTCTGCCAACATGTGATATTCAGAATCAGTTTGGGTTTGGAATCCTACCTTTGAATGGCTGGGCTGTGCGCACCAGTAAGCCCTGTGGTCTTACTGGAATTGCTGATCCAAAAGCCATCCCCTCGAGCACACCTTATCTGCCCATGGACGTCTTTGTTCACCTTCTCTTACCTTCTTAGCCCATATTTCCCAGGTTTTACCCAAAGGGGCTTTTCCCTCCCATCGGCTTTATTTGCCCCTTGTCCAACTATTAATCCTTAAACCTTTGTTTCTGTCCCTTGCCTGTTTCTTCAAAGACCAGCTAAGTTCAAGTTATTATTTTCTGAGAATCAGGGGGCAACTGAGTGGCTCAGTCAGTTAACTGGCCAACTTACGCTCAGGGCATGATCTCACTGTTTGTGAGTTTGAGCCCCACATCGAGCTCTGTGCTGACAGCTCAGAGCCTGGAACCTGCTTCAGATTCTGTGTCTCCCTCTGTCTCTGCTCCTTCCCCGCTTGCGCTCTTTCTCTGTCTCTCAAAAATAAATTAGCGTTAAAAAATATTTTTAAAAAACTGGAAGCACTTTGGAAATACCAGCTGGTTGTAAGCAATGGCAGGACCCCCTTGTACCTCCTGCACAGTTGTCTTTGGGTCCCGCCCAGAATACTCACAAAGGAAAAATTGTGAAAGTTGAGGAATGCGAAAGGAAATACTCACATCTCACACATTTCAACTGTATGTCATCTATGAAAATAGAAACCAGCCTTTAAAATCAGAGACTGCCTTTCCATTTTACTTTGTTTACCTCCAAACTGGAAGCAAATCTGACTCACTAAATGGCAGATTATGTGGTGAAACTTTTCTCTCCTGATAAATTCCCGTTGGCATTTCCCCTGGAGATTTAATGGAGTCCTTTTGTAGTTAATTAACTGTAAAATGAGATAAGACCGGACAGTGGTAAAAGGAGGTATCTTTAAGATTTTCCTGCCGGCTGGGTATAATGGGTTTTATTTCTAATCAAAAGCCAAGAAACCATCTCTAAACCTGAGGAGAGGTAAATCCACACTTCCCAGCCCCTCTTCTTTGATGTTGCTTCGCAGCCTGGTGAGTGCTTTTATTAGAAAACTAAGGAGTCGAGGGGTAGGGTTGGCCCATCGATAGCGATAAGCCTTTTGAAGTGGCACCCCTCCCATGCCTTGATGCTCAGGATTAACTCACTCTGGTTCTTTTCCAGCTGCTCCTTTTTTTCTAACTTGTGTATTTCACATGCTTTGCCCTGCCCAGGGTTCGGGAGCCACAACGTAACCATCTTGATTTGTCTTGTTTGCTTTCCGTGTTTCTTGCTTCCTGTGCCAGTTGAACCTGTTGACGCCCGCCCTGCTGCCGACCGAGGACTGACCACCCGACCAGGTATAACCCGGTTCCCTCCTACCTCCCCGCATCGTGCGCATGAGCAGACGCCGTCCGCTTCCTTCGTTAGTAGCCTCTCTAACCTGCAAATATTGAGAGAGAGGAGGTGAAATGCCCATGGAAGCCAGACTTCTAAAAACGCCCCTTACTTTTTCCTTCCACTTTATTTTCCAAGTTCCTATTTAAGGACTCTGTTTTTTTCGTTCTGAGATTCCCTTTTCAAACAATAAAACAGCCCTTCCAAAGTATGGGGCTTTTTTTTTTTCTTTTTTAAGTAGAGAAGATTAAATAGACCTCTCTGTCCTCACAAATGGAAGCCTACAGAGATCCAGATTCTGTCTGGTGGCGACTCGGTGTCTGCTATGAACAGCTCCTCCTTCTTTTCTTGTTTGCTGTGCAGATGGGTCCTTTTATGCCTGAATTGCGCTCAGACATCAATCAGTTTCTCAAGTAGATGGGACTTCCTAAAAATACCAGGATAGGACCACCTCTAGAGCCCTGGAATATTTGCATTTTCTCTTTTGTGTGTTGTATGGACTTATTCTCCACGAGTAACTAAAATGACAGAAAGGATGTATGTGCATAGTTTTATGTAGAAGTCTTTTATTTTTCATACCACTTAATTCCCATTAACACTAAAATAGACACTTCTCTCTTTCTTCCTTTTTTTTAATTTTTTTATACAGTTTCCCAAGCATTAAGAAATGCACCTTCACCTTTTGTTCTGTATTTAGCCTCTGTCTCAAACTGTTTTTCAAATAATGTCACACCACAGCAGAAGCACACACAAGCCTGGGTTTTGACTTTGTACACAACTATGCCCAACTCACAGCAGCCATTGTTTTCAGTGAATCAAAGACAGTAGTTACTGAGTTGACAAATCTGTATATTCCAGAAAGATTTAACTCCACAAACAGTGACTACCTTCTTCCTTATCCGCCTCATGTCCCCGTGCAGTAAGGAAGGAACAGGGAATTCACCTTGTTTGGAGATGTTAACCCTTGGAGGCCCCTGGCTCAGGTCAAGAACAGAACCTGCAGTCTTCACGGACGGTGCAGGCTCGGGCCACCTGTGCCGCCATCCACAGTCCTCGATAAGAACCCCAAGTCTGCCTTGTGGCATCTTCATCCCCTCTATGTGGTTGTTAACAGGGCCGCAGGGATAGTGGAGTGACACATGTTGACGGCTCATCTCATTAATGTTATGAATCTCCGCCTTTAGGGCTTTTCAGAGGAACTTAAATTATAGTAAGTCAGACACAGTTTGGGCTCTCCTAATGTCTTCCTTATTGCCATTGTCACACAAGTGAATTTTAAGGAGCCAGCCATTGACATCCAGCTGACATCCCCGTTCTGGTCACATGGAGCTCAGGACTCGAGTCCAGTTCCATTCTAACTGTGACCGAGACCAGCTCAAGACGGTCATTTGCCCTGGGCCTTTCTTGATGGCACTTTCTATTTTATTTTTAAGGAAGAGATGCTTTTCATCTTACAAAAATAAAAAGTGTGTTAGAAGCACTCTCTCAACCAGTTTTATAAAGTTCCTACTCTGAGCCTTCTAGGGTAATATGTTCTTATTGAAATTTGGGCGGAGGTGGGGAGAGTGATGCCAAAAAAATCACCAAAGTTGATTTTTTTTCCCCCATCCTTTAAAAAATCTAACATGAAAATGACTTTTCTATTCATTCCCCCAAAACAATCTGTTCTAAGGGAAGAGCTAGAAAATGGAGGTGTTATATAGAGGGAAGATGCCATCTGAAGTCTTTATTATAACAATATTTCAGTAACCGCAATATCTCACTTTAATATTTCACACAAAGATCAATGCCATTAAATGCTGTGGTGGGTGGAGAGAAATGAAATGAGAAGATGCCTGTTCTCAGGAGCTTGATGTATAATAGAGGGAACACACTGTGCGTATTTAAAAGAGAAGATGGAAAAAAATAAAATAATAAAATAAAATATAAAATAGAGGTGCCTGGGTGGCCCAGTCAATTAAGCGTCTGACTTCAGCTCAAGTCATGATCTCACATGTGCTCATGTGCTGACAGCTCAGAGCCTGGAGCCTGCTTCGGATTCTGTGTCTCCCTCTCTCTCTGCCCCTCCCCAACTCTCATTCTGTCTCTCTCTAAAATAAACATACATTTAAAAAACTTTAAAAATAGTAATAAGTTTTTAAAAAACAAAATAAAATAAATAAATAAATAAAAGAGGAGATGGAATTAGAACACGGGGGGAATCCAAAGCAACATAAAGTTTAAACCAGGGTGTCTGTGATGTAAGCAAACAGGACACTCATCAAGGGGTGTGTTAACCTGGACACGTGCTGGAAGATGACTTGGAGGAAGGTTTTGGAAGAGTTGAGTCTCATCCATTGGCAAAGGAGAGGGGAAGGAGTCAAAGATGAGAGCAGCCAACGTTCAGCTCTGTTTCTTCTACTGGATAAGGCTAGGGTCTCCCCAGTAGAAGAAGGTCATAGGTAAGAAAAACTGACCAGATATGAAGGGAGGAAGAGTCTAGTTTATGAATAGCTCTATTTGCTGGATCCATATTAAGACCTATGTCCATATGCTCTCTATTTCTGTGCTTCCAGTGAGTCTCCCAAGCATTTGGACCAATTCCTCCCTATGTTCATCGCATTCATTTTGGTTCTTCAGGAAATCGCATGCTTGAGTCTAATGTGCCAAAGTATATCTTTAGACTTTTCAAACTTAGAGACTCTTCCCAGGATTGTCCTCTCATGTCATTCCATTGATGGCATCGTTGTTGAATAATTGCCATTGACAGTCTGAAACAAGTGAAGAAAGGGTTTTTGTATAATCATGACTGAAGAAGATAACTTCTCTTTGTCTTTCATACCTGAAAAACGAGGGCGCTGTAACTTGTAGAATGTGGTGTCGAGTAGGGGAAACAGTGGTAGCAGTGGTGATATCTGGGCGTGGTGGCCATTCCATAGCTACTCGCCTGGCTTATTTCCAGGGAACAGTGAATTCTGAAGGTCAAGTTATGCCATTTGACCAGAATAAAGAGGAAAGATTCTTAGCAGGCTCTCCACAGGGGAAGGAAAGCTATGCTTTCCACTCTAATTTATTACCACCCTTCTCCAGTCCCCATGAAAGAGACCAAGTCCTTGACCCCAAGCCATGTGAGAGGTTTCATGAGCGACATGCCTCCTTCCCCTTTCAAGCGAGACTCTGCTCACTTACTGTGGCATAGACAATTGGAGTCACACCAGGGCTTAGAATGGAATCCACACAACTGAGAAAGCACCATCTGATTAGCCCATAAGCAAAGGTCCTTGTGACCTGTTTAAATCTATGCATCACAGTTAGTCACATACATAGTATGAACTTACTGTCCATGATGTTTGCCTATATGCAAACGTATTCATTTTTCTTACCTTTTAGTGAGATTTCCTTAGTATACCAAAGGTCTACTATGTGATGGTACCTGCTATACAAAATGACCTAAAAAGATCTCTTTCTGCTGAGAATCTCACAAACTGTTGAGCTATAGTTATCTGTTGTTCTGACTTGTTAGATGAATTTCTATTTTGTTTTTGACTCTCAAAAGTATTTTCAATATTCTTTTAGAAATGATATGTGGGCTTTGACAAATTTGAGTGGAGATCTCATATTTTTTATGTAATTGTTTGGTCCCAAAAATTTAAAAAAGACTATTCAAGAGACTTTTTTTTTAAAACCTCAGAAATACAGAGGTGTCTGGGTGGCTCGGTCAGTCGGGTAAGCACCCAAATCCTGATTTCAGTTCAGGTCATGATCTCACAGTTGTGAGATCGAGCCCCACATTGAGCTCCACTCTGAGTGTGGGTCCTGCTTGGGATTCTCTCTTCTCTCTCTGCCCCTTCCCCACTTGCATGCCCACACTTTCTTTCTCAAACATAAATAAATAAACATTAAAGAAATCTCAGAAAGTTAATTCTAACTGTTGCATTGCTAGATCCTGATGACAGAAAAAGGGTGAACTATAAAGAAATCACTCTGGTTACACCAGCACTTAGATTTAAAAGGAGCTTTAGAAAGATAAAAATATACAGCCGTTATATTATATATGTGTATATATATAAATATTCTCCATTATGAGAAATAACAGAGCTTTAGCATCACACAGCCTGAGAAAAATAGTGTCAGGAAGATTATAGGTCAGAATGAGATGAAAATCATGAGAAAATACAAATACTTTTAAAACTATTTATATAGAGAATAGAGAGCCCTGCAACTCTCAGGACAGGGCCAGCGTTATGGGATGGTTGACAAGACCCAGCAAAAGATGAGACAGAAAGGGAAACTGTCCCACTTTGTGCTTCTGCTGTTATGTCTGTATCAAAGATACTGATCTTCCGAAAGAGGGAAATTAAAGCCCAAGGTAGATCAAGACGAAAAAAAGAAAGCACTGGTTCCCTGTAGTAGTTACCTGCTAGTGTAACAAATAATTCCATAACTTAGCTACTTAAACCAACAAGCATTTGGTTTCTTAGAGTTACTGTGACACTCGGGATTTCAGGGATGGGTTAGCTGGATGCCTCTGGCTCAGAGTTTCTCATGAGGTTGCAGTCAGGACATCTTCCAGAGCTGCAACCATCTGAAGGCTTGAATCTTGACTCTGATGGGTCTGTTTCCAAGATGGCGCACTCACGTGGCTGTTGGCAGGAGACTGCCACACGTCGTTGTGGGGACCTTTTTGTAGAGCTTTTGAGTGTCCTCCTGACGTGGCTGCTGGCTTTCCCAGACCAAGTGATCCAAGAAAGAGAACGTTGCCCTTTTTTTTCTTTACGTAGACTTAGAACATACCTATGATCACTTTCTCTATTTTCTATTCATTAGAAGCAAGGAATTCCATCTAGTCCACGCTGAAGGGAAGGGGATTAAGTCCCACCTCAGGAAAGGGGGAGTATGAACATATCTGTGGATATATTTTAAATCTACAACAGGGGCGCCTGGGTGGCTCAGTTGGTTAAGCCTCCAGCTTCAGCTCAGGTCAGATCTCACGTTCGTGAGTTCGAGCCCCATGTCAGGCTCTGTGCTGACAGCTAGCTCAGAGCCTGGAGCCTGCTTCCCGTTCTGTGACTCCTTCTCTCTCTCCCCCTCTCATGCTCTGTCTCTCTCTCTATCAAAACTAAATAAAACATTAAAAAAAATTTTTTAATAAAAAAAATAAATCCACAACACCATTGCCATTGTCACTCTGACAACAGTATATTCAATATTCTTTCAGAAATGATATGTGGGCTTTGACAAATTTGAGTGGAGAGCTCATGTTTTTTCTGTAATTGTCTGGTCCCAAGAATCTAAAAAAGACTCTTCAAGAGACATTTTTTTCAAAACCTCAGAAATATAGAGGTGCCTGGGTGGCTCCTGATTTCTCCACCCACATCCAAGTCCTTGTGACCCAGACAAATTGTAGGCTATGAGAACTTGAGAGTGAAATCCTGCAGCCGCCCTCCATAATCTTTGTGGATCTGTGGAGAGCAGGAGAGCTGGGAAGACAGAGCGAAGAAAGTCATTCTGACCAAGAGGAGAGAAGATAAGGTGACAGTCTACAGGCCAGTTGTAGATTGACATTGATCTGCGGTCTGTTTTCAGATGAGTCCTTAAATGGAAGCTTTGTGAACAATTGGACGAGGAATCAAAGATCTGTCACAACCAGCATGGGTGCCCATGGTCACGTCCAATTACCCTCCCTTTCCTTTTATATGAGCCATGCCCTTAGACTGGCACACGATGTTTTGTGGACATTGCGCTTTTCTGTTCCAACGAGGCGTATGACAAGTTTCACGGCACCCGGTGGACAAGACTGTAAGAGTGACTACACAGAAAGCAAGAAATTAGATCCCATGGGAGCTGAAGGGCCTGGTAACATGTAGCCTGGGCAAGAACCATCGGGAACATGCTGCCTCTCCTTGAGGGTCTGATCTGCTCAAGGCTACAATGCAGGAGGGGGTTCGGCTTGCAGTGCTGCGCAGACTCAAAGAGCAGCTGCAGGAGAACTGATCTGGGCTTGCTGTGAAAAGGCATCATTCTTGTAGGCAGAGCTGTCTGCAAAGGAGGCACGTGGATAGATTTCTTTTTCTCCACTCACTCAGGAGTGGAGGGTTGTGATTGTGTTAAAAGTCTTTCTCATCCTAAAATTCTGACTTTTGATATCTAAATGCTGCAGTACGGAAACTGATGTTTACATCTTGTACTTTCAGCTTTCCTGTGAAAAATGGCTTTACTTTTTTTTTTTAGCTTCAAACTATTATTTGAAAACCAAAATTTATTGTAACCATCAGGGTAAGAATCACATAGCAATTTATAGAGAAGGAGTAAGTACGTTACAAATTCTGTTCGTCCTACAGAAATATGTTCAAAAATGATGTACCGCAACTCTCCATTCAGCAGGATGAACCGATTACATTCTGCATCTGTAACTAAATCACTTAAATAAATGATAGGATTTTTACAGTGCTTCACTGCATAGACGGACATAATTTATTTGTAATAAGAACAAAGCCCTAAAATCGCAGATTGAGTCTACCAGGTAATTAGTGCTCGTTTTTAAAGACTTTTATTATTTTTTCCGAAGGAATTAGAATACATGAGAAAAGACACAGAATAGGCTAAACTATTAATAAGCCCCTAAAACAAGCCAGTATATTCTGGGAACGCATCCTTGCTAACCTCCTGGCTGGCATTTAACTTCTGGCTTTCCCCATTTAAAAAAAAAAAATTACAGTGTGTGTTTAGACTCAGTAGAAGCTTTAACTTTGGATTTCTTTAATCTTTAATTTCTCTTTGTTTAAAATAGGTAGGGGTTAAGGGTTTTAAATACAGGGTATCAGCTTCCTTGAAGAAAGTCATTAATCTATTTCCTCTCACTCCCAGCCTAGAAGGGAGGTTTTGGTAGCCTTTGTGTTGCAGTCGTACTGTTTACAGATAAAATGAATTGAGTGCCCTGCATCATTTAATTACCGTGTGATGCTTATGGATTAATGCAGGTTCAGGCTTAACAAATATCAAGACAGAAGAGATCTCTGAGGTGAAGATGGATGCCGAGTTCCGACATGAGTCAGGATACGAAGTTCATCACCAGAAATTGGTACGTGAAATACTTTACCTCTTCCTGCCAAATGACCTGTTAACGCTTGTTCATTCCGTGCCAGAAATCCAGTAAAGGAGAAAATGCAAATAAAGAACTTGCCTAAAGGATTATCATGAAACATAAAGAAAAAGATGTCTTTCTATAGTAGTTTTTTATGCCTAGAAGGTTAGCTAAGCCCAGCGAGCGCTTACAGTGGAATTAATTTATATAATACTGTCCCATCTAGGGGCACCTGGGTGGCTCCGGGAGATTAAGTGTCTGACTTCAGCTCATGTCACCATCTCATGCTCCACTGAGTTCAAGCCTTGCGTAGGACTCTGTGCTGACAGCTCAGAGCCTGGAGCCTGCTTCAGATTCTGTGTCTCCTCTCTCTTTGCCCCTCCCCATCTCGTGCTTTGTCTCCCTCTCTCTCTCTCTCTCTCAAAGTAAATAAAAACATTAAAAAATAATGACAATATCCACTCTAATCAATTTCCACTGTGTTTGCTAGGAAGACAGGTTTATAAGAGGTGGATTTGAAATGCAAACATCACTTGTTTCCCAGAATATGTTTTACAGCTGTTCTCTTCAGTTGGCGTTTATAACTGTCTGCCTGCGCGTCTTCGTCTCTCCTTCCTGTCCCTTCCTGTCCTTTCCCCAATGCCCACGTGATCGGTTCTCCCACAGGGCCAGGATCTTTGGGTTTCTACCGAGGTGGGTGGAGGCAGGAGGTAAGCAGGATGCCATGGCGGTCCCTACAGTGTCACTCGTTGAAAGGTTTGGGCAAAGAAGATGGCAGCTTCCTTTTCAGACAACATCTCCTCCCTCCCTTCTTTTTCCCCTAAATGTTAGAATCATAGTAAATCAAAGAGCACCCATCTCTTTGCAGACAGCTCCAGTAGTTACGTAAAATCTTTTACCAAAAACTTCAGATAAATCAAATCCTGCATTATATTAGGGTTTCTTTCATCTTTTTTTTAAATAATTTTTTAACACACATTTATTTTTGGGGGAGAGAGAAACAGAGCACAAGCAAGGGGGTGGGCAAAGAGAGAGGGAGACACAGAATCGGGAGCAAACTCCAGGTCCCTAACTGTCAGCACAGAGCCCGACATGGGGCTAGAACTCGCGGACCGGAAGATCGTGACCTGAGCTGAAGTCTGACGCTCAACTCATTGAGCCCCAGGCACGCCAAGGGTTTCTTTCATCTTCTCGGCAAGCATAGTAAGAAGGTTAAATTAATAAAGAAGACAGTTTTACTGCACAGTCAGTAGTCCACATAAAATGGTAATGAAGTTCTAGCAATAATAATGCTTGAGAAGTGCTTGCCCTCGCGCACTTCCGTGTAACCGTGTGTGTGCTTTCACGGAAAAATATCTTTCCCGGATTCACAAATAATATGTATAAATCCAAGTGGTAAATTCCAAAAGAAATGCCTGTGAAGTATTGTGTAGGCCTCTTTTCACTTAACAGTTGGAGCAAATCCAAAACTGACTTGTGATTCAGATTTACATTTTAACTTTCATCATTTTTGTATAAGAACATTTCACTTTTTTTGAAGCACGATCTTCATTGGCGGGTTAATCCAGTCTCCGTTATTGTAGAATCAGGGGCACTCTTGCTCTGGCTGGTGCTGAAAAGGTTAAAAAACCCTGGGGGAGGGGCACCTGGGGGGCCTCAATTGGTTGAGCATTTGACTTCGGCTCAGGTCATGATCTCACAGTTTACGGTTCGAGCCCCGCGTCGGCCTCTGTGCGGACAGCTCAGAGCCTGGAGCCTGCCTCAGATTCTGGGACTCCTCTCTCTGCCCCTGTGCCACTCACTCTCACTCTTTCAAACATAAACAAACATTTTTAAAAAGATTTTTTTAAAAAACGACCCTGGGGACCGACTGAAGAGTTGGGAGCTAGTGGGGCACAGAGCTAAAGATTAATGTGTGGACTTGCATTTTCTGGAGTCTGTGTCATAAAAACCCGTCTCCAGGATTACACTAACCCCTGTAATGTGACAGTGACTAATGGCAGGGGCAGCAATTAGGAGACTCCGCTCCCTCTACTGAGCTGGTTGATAAGATAATGTGCTATAATTAGTGCGATGAATATTACAAAATTACAGTATTTTCTTAAAGACATAGGAAGATGTCCAGACTTGCATTTACTCCTGATTACCTCACACTTGTACCATTAGCTAATTAACGATTTGCTTGTTTTTAAATATGCTGAACTGGCATATTTGTTGGGAAAGAATAATCATGAACCGTTTCCCATTTTGTTGCAACTTTATCGCAAGGAAGGCTCCTTTAGAACTTGACTTCATTTGCTATGTTTGATGTCGCCTTTTCAGATCGCAAGGATGTTCGTTTTCCCTGTGAAAATCAGTCCTTTTACTATGTTGAGGTTATACTGAAGGTTAGGGAGCTGTTTTTATTAATTTATATACAAAATAGTGTGCGTTTTTAGTAATGAGGCGCAGTGACAGGGCGTAAAGGCATCTTTGTACATAACAGGGTTATAAAAGTGCCTTGTGCTCTTGTAAGTACTTAGTGAGGTTGAAAAATAGTGACGTGCTTTTTTATAAACAATAGAAAGGAGTACTGTGCAGCAAAGTTTTCATACTGAATACGTTATCTTTGGCAGTATTTTCCAAAATTTTTTATGTTAAATCCAAATAGCATAAAACGACAGTTTTAATTGTGTTTCTGGAGAACACAGTAAGCAAGCCGGAGTTCTGCATGGCTATTAAAATGCTTACCTCGTTGCCTCCTACTTCTAACCTTTGGGGGAAAAAAACCTGTGTTTTAAGCATCACACTTCCCAAGGTTAAGTACTGTCTTAATTATTAAATTATTGGCTAAAAGTAGATAACAAGATGTCCTTTTTTTCCTGATTAACTCCTTTTGGTTTTAGATGCTTTATTCCTATGTATTAATGTCCATCTAAGGAAATTAGGACATTTGTGGGGTTTGAAAAGCACCTAAGGCATAGTGGTCCTGCATCCAGTCTCTGAGCTGATCTGCTTTCAAAATCACGCTCTGTGCCTTTATAGCCTCTGATAGGTCCCCGCGCCACCTCTTACCAAATGTTCCACCTGTCAGGGGGTTTCAGGTCTTTCTAGGGACATGCAGGGGGGTGAGGGAGGGAGGTAGACTTCCCAGAACTGGGGACGCCACATGTTGTGCATTGTTCTGTAGACTACAGATGTCAGTCTTAGTAGAATGTTGGGAGTAGTACCAGATCCAACTCGCACTCATATACTGAGACTTTTCACGTACCGTATCCAGTTGTCTCCTGCAATTGCCATCCTTTTTCTTGATTTGTTTTCAAGGTGTTCTTTGCAGAAGATGTGGGTTCAAACAAAGGTGCCATCATCGGACTCATGGTGGGCGGCGTTGTCATAGCAACAGTGATTGTCATCACCTTGGTGATGCTGAAGAAGAAACAGTACACGTCCATTCATCACGGTGTCGTGGAGGTAGGTTACCTTGGCCACGTGCTTGCAGGTGGGAGTTAAAAGCTACAAGGGAGATTTTGCTTGGCATTAAACTGAGACTCCTCCAAGTATCTCTTCTTTGAAAACAAAATCCATATTCCTGCATGGTGCTCAGCTTGGCAGCTGTGTTCTTATTTTGGTCTTTGTTCACTCTGACTTAGAAATCCTATCTGTGATCAAGGTATTGGGTTGTATGCTGCTGCCTCAGCTTCTTATGGTTTGTATTGAAATGTCAAAATAATACTAATTATAATGTCTGACTTAAAGATATTGTGATCATCCTCACACATGTAAAAGGAAAGAAAAAAAAACAGAAGTTAAAAAGGAAAAGGAAAGTGGAAGTCTGCTGCAAACAAAACCTAAACCCATTTATTCCCTAACTTTTTTTAGGTTTATTTATTTTTTGAAAGAGGGAGAGCAAGGGAGAGGCAGAGAGAGGCGGGGCCTGGTGCAGGGCTCGAACTCACGAACTCTGAGATCATGACCTGAGCCGAAATCAAGAGTCAGACGCTCAACCGAGTGAGCCACCAAGGCACCCCTGTTTCTAATTTTTTTTTTGTTTTAAAGAATCTGACTTGTAACTAAAACCAGGTAATAGTAATTAATGCTAATTTTCAGTTAAGTTTCACAGGAAATCACATTATACCCAATAGCCAAGCAGAGCCTACAAGGTCATTGCAACTTTCCACCTGTTATCCTGCACGTCCGCCTGAAATACCTTAGTTAACAGGGGTAGTGCAGTCACACTGGGGGTGCGCTAGTAGGTGTTCAGTGGTGTTGGCCTATGTGTTTGAGAAGTCTGGAGTCATTAAGATAAAACCTAGCATCAGAAATTGGGAGCCAAGCAGCTTGTGCAGGAGGAATACATAGAAAACCCTGGCCGGTTTGGCTAAAGCATAATTAGGGCAGGATGCCTGGGCTCGATTCTCTGGTTTTCACAAGTTGGAATTGTAATAGAAAGTTTTTGTTGTGCTGGTTCAGTTTTCAGTAGCAAACGTGTGTGTACAGGCTTTTATTAAAATTGAGACATGTTTGGGGTGGCTCAGTCGGTTAAGGGTCCCAACTCTAGATTTGGGCTCAGGTCATGATCTCATGGTGTGTGAGTTCAAGCCTCGCATTGGGCTCTGTGCTGACAGCGGACAGCCTGCTTGGGATTTTCTCTCTCTCCCTTTCTCTCTCTCTTTCTCTCTGCCCTTCCCCCCTCCAAAATAAATAAACATTTTTTAAAAAGGGGGAAAGAGCGGTGAAAGAGCAGAATGACGTGCCGTTGACCGTGGCGTGGTGCTCTTCTGTAGGATCTCGGAGCTCGTGTCTTGTGAAGCCTTGTGAGATGTATCACTGTAAGCACCGCTCACGTCCTTTCTACTCAAAACAACACTTGTTTCCAATTCATGTTTGGGCAAAAAAAAAAAGTGTTTTTCATACTTGAATAATTAAAAAGCCCTTTTTTAATTCTTTAATATACTATTCGGGAATGTCATCGTTTCTAATTGCAGAGCGTTGACACCATGTTCTGTCACAGCAGCCATACAACAAAGTGACCTGACAGTCCTGTGCCTCACACGGTGCTCGGCACAGTGAGCCCAGCTGCTTTCTGTCACCTGTTATTCTGTGTTTTGATCGCCTTCGACTGATGAGTGTCCCCAAGGGGCCTCTTCCTTTCGATCAGTTCCAAGTGCCCGTTTCAGGCGCCAGAGTCCAAAGAGCCTGTATTGGTAAACTGCAGAAATCTATTTCCTCACAATCTGGAGGTTACAAGTCCGAGATCAGGGTGTCAGTGGGGCTGTCTCCGCTCTGTAGCTTGTAGACCGGCCTCTTAGACCTTCACACCATCTTTTCTCTATGCCTGTCTGTGTCCTCATCTCTTCTTGTAAGGACACCAGTATTATTGGATCAAGAGCTACCCCAATGATCTCATTTAACCTTAACTACTGCACAAAGACCATGTCTCCAAGTACAAATCGTAGACACTAGGGGCTAGGACTTTAGCATATGAACTTGGGGAGGACACAGTCCATTACAGGGCCCAGAGATGCTGGGCAGGAAAGTGAGGTCTCTCTCTGGGACTCACTGCCAAGGTTGTGCATCGGACTTGCCGGGCACTTAAAAAGACACATCCCCAGGTCCCAGCCCAGACCTACAGAAAACAACTTCCAAATGGGCTTAGAATCTGAGTGTTGAGAATATTCCCAACTGAATGGGACATGCAGTCATTTTTGAGAATCCCTGATTTCTTTCAGTCACCTCTCTGAGCCAGCCATTAAGAGCAGAAAATGGTATCTTGTCTGCAAGAGAACTAGCTGACTTTTAAGCCTTGTTACAGCCACCTAGGTTAAAAGTATCTTGTGGTTAGTTCTCAAGAAACGTCTCCTTGGATCTGGGATGTCAGAGAATAAGTTGACATTTTAATAAAGATTCTGATAAGAAGATACTAATGTTTAAGCCAGGAGGCACCCTTGAAGGAGCAGAATTGTAGAGAGGAGACTTAGCCCTTGATATAATTTCTGGTGCCTATTTGCGATCATCCAGAAACCTCTCCAGAGTGAGTGCCCTCCTTGAATTGTGTTTCTTTTCCTTACTTCTTCTCACCTCCTCCTCCTCTGAAATCAAGGATGTCGTCAGAAACCTGGAAACCATCCCCTTCCGCCTCTGCAGGCTTTCCTTTCTCTCTTTTCCGTCCGCTCTGTGCCCTTCCGTGTTGAACTGCATACAGCAGTGTCCGGCCAGATCGTCACCCACCCCTGTCCCCAGGAAGGTTATAGTCTAGCTGGAGTGGTTAAACCTGGACACAAAGAGCTGCAGGCCACCCAGGTGGGGTGCTGTGAGGTTTCCCAGCACTGTTTCTGAGAGCATCCCAGCATCTACCGTGCGTGGACGTGACCCTTCTACAGATGTCCTCTGTCCGTCTTGGCAAGCTGTCACACAGGGCCCCAGAAATAAGCTCCTTCCCGGCTCCAGTTACCCTGCTTCATCAGTGAGTAACCCTACCTCACTGAGAACAAAAATAAGCAAACAAGTACTCAGAGACTGGGTGGCTCAGTCAGTTAAGTGTCTGACTGCGGCGTAGGTCATGATCTCACGGTTCGTGGGTTCGAGCCCCGCGTCGGGCTCTGTGCGGACCGCTCGGAGCCCGGAGCCTGCTTCAGATTCTGTGTCTCCCTCTCTCTCTGCCCCTCCCCCACACACACTCTGTCTCTCTCGCTCTCAAAAGTAAACATGAAAACATGTTTTTAATAAAAACAAAAAAGAAGCAATCGATATTGGTTTAGTGATTTGCTTAGCCATGAAGCCAGAGGCCCATTCACTAAGCCCTTAGCCGTGCTCTCCCCAGGAGATGACTCTGTTTGTGTCT
This sequence comes from Suricata suricatta, assembly GCF_006229205.1. Classification (NCBI taxonomy): domain Eukaryota; kingdom Metazoa; phylum Chordata; class Mammalia; order Carnivora; family Herpestidae; genus Suricata; species Suricata suricatta. The sequence continues at coordinate 19,903,953 of NC_043704.1, forward strand.
CAAGCAGTGATGCGATGGCCCTTTGTTACACTGTTTCCCAGATGTGCCCACCATCTCTGGGCCACCACTGAGGGTCCCAGTAGTGGGTGAACCTGTCCCAATCGCTTCTGCCCAGTCCACTGACCCCGGGTTTTGTTCAGCAGCAGGTGTCCATGGACACTGGGTATTTGAAAATACACATTGTAGCTCTTCCCACCACTCTTCCTGAATGGAGACCTCGCCTTTAATAAGACGGAGGGAGGGGACAGATTTGTAGGAAGGGGACAAACTGGCAGCAAGCAGTGAATAGGTCCTGGAGATCTAATACACAGCACAGTGAATATGGACCCTGATACTGTATTGTAATCATCAAACTTGCCACGAGGCTAGAACCTAATTATTCAAAACTTTAATAATAAAGGATAAAAAAGGATAATTCTCTGACCTAATAGAGGCACTAATTAGCCCTACAACAGCAATCATATTGCATTGTTTAAATGTATCAAATTAACGTGTGATGCACATTAAATTTACATAATGTTATATGTAAAATATATCTCAATAGGAAAAAAGTTTTGTGGGGGAGGGTGCAAATTCTCTTTATTATAGGATATGAAACAGTTTTCCTTTCGAAGGTCTGATACGTGGAGCATCAGAAGTCTCTCCTTCACTCTCCAGCCGACTCATTAACAATCTAAATAAGAGAGCTGTTTAGTTATCTTTTTTTTTAGTGTTTTTTATTTCCGAGAGAGACAGAGTGTGAACAGGGGAGGAGGAGGAGGGGCAGAGAGAGAGGGAGATGCAGAATCCGAAGCAGGTTCCAGGCTCTGAGCTGTCAGCACAGAGCACGACTCAGGTCTGGAACTCTCGAACTGTGAGATCACAGCCCGAACCGAAGTCAGTCACTCAACCTACTGAGCCTTCCAGACGCCCCGCTTAGTTATCTTTTCATAGAGTTAGGACATATGACACTTCCTTATGAGTGTGCCGTCATACTGGTGACATCATAAAAGTATGTCCAGGGGGCACCTGGGTGGCTCAGTCGGTTAAGCATCTGACTTTGGCTCAGTGTTCATGGGTTTGAGCCCCATGTCAGGCTCCTGATGTCAACACAAAGCCTGCTTCAGATTCTCCGTCTCTCTCTCTCTGCCTCTCCCCCACTTGTGCTCTGTCTCTCTCAAAAATAGATAAACATTTTTTAAGTTACTTACTTTGAATATGAAATGTCTGCAGGGGTCCTTTCTTCCCGGCCGAAGTTGGCCCAGCAGGATGGAGGCACCTAGCAGCCACTGATCTGGGTGTTGTGGAGCAGCTGGGCAGAGTGGTCAGGTTAAGTGGGAGACAGAGGTCCAGGAAAGTGTGGCTGGACTCAAAATGTCTTGTGGCTGGAAAGCAGGCAGCGGTATTGGAAGCTCAAAAGAAAGCATCAGTGATCTGAGACGATGAAGGAATAACAAAGAGTTCATTGCCTGCCTGAAAGATCCCTTAAACGTAGGCAGTAAACCTAAAAGAACCACTTCTAGAAAGATGGAATTACAGTTAAGAAAATGAACATGGGGATGCCTGGGCGGCTCATTCAGTTGAATGTCAGACTTTGGCTCAGGTCATGATCTCACAGTTCTTGGGTTTGAGCCCCACGTCGGGCTCTGTGCTGACAGCTTGGAGCCTGGAGCCTGCTTTGGATTCTGTCTTCCGCTCCCTCTCTCTCTCTCTCTCTCTCTCTCTCTCTCTCTCTCTCTCTGTCCCTGCCTTGCTCATGCTCATGCTCTGTCTCTCTCTCTACTCCTTCAAAAGTAAATAAACATTTAAAAAAACTTTTGTTTTAAAATGAACATGGACATGATTGAGCAGAAGACCAGCGCTGTGGAATTAGAGGAGGGAAGACTGACTAACTTACAGACATGGTTGTTGTTTGCTTTGTTTTCCTTCCCGTAGTAGGAGGTCCTTTGATTTTCTTACCCTCCATTGTGATTGTGTGTTAAGTCGCTGTGTTTTATGTTATTCTCCTTTCCTCATCCGCCCGGTCACCTGAGATGGAGTGTCTTAGGGGTCAGGACTCTTGTTCAGCCTAACTCAGTGTCCACGCATTAAAGGGACACCCAGTAACACCCATCCTGCTGGTGATTCTGCATAGTAAAATTACAGGGTGGCATTCGCCAGCTAACCACACCCCTGCTGAAGATGACAGGATACTCAAGGACTAGGAGCTAAGGAGACCCAGATCGAATTTGATCCCTGCAGTCTTGACCATCCTGTGGGTATAGTGAAGGAATAAAGGGGGAAGCCAAGCTGGGGGGCGGCGCAGAGGGTCCCAGGGCTCCCATGAGCACACGGCACCCCAAGCTCGATGAAGACTTAGGATCAGTTACTGATGTGACCTCATCCAGAAAGTCCGGAGGGGGAGTGCACGGAGGTGATGTGCATGTGTGTTTGTGTCTCAGCAAGTGATAGATGTCCCTGCCCAGTGGGCAGGTGGCCATTCTCTTCCCAACGTCATTGTTGCATCATTCCATCCAGAGCAGGCGGCACTGTCTCCAACTCTCCCCAGCTCTGCTTTAGGGGAAATAATAGTGAGGTGTCTGCCTCCCCAGGGTCGCAGTGGGCTAACCCTTACATGCTGGCCCCCACCAGCGCGGTAGCTTAGCCTTGAGGGACTGTCACTGAGCCCCACTGGGGAGGAAGGCTCCCACTTACCTGACATTCTTCCTTTGGTGGTAGGTTTCTCTATGGATGTGAGTACCCAGTGTTTCACTTTGAGCTTCCATGGGGCTAGGGACAGAGACACAACCCAGATTCCTTAGGTACCATTTTGTAAAAATAATCCCCTTCCTGGAGGGTCTGAGGGCTAAGCCTCTCCACCGCAGGAATGGGGAGGCTTGAGCCGCCCTCCTCACAACAAAAGATAACAATGAGGATTCAGAGGCAGGAAGCCAAGAAGACAGGAAAGTTAGGTGCATGGATTGCACACCAGCCTCAGCCTCACATTCCTCACAGGGCTGTTTTAAGCGTTTGGCTTTGGCCTCTGAAGAAGAGATAAACTATTAAGTTTCGGGGAGTGCCCTTGACCTTGGTAAATGCAGATGACAGGTGACAGTCATTGTGAGGGTCCATGGCTTCCTGGAGGGCGTAGAGCTGTGATATTCTAACAGTGGAGGAGCGTTTTTTTCCCCTACACTCAGAAATAGAGCAACTTTGTGCTGCATCTTTTTCTCAGTGAGACTTTTTGTTGTTTGGGTTTTGCTTTGTTTTTTTAATCCTGACACTCTTTGAAATATGAGTTAAAAGGTGGCACAGAAACAAGAAGAGGCCCAAGTTCAAATGGCCTCGTGCTCTATACAGGCCGTTTTCCGACAAGCAGATCTGGAGAGTCGTGGAAATCTCTCCTTCTCAGTGCTCATCTTTAATGATGGCATTTTAACTTACAAATCCGTGGCTAATTACACAATCGCCACTTAATGCACGGTGACCTCATTTGTTGACAACATAGGTCAGAGGAGGGGGAGGGGGGATGGGAAAAACATCTCTGATTATTCCCATAAGGACAAGCGTGCTGACATCCGTTTGCGCAGTGTCCTCGGAGTCCTGGCTTGGCGAGGGCTTGTTGGTGGCTTTGTTCTAAGGGGAAATGCCCAGGCTTGTCATTAGAACAGGAAGACTTGCTGCCGAATGCAGGCAGCTCTGAGGAGGCCACAGAAGGGGAACGTTCTGTGGATGGGAACGCAAGAATCTGCATGTAACAGGCAGTCTGAGGGGGCTGCCCTGGGATTAGCTAAAGCGGTAATTCCAACACATGCTCGTGAAGTGAGCCATGCCTCGTGCCCGTGGGGGAAACGGAGTGTTCCATGGAGTCCTATTGCAGTGGAACCGACGGAACCGACGTAGACCATTGTATTCACCTTAAGGATACAACATGATGATTTGATATGTGTGTGTGTGTTGTGAAATGAGGACCACCATAAATTTAGCTAACATCCATCACCACACAGTTACAATTTGTTTCCTTGGGATGAGAACTTTTGAGATCTACTCTTTTAGCAACTTTGAAATATACAATACAGAGTTACTTTCTTGGAGCCACGTGCTATTCTTGCATCTCCTCCATGCTCTTCATGTATCTCCAGAACTTATTTATCGTATAATTGGAAGTTTGTATCTTGGGACCACCATCACCGTTTTCCCCACCTCTGGCAACCACCAGTCTGTTCTCTGTATCTGTGAGGTTGGTTTTTTCAGATTCCACTAAGACCAGTATATGTCTTTCCTTGTCCAGCCTGTTTCCCTTAGCATCGTGCCCTCAAGGTCCATCCATGTCACTAATGAGTGTTTTCTTCTTCGCGGCTGTATAATTTTCCAGTCAATAGTCGCTTCCTCCATTGATGGACACTAAGGTTTCCACACTGTGGCCTTTGTAAATAATGCTGCAGTGAACATGGGAAGGCAGGTATCCTTCCAGGTGGTGATTTCATTTCCTTCAGATAAATCCCCACGAGTGGCATAGCTGGGTTGCATGGTCAATTATGTTTAGTTTATTCAGGAACTCCACCCTGTTTTCCACTGTGATTGTACCAGAATTTCAGTCTAAATTCTTCCTTAGCCAAGGTGGCTTAGTCCTCCCAAATTCCATCCCTAGACCTGGTGGCTTGGCCTCCAGCACGCCTGCTCTCTGGTATTTTTACTTCTTTGGGTTCAGGGAAGATGCTTCAGGGAGGCAGGTGTGTGGGTTCAGAGCCTTGCCACCAGACTGGCCATCAGTGGGAGAAGCCGTATAAAGTGCTGAATGTTGCCTCACACGACACCCAAGGGTGGGGAACGGGCAGGCTGTGTTCCCCTGGCAGTGGCGGGGACCCTGGTTCCATCACGTGCAGAATAGACCATATCCTTTGAGGGAAACACCATCTTCTTCCCAGCACATTCTAACTTCCCTGTGGAAAACGTGCTTCTTCGTTCTGATGACATTTGTGTCCATCTTCTGCATTTTCCAATGGTTTTACAGAAGAGGAATTTTCAGAAAATAAAACTAAGCGTTCATTCATTCAGCAAAGAGTTAAGTACTTGGGCCCATCTGTGCAGTGTGAATGGTACAGCAGGTAAGCACAGCCGCCACCCCGCTTACAGGGCTAGTGCACCTTGCGGGATGTGCAGAGAGTAAAGACCCCTACACAGCTCTGTCCTAATAGTGATTCGGGGGCGGGAGCGGGGGGCACGGACAGGTTTCCAGCTGCCAGCCCGGTCTGGCAGATAAAGCGTCACATAAGCACAGAGGATCTGCGGTTAAATATTTAGCAGAACATATTTCTCTAGTCTTAGTGCTCAGTTTTAAAAACTACATGTATATATGTGTAATCTGGAGCAGCATATTCTTTCTGTATGTTTCCTTTTTTCCTGTGCCAAATAGACTCTTTGATATATGCAGATCATCATTTTAATTAAAAGCTTCTCAGACCTCATATCATCATTAAATTTAGTGAAAACAGGGACAGATTAAAATGAGTATGGAAAGACATTCATTTAAGCGTTTCCCAGTTTACTTTGCTGTCTCTCCCTCCATGATGCTCTCGGATATTTTTTTTCCAGCTTACCACCACACTTTCAAGGAAAAAGGTTTTCCACTGTGGCCTTTTTGCCCCTTGCTGAGCCAACAGGGAGGGAAAAAAACATTTATTGTGCCGCAAGGACCGGGTTGCTGTTAAGTTGGGGAAGCAAACACGGACCGCTTTGCAAGCGGAGCCAGTTGGGCCAGGTTTGAAGCGCCACCTGGTGGCCGAATGGAGCATCTGTGTAACCTGTGGGCTCAGGCGGTGAGCTCTGAGATGTCCCCGGAGGAAGGAAAAGAACACCCTGCGCGTTATCCTTTTACTGTTCCATGTGTGTGCTCCTAAAAGACTGATTTTTTTCCTAATCCATTTATCCTCCCCCTTGCTTTTCAGGTCGACGCTGCTGTGACCCCAGAGGAGCGCCACCTCTCCAAGATGCAGCAGAACGGATACGAAAACCCAACTTACAAGTTCTTTGAGCAGATGCAGAACTAGACCACCGCCACAGCAGCCTCTCAAGTCGAACAGCAAAAACCATTGCTTCACCACCCATCGGTGTCCATTTATAGAATAATGTGGAAAAGAAACAAACACTCCTGTTTTCTTATTTACTCATTATCGCCTTTCGACAGCCGTGCTGTAACACAAGTAGATGCCTGAACTTGAATTAATATACAAATCAGTCATGTCTCCTCTCTCCTTACATTTTGGTCTCTACATTATTAATGGGTTTTGTGTACTGTAAAGAACATAGCTGTATCAAACCTAGTGCATGAATAGATTCTCTCCTGATTATTTATCATGTAGCCGCTTAGCCAGTTGTATATTATTCTTGTGGTTTGTGACCCAATTAAGTCCTACTTGAAATATGCTTTAATAATCGGTGGGGGATGCTTCCTGGGGGACTGTAGCTGCTTCTCTTGCCTAAGTATTCTTTTCCCCATCACTATGCATTTTTAAAGTTCGGCGTTTTTAAGTATCCCAAATGGTTTCGAGACTTTGTTTTCCATGATTGCATTTTACTGTACAGTTTGCTGCTTCTGCTCTCTTTGTGATATAGGAATTATGAGGGTACACATTTATTTCTTTGTGCCTGTTTTATGTGCACACATTAGGCATTGAGAATTGAAACTTTTTTGTCCATGTATCTTTGGATCTTTGATAAAGACAAGAATCCCTGTTCATTGTAAGCACTTTTACAGGGGGGTGGGGGGGGAGTGCTTTGCTGGCCTCAGATTACCAAGAATTCTCCCAAAAAACTTTCCGCAGGATGATTGTACAGAATCATTGCTTATGACCATAATAGCTTTCTACACTGTATTACATAAATAAATTAAATAAAACCACCCTGGGCAAGAGTTTTCTTTGAAGGATAACTATGGACGTTAGATATTCAAAGTAATTTGGGGAGGGGTGGAGAAGAGGCAGATTCCGTTTCTTTTCATCACTTTAAGACATTTTATTTATGGTAGCAAAAGAAAGTGAGAGGGGAAGGGCAAAATCAGGGAATGGGGAAAGCCTTTAAGATTTGTCTTCAATTTGTATACACTGGTGTTTTCGTGTAAATAAATACATTCTTGGAGGAGCACCATCGTGCTGGTGTGAATGATTCCATAGTGACTACCTTTTGATAATGTAGTCACGTAAAGCCTGCTGAGAAGCCTTCTGATCTCCTCTGCTATTGGACATCCAGTAGCAGATTTGTATCTTAAGTGCAAGTATGAGTAAGAAATTGGGGCCACCACCATCTTCCAATGCTAGTAAAATACTTCATTGACCTAGTTCAGTGTTTAGCTTGCCCCAAAGTATTTTTGCTGCTGTATCTTGGTCCTCAAGTTTGTCTCTGGTGTAGTCTGTTCGGGCTGCCCTAATAAAATACCGCCAACCAGCTGGCTTAGAAACAGCATCACCACCCTGGAGACTGGAAGTCCAAGGGCCAGGTGCCAGCTCGGCTGTGTGAGGACCTTCCAGGTTGCAGACTTCTCATTGTACAAGGTCACTAATCCCATTTTAAGGGACCTCCTGACTTTAGTCCCCTTCCAAAGGCCCCACCTCTTGGTACCATCACATTGGGCATTATAATTTCAACACAAGAATTGGGGAAGAGGGGGCAGACATCCGGGGAGACCATAGCAGTCCCAAATAAGAGCCGAGAAGAAAAGATTCAGGGATGTAAAAACTAAGACAAGCTGATAGCCATCTCTAAAGCAGATCTTCTGAACGCTGTCACAGCTGACATTTTGTAAGGAGTCCTTGCTTGTTGGGGCAAGGGGTCTGTCCTGAACACTGATGGATTTCTGGTCCACTCACGAGATGTCAGGAGCACTCCCGAGGGGATAATCAAAAATGTCTCCAGACATTGCCACATGTCCTTTGGGGAGACTAAGCCACCGCCATTTAGGAACCACAACTCTAGCATTTTTTTTTTTTTTGAGATAGCATTAGTGAGTGAGGGACAGAGAGAGAGAGAATCCTGAGCAGACTCCACACTCCGCACACAGCCTGACACAGGCCTGATCCCACACCCTGAGCCAAAATCAAGAGTCAGGCACTCAACCAACTGAGCCACCGAGGCTCCCGTAGCTACTTTAAAACAATGTCTAGGCACATGATTTTTAGTTGGAAAGGGTCCCAACTGCTATCCTGAAGGTCTAAGAGCATATTGACCTGCTGTTTTTGCTGCATTGTGCTTGGAATCAGGTGAACAAGAGCACCAACCTTCCCATTTTAGTGCCAGATTTAACCTTTTAAACTAAAACACCAAACACAGAAAATTAAAGTCATCCCATTATGTCACTACGCTCTAAGAACAGACTCCATTAAAACTGGTCTGAGTGAGGGCGCCTGGGTGGCTCAGTCGGTTAAGCGTCCCAACTCTTATTTCAGCCCAAGTCATTCATGATCTCACAGTTCTTGTCAAGCCCTGTGTCAGGATCTGTGCTGCTGCTTGGGAGTCTCTCTCTCTCTCTTTCTCTCTCTCTCTCTCTCTCCTCTCTCTCTCTCTCTCTCTCTCTCTCTCTCTCTCTCTCTCTCTCTCTCATACACTTATAAAAAAAAAAGTTTGAGTGTCCTGTTAGACATAAAGGCTATAGGAAGGTGCGGAAGGTACCACCATTTCCATCATATAAACTGTGGGTCCGTATTGCCCAGCTAGAAGGTAACCAATGGGGGAAAGTTAGTCTTAGAATGACGGCACATTTCTCATGACACCAATGAATTGAAACTGAACTTTCTCAAAGGTATGGGATGTTAGTCCCAGGCAACCTTCACCTCCAAGATCTGCAAGTCTTAGCTTTGATCGTGTCAAAGCTAATGAGGAAAATTTTAAAGCAGAGAGAGAGCTTACATAGAGCGCTATATAGCTAGAATTTATGGAAAGAAATGATACTGCCTAACAGTCTTGGTTCTCAGATTGAGGTATAATGAAAGGATTCTCCAGAAGGTCTGGGGATTAATCAATAGGAAATTTATCCAGCGAAAGATCAATGAGCTGGGGAGGGGGGGGGCAGGGACGGCATGGCTGACCTGATGGGTGAGGAATGGGGTCTCAACACGCTTTTCATTCGCATTTACTTTATTATGAATAGAATTCGATATTCTATGATATGCTCAAGGGTCACTTTGTATTTCTCAATTTTCTCTTTACATCTTTTGTTTGGGGCTTGAAATCTATTTTGCCATGAGGATTGCAGCCCTGCTGTCTTAAGGTTTCCATTTGTCCACTCTCTTTATTTTTAGCTTTGTCAATCGCTGCATTTTCATGGCATGGCATGTAAACAGCACAGAGTTGGGTTTTTGCTAGACGAGCCAATTTGGAAGTCTTTTTGGTTTAATAGGCAAGTTAGGCCCATTCGGTTTTATGATATGACTGCTATGTTTGCTCTGAGTTCTGTCATCTATGGTCATTACCGAGTGTGTTATATTTCCTGTGTCTCTATGGAAGGCTCTTAGCCCATTGATGTGTGTGTGTGTGTGTGTGTGTGTGTGTGTGTGTGTGGTTTATAGGAAGCTTTGTATTTTTATTCTAGTGGTTGTTTTTTTACTAATGGTTTTTGTAGTGCTCTTAAATCGCTTTTTTCTTAACCTTTTACTAGCTGTCTTTTCCAAATGATATTCTTTGACCCCCACTTATGGTCAACACAACAGTGAATGGCCTTACCCTGCTTTCCCCCTTTTCTTTCCCTTCTCCCATTTTTTTCAGTTGCATTTGTTCTATTTATTCAGACATAAATATTTATATATTTTTCTTCAATGCTTGATCTCACCCAATTTTCGTCTCTACGGTGGAATATGGGAAATGCTCTCTCCATCAGGTTTTGTCCCCAGCCATCTTTTTAATTAGAAACTGTTAGAATTCCTTAGCAAGAGCCTGTGTGAGGGGTGTCTGGCCGGCTCAGTCAGTAGAGCATGTGACTCTTGATCTCAGGGTTATGAGTTCAAGTCCCTCTACACGTTAGGTGTAGAAATTACTCAAAAGTTAGTTAATTAAAATAAAAACACATGGACAGTATCCCTGGAGTTCTAACACATTCAAAATGATCTTTTATGACCTTGAAACTTGAAATGCAGCTTCTTTTTCCTTAAATGTCTAGAAAAATGGTGCACCACTGTTTCCTTGCCTCATATGTTATTTTTGAGAATCTGGGGCCGATCTACTTCTCTTTCCTTTGCTAAGTGTTTTCATGTTTTGCCCAGAGGCTCTGAGAATTTTCTTCCTTTAAAGTCTAATAATTCAAAGTTGATTATACACAGTCAGTCTTCCCAGGTAACCGGGGCTCTTTCAATGTGTGAGTTCAGTTCTTTATTTTGGGAACTTTTTCTTGGATTCATTTTAAATATTCTGTTCCACGTTATGTTCTTCTTCAGACACACCAGTAGTACACACTTCGGGGCTCCTTTGCCTCATCTTCATTTCAACCTCTTTCTGATTCTTATATTTGTTTTCTCATTTTCATTCTCTTGGTTGTTTTCCTTCTTTTATTTGATTCCCTTTATTAAGTTTTTATTTGAACACTTTCTCCTGTGGGTACCTTGTAAGCTGTTCTTTTTTTTATTTATCTTATTCATTTTTATTTTTTTAATGTTTATGTACTTTTGAAAGAGAGAGAGAGAGAGAGAGAGAGAGAGAGAGTGAGTGAGCCAGGGAGGGTCAGAGAGAATGGGAGACACAGAATCTGAAGCAGGCTCCAGGCTCTGAGCTGTCAGCACAGAGCCTGACACAGGGCTCGAACCCACGAATGTGAGATCCTGACCTGAGCCAAAGTCAGCCTCAGCCGACTGAGCCCCCCAGATACCCCATCGTAACCTGTTCTCTATCACTGATGCAGTTCTGTGATTTTCCCCTTTGTCTTTCCTAAATTCAATCAGCTCCTGTTTCATTTCCTCCTGATTTTTTCTTGATTTCTCTCTTTAGTTTTTGTATCTCTGATTCAGGGTATTTTCCATATCCCCAGATGCCCGTTGCAGACTGTTGAACTGCATCCTGTGTTGCATGTTTTCTGTTCATATTCGTATCTGGGCAGGGGCCCCGTTAGGAACACATTTTTCTGTTCGTTCATGGACAGCGTTGGTAGGACAGGCCCCAGTGCATCTTGTTCCTGCTCGCCGTAGGATTCTCCGCTTCACTCATTTCCTTCTTTCCCTTCACGGCCTGTCTCCCAGGAGCACCCCCTCTTCTCCATATTTCCTTCTCCCCCACATCCATGGCTTCTCCAAGTCACCCTCTCTGCACCTGCACACTTTCGAATCCCTCCCTGTAACCAGCGAGATACGTTACCAAGTCCCCCTCTGTGCTCATTATTTTTGTACATATTCTTTCGTTTTCTCGTTTGAGGGTGGTTTTGTCTTTGTCCTCTAAGTCCCTTGCTCCTCTCAAATCTTTCCCCAGGATTTTCGGATCTCTCTCCCTCGCTGTCTGCACCCACTGTTGGTTTGTGGTGGCTGCAGCAGGCCAGCAGTGGACATGCTGTTGGCATTGGTTTGGATTTGTTTGCTTCCTCTACTTACACATAATTTGAAGGTTGCAGATTCTCTTCCTCTCAATAATGCTGAAGAGGGAAAGTCAGTCATCCTTGTGGGGAAATCTCCGCAGCAGTTGGTTGTAAAAGCTCCCCCAGCTGGGGGCTCCTGGGTGGCTCAGTCGGTTAATCCCCTGACTCTTGGTTTCAGCTCAGGACGCGGTTGGCGCAGAGCCTGTTGGGGATTCTCGCTCCTCCCTCTGCTCCTTCCCTGCTCACGCTGTCTCTGTCTTTCTCAAAAATAAATAAACTTTAAAAAAATGTTTAAAAACAAAAAGCTCCCCGGGTGATTCCACTAAGCAGTAGGGGGAGAACCTCTTGTTATATCACGGTGTACTTTTAATTTGTTTTACATGTATTGCTTCAAAACTCCTTTGGCTTCCTGGCCACAACTGCCTGGCTTCCTTTCTACCTGTGCCCTCCATGGAGTGCTGGTCTTTAGATCCGTGTTTCCCAAAGGCCCTTTCATTCTCCCATATCAGAATTACCTGGAGGCCTTGCTAAAAAAGAACACAATTTCCTGATCTCATCTTGGGTCTACTTAGATAATCTCTGGAGACCCAGGACTCCTCGTTTTGTATGATTTTTTTAATGTTTATTTATTTTTGAGAGAGAAAGAGAGCATGGGAGGGGCAGAGAGAGAGGGAGAGAGGGAATCCCAAGCAGGCTCCATGCTATCAGCACAGAGCCCGATGCGGAGCTCCAACTCACAAGCTGTGAGATCGTGACCTGAGCCGAAGTCTGACACTTCACCAACTGAGCCACCCAGGCACCCGAGGACGCCTGATGTTGGATAAGCAATACTTCCCATGATTCAAGCCATGAAAGGTCATAAGAATTGCAGCTTTAGATCCCCAAGGCTCTGGCCTCAGATTTCCCTTCTATACACTGTCCTAAGTACCACGGCCACGTGGAAAGTGTTAGAACTCACGTACAAAGCTTAAACCTCGATCTCTTACCTGAGTTTCAGGCCCAGATTCCTATTTCTGCTTTAATAATAGATGTTGTGATTATAAATGCTATTTGTGCTCATTGCAGATAAGACAGAACGTAAGAAGAAAAAGGATTCACCCATAATCCCACCATCCAGACAGAAGTATTCTTATTACTTTTGCATACACACTATCAGTATTTTTAAGTCGCATGCATTTACCTCACTTACCATTCTTTCATCTCTTGTAGCCTACATCCTGTTTTTCCATTTGCTTTAATATATGCATATTCTCATATCACCTAAAAATTTCTTAACTATTTTTTAAATTTTTTAGTTTATTTATTTATTTTGAGAGACAAGAACAAGCTGGGGAGGGGCAGAGAGAATGGGGACAGAAGATCCAAAGCAGGCCCTGTTCAGGCAGCAGAGAGCTCAGTACGGGGCTCAAACTCACAGACCGTAAGACCACGACCTGAGCTGAAGCCAAATGCTTATCAGACTGAGCCGCCCAGGTGCCCCTCTTCACTATTTTTAATGACCGCCTACGGATATCTAATCCACTTTCTTTGGGAAATTTTTTACTACTGTGATTTTAAGCCAATATCTTTGACCACAAATCAATGTGTTCTTTAGTTTTTGCTTTTTAATTAAAGATAGTTTAACATCTGCTTCAAGACTGCACACTTGAGTCAAGCTCTTCCTCAGTCTTCTGATTTGTGAAATAAGATAATAATGATAGTTTTCTATACAGTGGTCACAAGGATTAAATTTAACGTATATGAAGCATTCAGAACATTGTGTGACATGGAGTAAATGGTATATAAGCATTCGCGACTCAGGAGAGTTCTAAGAAGTAAAAGCGTGTTTTCAATTCTTAGTCTCTTTTTCAAAAAGGAAGTCCCACCCTCATCAGTAGTATACATGAGTGCCCTCTCAAAGTGTCACAGAACTAAGGGGACTTGGATAATGTCACATCTTTGCCAAGTTGACATGAAAAAAAAAGAGACTAATTTCAGCCTCACTGTACACATCATTTTCCTATGAGGCTGGTCATTCAGGAATAATTCGCTTGTAGAAGATTCTTGAGAGGTCCCTGAGGCCATTCTCTTCTATTCCTTTTTTCCTACACACAGATATAAGGGCTCTATATCTGTGTGTAATGGTGGTGTGATTTTCTACATATAGGAAAAATCAGAGCACAAATCACTATGTAACTCCTTTGCTTTGATTATATACGTTTACGCGTGGAAAACTTTTACAGATCATATCAGAATATCCACTGGGGCTTTTAAAGCAACAAAAGCTGTTGGTCACCTCTTCAGGTGACTAACAGGCTCTGAAGCTACCCAACAGGTTATGTCCCTCTCTCTCTCAATGTTTTATTTATTTTTGAAAGGTGGGGGGGCATAGAGAGGGAGACCGAGGGTCCCAAGCAGGCTCTGCGCTGACAGCAGAGAGCCCAATGCAAAGCCTGATCTCACAAATGGTGAGATTATGACCTGAGGCCAAGTCAGACGCTTAACCAACCGACTTACCCAGGCGCCCTGGCAATGTCTCATTTCTAACATTGCTCTGCTTGAAAAAGTTTTGGAGTGATTTCTAGAGTAGATCTTTTCAATTGTCAGTAAGTTGTCTTGGACAACTAAGTATTCTTGGATAACCTGCTTTATACGCCTCAGAGCATAATATAATTTTTAACCACCCTAAACTTACTTTTTTAAGTTTATTAATTTTGAGAGAAAGAGAGAGCAGGGGTGGATCAGAGAGAGAGAGAGGGAGAGAATCGCAAGCAAGCTCAGCACTGTGTGCGCTCAGGGCTCAATCCCACAACATCTGAGCCCAGATCAAGAGTTAGACGCTCAACCAACCGAGCCACCCAGGTGCCCCTAACCTTCATTTTTCTTAAGCTGAACTCTGTTTCTCCAAACGAGGAAGCTTTCTCAAACTTTCTTCCTTCAGTGTCTGACGTGGTCACAGCTGCCTCATCCTGAGTCACAACACTGTTGTGAAATGTCTACTGTATGCAGTCAGACAATGCCAGGGATGGGGGATATGGTGCTTTAAAAAACAGGTGTTTCCACTCTCAAGACCCTACCAAGTAACCACGACCAGTGATTATACACTAACAATTTTCAGTTTGCCACAAATCTGCAATTTGCATACGGCTCGAGGGCGAAGGGTCGTGTCCACATAGTGTCAACTGGGGCAGCTCAACTAGAGGCTGGTGGGTCTGTTTCCAAGACGGCACCTTCACCTGGCTGGCCTGGTTGGTGGGAGCCATCAGCCTGGGAGTCTGGCTAGAAGCCTCAGTCCCTCTCCACGTGTGCCCCCTCATGTGGCCTGGGCTTTCTGACAGCACGGTGGCAGAGTTCCAGGGCTGAATGTCCCAAAAGGAGGGCAGAAACTATACTGCCTGAGGCCCTGGTCTCAGAATTTCCATGACATCACTTCCACCACAGCCAGTTCATGGAGGTCATCACGAGGACCTGCCCCAGGCGAAGGAGAGAAGACATAGACCTTGATCTCTTGATAAAACCATGTCAGAAAATTGTAGACATGTTGAAAACCACCACCTTTAGAAATATACATATATATTCCATTCAAATAAGTAGAGGTGACAACCATTTCTCTTTCTTGATCTACTGCCTAGCATAATTAACTGGTAATGAAAGACGGTTTGGGGCACGCAATGATGTAGCTCAATTCCCTTGGATAGGACAGTTTCTTTTGATATTTTCCTTTCTGGACCTGTCCCCTGAATTTCAGATTCCCTATTACCTGTTGATCTCTTTTTTTTCTTTCCTTTTCTTTTTTATTCTCAAGTTAGTTAACACACAGTGTAGCCTTGGCTTCCTGAGTAAAACCCAGTGATTTATCACTTACACATGACACTCGGTGCTCATCCTAACTTGTGTTCTCCTTAATGCTCAGCACCCAGTTAACCCATTCCCCACCCACCTCCCCTCCAGCAACCCTCAATTTGTTCTCTGTATTTAAGAATCTCTAACGGTTTGCCTCTCTCTTTTTATCTTATTTTCTTTCCCTTCTCTTATGTTCATCTGTTTTGTTTCTCAGATTCCACATAGGAGTGATAATGTGGTATCTGTCTTTCTCTGACTTATTTTGCTTAGCATAGCAACATTCTAGTTCTATCCATGTTGTTGCAAATGGCAACGGTTCATCCTTTTTCATTGCCAAGTAGTATTCCTGTGTGTGTGTGTGTATAATGAATCTTTAGTGCCTAGAACAGTGCCTCAACCCATGTGTGTATATATATTTATATGTGTGTGTGTGTGTGTGTGTGTGTGTGTGTGTACACCACATCTTTTTTATCCATTTGTCAGTTGATGGACATTTGGGTTCTTTCCATAATTTAGCTATAAACATTGGGGTACTTGTGCTCCTTCAAACCTGCTATTTCCATTGGAATATTTCAGACACCTCATACTTGACACGTTCAGCATCCAGCTCCAGATGTCATCGGCCTTCTTTCGCCTTTCCCTTCTTATGAAATGACAGTTCTCCTCTTCCAGTTGCTTGGACAGAAAAATCACAACCCATTGCTTGTCCATTCATCTTATTCCCTTATCTCCTTCAGGTCTTTGCTCAAATGTCATCATGTTGATGATATTGTTCCTGACCATACTGGCTAAAACCAAACTCCTCCTTGCCCCTGAGCATTTCCTACACCCCTGCCCCCCATCAATTTTCTCCTTGGCACCATTTAACTTTCATTAGCTCACAGTCCTCCTTTCATTACAATACAAACTCCACAAAGGCAAGATTTTGTTTCTGTCTTGTTCACTAATGAATCCTTAGTGCCTAGAATAGTGCCTCAACCCATGATGATTTCTCAGTGAGTATTTGTTGGGGTAAATGCATACATTTGAGTTGTCACACTTGGACAATGAGCGTGGAGAAAGTCCTGAGGAGGGGGCAACTGGGAGGAAGAGGAATGACTCACTCAAATATCATAGAAAAACTGGAGAGAACCAACAGAGCTCCATATCTTGTTTTGCCTTCTCAAGACCCAGTCACAGACTAAAGAGTTTTCAGTGTTCCTCATGGTGTGTCGGCTCTGCTAATTTCAGTCTCCTCTGGTAGTTTCCTTCACGTGGGCGTGGAGGAATGGCCTGGCAGAGAAAATAGGCTTCGATAAGTTTCTGTGGCAAAGAAAAACCAGCTCTAAATTGCCTCCATCGTTTTTATTCATCTTTCCAAACCGGAGGGTTTTTATCTATGGCCAGCAACCCTTTTACGTCAAGGGACAGAGCTCCAACAATAAGAAAAGGAAAGTGGTCGTTTAATGAAAATTACACCTATTATGTAATTGTGTATGGCGAATTGCGCCATGAAATATAGATACTTAATAGAACAGAGAAAAATGGCAAACTCAGGGAAGTAAACACCTCAGGACTAGTCAACCAAAGGCACGTGCGGCATAGAATCTTTAATAAGCTTTAGGAATTGAAGAAGCGAAATTGTCTGCCAGGAAATGGGCCTAAGAGAGATGAGTTTCTGGAAGCTCAATTTCGGTGTATATTTATAATCACATGTCTGGTCTCTCTTGGCTCATTTTAAACTAAGCTACTCATAAAAATTCTGCATATATGGACGAAGATTATTTTTTCAAACCAGAAGATGATCGCCAAAACCCCAGACACCCAGCGGACACCTCCACACTGTCCTCTCTGAGTGTCCCCTGACAGAGCAAAACCACAGCATCAGGCTGTCCGTCACTTCTGCCCATCATCTCCCGGGCAGGAACCACTCTGTAGAGGAGAAACAATTAGAATTTTCTCACTCAAAGAACAGCTGGAGGGAAATGTTTCTTTTTCCTGTCCTAGCCGGTAGGCAGAATTCTAATATCAAAAAACTTTGAGGAAAAGAGAAAAAAACGACACAGAAAAACGAACAGAACACAGATGTTTTATTTAGAAAAAGGCAAAGCACAAGAGCCATATATAAAGGAACCTAGAATTAATGTCCAAAACCGGTTTCGCCTATTATGATGTAAATCGCTCTGACACCAGCATTTTCATTGTATCTGCATTTTACTAAACTAATTGCAAAGCCGGCCCTGTGTTGTCTGACCATTCGTCTTTTTATTGCTTATGCAAATGGGTTTTGTGGATCGTGGATTAGTTGCATTTTAATGCCCAGAGGCAAAAAGATGAAAATATTCCGATGACAAGTAATGGATGAAAAAGCACCCTGCTGTTTGCAGCTTCAGACACAGAACTATGTGATTTTTTTTTTGATCTAATGTATGTTGCCTCTGCCAGTTTAAGCATTTTGACAATACCCACAGAGACGTTTCGCAAACAATCCAAGGTCTCCTGCATGTTAGTGTTCTCTATACCATCCTCTACATTGCTCCTTAAAATTCCCTGAAATTACAGATAAGTCTGGCAAATGTATGTGGCTCACTACACATGAATCTATTTAATTCTCACATGTAAAAGTGGATTCACTTAAGGGAAAGAAAAATAACATGACTATAATTAAAATATATATTTTTTAAAATAAAAAAATATATATATTGGTTAAAGGTGGCAAAGTTTTGAGGGGAATGGAATGAAGGCTCTGGGCTTGTAGACCAGCCAAGGCTTGGAGAATATTTACTCTGGCTGCCCAGTGGGTGAGTCTATCTTAGCCTGATAAAGTACTGGATCTTACCCACAGCCAGTATAATGTTTCCTGTCTTGAAGCTTGGCAGACACAAACGGCCTCGTTAGATCTTGTCTTTTCTTTCAGAAAGCAATGCAAGTGCCACAGACATTCCACAGCTTAATGCAGTAATTATCTGTTCTCAACTACCAGTGTGGAGCCCTCTTAGATTAAATTCAGAAGGACCAGAAGCACGTGCTCATTTCACTGGTGGTGAGGCTCCAGTGGGTATTTAAACAACCCAGACAACAGACCGCCAAGGCTTTCTCTCCCGGTTTTTGGAGTGAAGAGGGGGTAGTATGGTAAGGTAAGCAGAGAGAGCTTAGAGATGCCCCAAATGACTCTTGCAAATAAATCTTTTCCAATCGGAATAGCAAATTGATCCTTGAATTTTTCATGTATGGCTTTTTCATTTGCCTCGTCAATCAAGCACATATATAATTGCTGAATCATGTTCTACACCTAAAACTACTATAACCTATTTCAAGTACATTTCAAAAAAAGAAAAAGAAAACCAAGATGTCAAAATTAGGGGAAGCTGTTGGAAAGGTATATGGAGTGCTTTGTACTATTTTTGAGCCTTTTTGTAGGTCTAAAATTATTTCAAAGTAAAAGACTTAAAACAGTATTATATAGTACAAGATTATTTAAAACAGATATATAATGAAAGTCCAGAGTCTATGTGACTGTCTCTTTTTGGATGATTATCAAGTTAATCCTTGTGACCACTGCCATTATGTATAAAAAGTTAAATACTTTTTCATGGGGACTCAATAGCTATTGACAATGAAAACCTCCAGGTGCCCTAATTTGAATCAATTTAGATTAAAATGACATGAAACATACACTAAGGAAGAACCAGCTGATCAAGAACCATGAAATTTACCAGATAACCCAGAGACTGTGAAAGACTAGTATTTAATTTGCCCCCAATGGCAGGAATGGATACATTTGAGTCCCTATACTTTTTACATCATCTTTGTAATTTGCTTCTGCATGGTTTGCTTATTTCTAATGATACCTCCAATTTCTGCTTCAATACACTGATTTTGAGCTTCTTATATGAAATGGCAATATGATAAGCAATTCCCATGGAGTACTTTCAATTTATTTTTAAATTTTCTGTACTATTACTCTTTTATCATCTATACTAGTATATCTTTACTCTTTTATTTTTTAAATAAAGAATCAAGAATTGTATTTGTTAAGAAAACAAATACATTTTATTTAAAATATTTTTGTATAGACACACCATGTCCCTTGGCATCCTCAGTCTTCTAATTATTAAAAGTACATGTTCTGTGGCCCGAAATTGTGGCACTAAAAGTCACTTGGGGACAGGAAAAGAGGTGAGGGCACAAATTAGAGGAAAAAAAAAAAAACCAAAAAATGTCCTTGAACCCTTGAACAGTAAAGGGATCAATACACTCTTGTTGAAACATATGCAAGCAATAAGTGAGTAGGGGTTAAATGAATGAAATTTCAAAAGGTTTGCCCCAAGGAGGCACTCCAAAGTCATCAGAAGGAGGAAGGCTGACTATATGGCTTCGTCATGTCCCAACTTGGGAACAATTGACAAGCAAATGTGTAATTTACAAGATAATGCAAAAAACACAGATCTTCTTGGACACCATGAACCAATGGATGAAATTAAAAGTGGAGAGACTGCCAGTCAGCCAAATATTTGCAAAATGAAAGGGTTTTTGCTGCTTGAATATTCTATTTAATTTGACTTCATCAGATTTGGATTACCAGTTTTTTTTAAAAAATGGAATCAACAGCTTTGACTTTTATTGAAGAATATTAGACCTTATCTAGCTATTTTTTAATGTTTATTTTTGAGAGACAGAGACAGAGCGTGAGCAGGGGAGGGGCAGAGAGGAAGGGAGACACGGAATCGAAGCAGGCTCCGGGTTCTGAGCTGTCAGTGCAGAGCCCCTCCTGGAAGTGGGTTTGAACTCATGAACAGTGAGATCATGACCCAAGACACTTATCCGACTTCAGCCACCCACAAACCCCTGTCCAGCTATTTAAGAGAACCACTAAGATCTTGCAGTGCTTTTGTGTGATTCATTTCTTCATTTAACAAGTGTTTATTAAGTATTTCTGATGTTCCAGGTACTGGAGGTAGAATAGTTAACAAAAAAGACAAAATGAGTGCTCTTGTGGACTTCACATTCTAGTGTTAGTCTGGAAAATGTCAGTTATCACACAGATGTTCGGGGAGGTGATAATTTATTTCAGTTCATGGACTTCTGAGAATGTATTGAAAACTGAGTCTTCTGTCTGGAATTAATTAGCTGATAGAAAAATTTATGAACATATTCATGTAATTTGGTATAAATATCAACTGTGACTATTGTTGCCACATGGGCTGAGATTTCAGAGTTTCTGCTCTAGTTTTTGAGCAGTGAACCTATAATTCATAGATTTATTCAAACAGAAGGCAGATATAAATTGATCTACATTAGCTAATTTCAGATTGTTAGGCCTTTTTTTCCCAATGCGAGTCACTGAAAGTAGAATCCAGGAACACAAACAGAGTTGGTTAGTGGGTTTTATTTTAGTTCGGCCAAATGGCCCCTCCCTAGTAGCTGGAAGTCCTCAGAAGAGAGCCCCACCGAGCAGGAGCTCAGGGTTTTTAAGGGTTTTGGCGAGGCAAAATGGGTCATCATGTAGTTAACCAAGTACAACTACAGCATTTCATTGTAGCCAATTATATCGTAATACACAGACGTTAGTTTTAGCGGTATCCTATTATTTTAAAGTTCTTAGTCTTTTAAAATGACCAATCATAGTAAGACACCTAAGATACAGGGGGGGGTGGTGACTAGGTGACTTTCACCTGTGGACTTTGCCTTGGCCACAGGTCTTACTAAAAAGGGATGGGATTCCTGAACAGAATCTTGAAAAACAAGTAGGCCACAATGTTCGTTATCAAAGTTACATTCTTAGGGTCTTTCCAGGGCCCAGTTGCTTAACCTTTTATTTATTTACCAGAATGGGAGTGGGCAAGTGAAACAATGGTTAGTATTTTAGGGTCCCGTTTGACCCGAGGGAGTAGGGTCTTACAAGATGATTTTAAAGAACCACTAAACTGTCTTCTGGAATGAGAATGTCTATGTATGATGTGTAATGACAGACGCCCCCTGGTCTTTGTGTGAGCTGAGTCATATCGTTGGATCATTGGGTCTATTCTACAGATTGCCCATGCCTTGGGTTAATTTATTAAATTATTAAACTGGATTGAATTCTATTCCAATGCATAAAGTCACGCTTTTTAACAGAAAGCAATTATGAATTGCATGAAGAAACACTGGCTTCATCCAAAAGGAGAAAAGGCATCATTAAGTTATTTAACTTTTACGGGAGCCATGTTTAGAAGGCATGTCTTTAGGTTACTAAATATATCCTTTTTCTAGCATAAAAAATTAAAGCAGGCAGCATTCAGATGAAAGGATAATTAAGAAACACCCTCGGTGGCTGAATTGTTTTGTCATGAAATTAGGCACTCAAATTTTCGTAACCCAGGAAAGAGAAATTTACTTACCACTAACTCAAATTTATTCACCACTAAAAATTCATTTGCATTTTAAAATGATATTTTAAAAAATCCCTGGCACTCTTTCCATAGGCTATGTAACTTAATCCTGAGTCAGGCTCCCCTTATGAGAATATAAGTCAATCCCAGGTGCCAAGAGGAGAGGCAGAGGAAGGAGATGGAGGGGGTGAAGATCACTAAAGACCTTCAGTGACACGGAAGGTCCTGCTATTGGCATCAGGTTCTGAATAGAGTAGGTTGGGCAATGTTGATTGCTCTCAGTGGTCTTTGACACCAAGTACTGTCTGAACTGCGGTGGTCACGAAAAAGAAGAGAAGAAAAATGAGAAGCAAAGAAGGTAAATAAGGGGGAAGGGAAGGTGGGGGGGGGATGCTTCCTGGTCTCTGTATTGGATTATAACTTCTTCCCTCCTGAATAAGGAAAGCAAGTGACTGGCCCAACTAAACTGAGAATTCTATGACTCTTATAAAGATTGTCACTTTAACTGATAATTAAACCTTATAACCAAAGCCAAGTTCTTTCATATCATTTTTTAGAAACTTCCTGACAGTTAATCTATCGCATCCCTCATTACACATCCTGGGTCTTATTTTTGTAGCCCAGTTTCTTTGACCTGAATCGATCTTTCGACCCTTAGGAAATTCCTAATAGATGCAATACCAAATCCTTTTATTTGATCAAATTGTGATGAGTTAATGACTTCACCAAAATGTATACTTGATCCAAGCTTCCTCGAGCACATAGACTTTTTAAAGGAATAATATTTTCATACTTGGAGAAAAATACAACAGAGCTTTAAAAATATTCAATTTCCTTCCTTGTCCTGATTGAAAGTTCTCATAAACCTCCATAGAGGTTTTAAAGGAAATAAACAAGTATAAATCACCTGCATGACTAAAGTTCACCTTCGAACACTTAGGCGGACTACACCTAAGATGGTCTTGTCTGATTTATATTATACAAGACCCCCAGAGGGGCTAGTGAATCATGAGCCAGTTCAGGAGAGGCAGAAAGCCCCAGGTGCAAGCCTTGTTGAGTGACCTTGATTAAGCCTTGCTTTTTGGTTCCAGATTCTGTCTCTGAAGTAGGCTCCCAGGACTTTTCTGAGAAAGAGGCAGAGAGGTGAATGGGCAGAAGACCGAATGTCTGCTGAGGCCATTAAATGCAGGAAATTGAAGATCAAAAGGGCTGCCAGCAAGCTGGAGTCAAGCAGAGCTGCTTAGGCTCCAAACACTAGCTCTGTCCCAGCATCGGGTGTGATAAGTGAGAGGCTGTTGCAATGATAACGTTCTATAGTCAAGGTAAATGTAAATTCCAATTATGACTTATCATTCTTAATGTGAAATGTAAATTATGAACTCAGCAAGAATAACATTGTCTTTCAAAATAAAGTTATCCATCTTGATTAAAAATAGGGGAAAAATGGGTCATTATGGCAGGATGGGGCGCCTGGGTGGCATCAGACTTTGGCTCAGGTCATGATCTCTCAGTTCGTGGGTTCAAGCCCTGCATCTGGCTCTGTGCAGACAGCTCAGAGCCTGGAGCCTGCTTCACAATCTGTGTCTACCCCTCTATCGGTCCCTCCCCAGCTTGTGCTCTGTGTCTCTCTGAAAAATAAATGAGCATATGAAAATAATAAAAATTTAAATTAAAAAAAAAGCAGGGTTTCTCAAACAGCACTAGTGCTGGTTTGGGTCAGTACTGTTTGTTGGGGGTACTGAGTACTTGGCCTGCTGAGCACAGGGTGCATCCCTGGGCCTCTCTCTGAGTGCTAGTGGCACCCCCTTCCCATCGTAACAATAAAACACATCTCCATATATTGGAACACGTCCCCTGGAAGGCAAGAGCACCTCTAGTCGAAACCACTAATTTTGATTTTGGGGAAAGATAGGGAGCCACTTAGGACATTTTAAAAGCACCTTTAGTTTTGCGTGAAACTCTCGGGTCAAAATTTTTGAAGCGTTGGCTGAGATCGTGAAGTCCGTCTTCTCACCTGAGGCTCTCACTGTAAGCCTTCCCTGAGGCCTCCACACATCAGGGAATATGGTGATTCTCTCGGGCTTTATCAGCTGCGGAGGCAAACAAGGCTATTGCTCGGGGCAGAAATTGCGGATTTCCCGCTTGGGCTCCAGACCAGCTCCTGGCCCGGTGCCAACACATAGTATGCTTTCAACAAGTACTAGATGGATGAATGGATGGATAGATGGAAAAGTACATTAAGAATGAAATCGAGCTAGGGAGATTTGGGTTCATCTTCTTTGCTTTTCTCTAGATGTGTATCAGGTCTCCTTTACCTGCACGAGTGTAAGAGCATCTTAGTGATGAAAGAAGAGTAAATGCGTCTGCCTTAAAAAATCCCTCTGAGCTTCTGAAGGGATCACAGGAAGCCCACTGTGATTCTTTGGGTCTTTCGTCCATTCTGCAAGAAACAATATTGGCAAGTTGTGAATTAAATCAGCCATGGTCCTGGTCTGGGAAAGCAAGGCGCACCAGTAGGCACATAAATACACCAAGGTGTAAGACCCTCTTCTGTGACGTGCATTACTCTGTTCCTTCTACCCTTCCTGAGAAAAAGAGCTGAAAGTAGGTCAGGACTCGGTACAATGAAAGTGCAAGCTTCTCAGAGAAAGCTCTCCGCTCAAACTACACTTGAGGGGCCAGGGCTGCCTGAGGTCTATGAATGCAAATTCCTTTTCCACAGCAGTAATCTAATATGCCTTCCTCTATGGTGGTTGGCCAAGTTTGCTAAATTACCCCTTCTGTGACGCTGAAACTTGACCTTGTGCATTTGTTTTTGGAAAATTCTTTTTGTAGTCTGAAATCAGTTGGTTTCCCGTTTGAAGATACCGCCTCTGTGTTGCATAAACAAACATCGGTTAACAAAACAACCCCAGGCTCAGTGGGCCCTGACTTTTCTAAAAGAACAAAGGTGGGGCCTGTGGGAGGCTGGGGATGGACAGTTCCTAATGTTTCAGTTTTGTGGAAGGTGTTTTTTATTGCAATAGAAGTAAGCAGAATATCCCCACTGGTCCCAATTACCATGGCCCCTTCATTAATGGCTCCTGCCAGGAACCGTCTCTTCAGTGGGGAAAACGGCTTGTTCACAAAGCCATTCACAGCAGGACTATTTGGCTCCCACCGACAAATGTACCATAGGGATCTTCTGCTTCCTGGAAATTGCTTTCTTTGTGACTCAGGGGAAGAGATTGCTCTTGACCGTTTTAAATGGTACCCTGTGCTCAGCAGGCTAAACAAGGAAGAGAAGTTAATCACCCCTTTTAAGGTTCAAAATTGAGCACCGAGGCAGAGATGGCAAAAAAAGAAGAAAGCTTTAGAGCATTGGGAATGCAAAGAAAAAGAATTTAAGCATTTAACAGTGTTGCCTTCCACCTCTGTGCAGAAGCCGGTGCTTTGTGACCCGCTGTGCCTCCAATTCTCTGTGCACAGGGCCCCAAAGCTCAAAGATGAGTAAGACAAGAAGATCAGTCCCTGATCCTCAAAGATTGAAAACCCAGATGTGTCGTAGGGGAGAAATAAGAAATGTTCACAAAGAACAACAAAAGACAGACTATGAGGGCATGAGTGTCCACATGGCTCTAAGGTCCAGTAGAACGAGAAAACATTCTCATGATGAACAATAACTTCGTGGCCTGTGAAATGGATCTTGAAGAACGGATTGAATTTGCACGGAAAGACATGAATGTGTGTAGGCGAGGAAAGCTATACTTCATGTGACCCAGGAAATGAGCCAAGTACAACTATGGGAAAGTGCTCAGCAACGGGAAGGAGACCAGGAAGAAGTCCATTTTGAACTTAGGGGTAGCATCATTCAGGGTCCATGCAGGAGCAGGAAATCGCATCAGCTACTTAACAGAGAGAAGTTAATATAAAGAATAGTTAACTAATATAAAGTTCTAAACTAGGTAAGTGAAAGGCAGAGCTGTGCTGAGCTATACTGAAGCCTGAGGCAAAAGGAAAAACTGCGCATGCCTGTATCGTACTGTATATATTCTTTACCAAATTCTTCCGGAACATTAAAGTAGTTGAAAATATAGTGAAAAATCACAAAGTAGGTGTATTAAAATTCATAATGGTTTAAATTTAAATATTTAATTTATACCAACAACTACTTTTTATAATTTTGCATCAGCTTAAGCTAATTCAAAATCATTCGAGATCATCCCATGGACAGGAGACATGATCAAACATGGTAATTCTCGCAACTGAAAATGAAATAAGCAAAGAAGTAAATTTTGAAAGTACTATTGATGAGCTTGTTTCTATTAAAGCCAATGGAGCACATTTTCCTTTTTGTCTCAGGCTGTAATGTACCTCACCTTGGCACGGATCTGTAAAATGTTGAGATTTTGTTCATCGTGGTTTTTTGCATTTCATGTTTATGTTTTAGTTTATTTATTTTTTTTTGAGAGAGAGAGAAAGAGCACAAACATAGAGAGGCAGAAAGAAAGGAAAGAGAGAATTCCAAGCAGACTCCACACTAATCTGTTTGTGAGATCATGACCTGAGCCAAAATCAAGAATCAGACACTAACCAACTGAGCCACCCAGGCACCCCTAATTTTTATTTTAAAACTATTGCATTAGGATGTAATATATCTGGATTCCTGAGTATTCTGGTGATCCCTTCAATTGTGTGCCTGAGAAAAATGCCTCACTGACCTCACTAATCTCCCTGCCCTGTGAAAAGGTGAAATGAGACTCCTACAGAGTCACAGCCAAAGTGAAGAGGTGTTGCCAGTTCATGGGAGCAGACAGCCAGAGGGAAGGGCCCAGAAAACACAGAAGGACCAGTCCCTTCCTCTTCCTCTAGCACCACAATCTCCCTCTATCACCCCCTATAAGTGAAGTGTAACAAGGAGCCTGTCAGCAAAGTAGAAATGAAAGCTGTTGAGTGCTGGCCCCAGCATCCCAAAACCAACCACAGAAGGGTGAGTTTAGACCTAAGAGGTAATAGACTAATAACTGGAAAATAGGTCATTTCTCCTGAGTTACAGATGGAAGGACAAGCAGGATAATATTTTTTCAAGCACCACACTAAGCTCTTCACAATGCCACACAGTTAATACATGAAAGTATCCTGAAATCCACACTGAGTTCAATCTCACCCCCAAAGCACAAGCTTTCGACCACTATGCCATAGTGAAGAAGGAGGGGACATTCCAGGAAAACAGAAGAGAGCAAGACAAAGAGTTGAAAACTAACATGGGTTATGATGGAAACAAGTAGTGTGGTGTTAACATAACTGACATTATAGGATGTATATTATGTGTCAGACACTCTACTAAGTGGTTTATAATAATCATTTGATTTTTTGTTTTGTTTTAGGTGTTTTTTTTTAATTCCTGCTTTACAGATGGGGAAGCTGAGTTATAGAATATTAATTAAGTTTGCCCAGGGTCACTCAGCTCTCAGATGAAACAAACAATACAAATCCCGACACTTAGACCCCAGAGCCCTTGCTCTTGGTCACTTAGCCATCCTGCCTCCCACAGAAAAGAAAATAAACCTGAGCCCAGAGATATGTAAGAACCAGGTCATGGAAGCCATCTTATGGTGCATGGGCTTTATTTTCTGAAGAAAGAGGACTGCTAAAGCATTTTGTTTGTTTGTTTAAAATTTTTTTAATGTTTTTTATTTTTGAGAGGGAGAGAGGGAGAGTGAATGGGGGAAGGACAGAGGATCTGAAGTTGGCTCTGCACTGACAGTGTGATGCAGGGCTCAAACTCACAAATGGTGAGATCAAACCTGAGCCGATGTCGGATGCTTAACTGACTGAGCCACCCTGGTGCCCCCACTAAAGCAATTTAAATAGCAGCAATTTTATATTTGGAATGGATCCCACTGGTCTGAGCCCAGTTTGGAGGATGGATTTAAAATACCGACATAGGAATTGGAGAAAGTAATGAAGAAGCTACTGCAATGATTCTTTGAGCAATGCATGGAGTTCTGGTGGTAAAAGTTGAGATTAGAGAACATAATTAAGAGGCTAGAGATATTTATGACACTAATGATTCAGTATAGATGATGAACAGAGAGGAATAATGACAAGCAGGCATTTTTTGAATGGCCAATACATGAACCTGCCATCCACTGAAAGAAATACTAGAAAAGGAACCATCTAAGTGCAGTAGATTACTTTCAACATTTGGGTTCTCTGGAGCTTTGAGCATATGTGGAAGTGTAAGTTTAGTCAAATCTATATTTTCTTGGCTGTTCAATGCCAGCTAAGGAATTTTAACTCAATTTTATTGGAAACAAGGACCTCAAAAACTTATTTCTTAATAAAATGCAATGACTGCACTGAAAGAACTCCAGATTTGCTCCTCCCTTGGTATAATGTCATGTGGTAACTCAGGTCTCTAAAACACATTCGTTCCTTATTAGAAATATATCCAATTTTAAATATATTTCAATGCATATGTCTACTAAGCTAGTGAGTATCAAGCTACTAAGAACCTAAGTATTACTGTGAAGTATCTGATATTTTACCTGACTTTCTAGCCAACACATTATCTTACCACAATTTCATAGGTGCTGCAGAAGATACGAGACTCCTGTTTAGAGACAAAGGACTCTACTACCTATAGGAATAGTAATAGCCAGAGAATCAGCATTTGTACTAGGTTCTGAGACCCAATTCCCACAGGACAAGGTGAAGAGAGACAGAAAATGCCTATATAAGCAATGGAGTGTGTTAAAGGAGAGCCCCAAACAAAAGGCACCCTTATATTTTGCAATGAGCATTAAGCAACCTTGCTCCTTTGCTCCAGAGGGAGGCACTCATTTTATCTTCCCAGGCTAAGCAAACCTTTTTGTTCTGGAGAGAGACACTATCTCCAATTTTCATGACAAAATTCTTGAGGAGATAGCTTGGAAAAAAGGCAGCTTTGATCACAAGGCATGTATAAATGTGGGATCTATGATCTTTCAACAGTTAAACATTTTTATAATTTTCAAGTGACTATATAGAACGCTTGGCTTGGTTTGATAAGTGTATGCCACAAAATTTTAAAAAGCATAAAACATAAGGAGAAAGAATTAAGGTGGCTCAACAAATAGAATGTGTAGTAACAGCTAACATAAATAAATTAGCTAGATGAGACTCACTGGGAAATGAGGGGCATCCACAGATACGGTGCCTTGGGAAGTGAGGGAAGGGGAGAATGAGGGAGGGCAAGAACAGACTACAAAACAGATGCTACTTATCTCCAGAATAAAGAACAAAAGAATTTGGGGATGGTTCCCTTGCTTGCTGGGGCCGACATTTGCAGTTCTGTCTGCAGCAGAAGAATATGCCAGAAATTGGAGACCAGTGATTCATATCCTGGCTGCAAAGATACTACAGTAAGGAGTCTGGGATTAGAATGGGTTTTCATGAGAAGTAATAATCCCATCTCGTATTCACACTAGACTGTCTGAGTTTTTACAGACATCATTTTATATGCTTTCAATCAGCCAGAGAGCAACATAATAAGAAAATACAAGAGGCTCACAGGAAGCTGAGAGTGAAAGGAAGTGTCCCCCCCCCCCTTTAGAAAGCCACAAACTTGTACTGGGAATGATGTTGCTAGGCAACCACCAACTTCTATAGGCTTTGGGACTAGATGTTCTTGCTCACTGGTAGAAAGAAATATCAGATTGAAGGCACAGGACAAAGAAGAATGATTTGCTTGTTGATGGTGGTGAACTTGCCTCTACCATGAGGGGCATTGATCACCAGGTTAACTTCAAGGGAGGTCATGGATCCAAGACAGGCCTCACACAAATCAAATTAGGGGGATTTTTTTTTAAAGCTTATCTGGACAGCTGTAAAATTTATTCTGCCTTTCAGAAATTATCAACCAATCAAACATAATTACACAGCCTCTGGAGAAACTCGTGTGGCAGTGTTGAAGTGATGCAGGACAAAAGAGTTCAGCTCCCTTTCATGCTGCCTAAGTTTTTTTTTTTAATTTATTTACAGAAGAGGAGAACAGGGAGCGAGAGAGAACGAAAGGTCAAGCCTCTCTGGGCCAGGTATTATTTAAGAAAATAAGAAGAGTGAATATTAAAACAACTCAAAACTCCATCCACAAATAGGCCCAGCTATATGGTTTCCCTCCCAATAATATTCATTGGCATCTATGCAGTCAAGGAAAAAAGGGATGGTGTTCTGGGGCTGTTGATTTACTATATTAGCTATCCTGGAGGGAGAGAGGGATAAGTCTTTTGGTATCGACTCAAAGAAAGAGTATAATGATGAATTCAAATATCTGAATTGGGTAAAGAGGAAAGTGGAACCACAAAGTATTAAAGAGAGATGACAAAATCAGTAAATCAAAGCTCCTTACAGTATTTAGCAAAATTGGTCTCAATACTTTCCTTCTATGAAGAGGTGGAATTTACTTTCTCACTCCTTAAGTTTGAGCTAGTGTTACGTCTTGCTTTGATACAAAGAGTATTGGCAGAAATGATGTGCAAATGAGTCCCAAGCCTTGGCTTTAAAAGCCTTAAACACTCCTTTTGTTGCTGTTAGAATTCTTCAAATTATACGTGAGTTAGACCAAGCTGGCTGGTTGCCGGAGAGAACATGTGGAGAGAGACTTCAACCATCCCAGTAGTCCAAGCCATCCCAGCTGAGACCACTATCAACCAGCCAGCTCTAGCCACCCCAACTGCTGACCACAGATGCATAAGAAAGCATGGCCATGAGATCAGCTGAGCCTGGTCAAGAACTGAAGATCTTCTCAGCTGAGTCCATCCCAGGTCGTCAATAAAGAGAATTGTCAGCTGAATGAATGGGTTCTTGTTCTAATCCACAAAGTTTGGGGATAGTTGGTCATGTAGCAAAAGCAACTTTTACATCCTAATGAGAGAAAAAGCCTAATTTTTATGAAGTATTTTATGCAAGTGAGCTACAAAGATAGGGAGTTGTTGATGGAGAATAGGATGTTCAAACTTATAATGTTCACAGTAATGCTTCTGTTGAAGACAAGGTCCAGCTGGTGACCATTCTTAACCATGTGGCTAAGAAAGAGTAGATGAAAACATCTTTGGGTGTGGGGAGGTGGAAGCTAGAAGTAATTGATGGCATGTTGACATTGCCAAGGATGAGAACATGAGCAGGATTAGAAAAGAAGTTATGATGTCAAGTGCAAAAAATAATGAACATCCCAAGTGAGAGCAAAGTGAGGTTGGGTGATGGGGAAGCCAGATGCCACAAACTGTAAAGGACTGGTGTTTTCTAAATGAGCAGAGGAGTGATGATCCAAGACAGGCACTGGAAAGTGAGAAGGCACTGACATGGCACTCCAGCCTTGGGTATCGGGTGGGAATGTATGAAGATCTTGTACTTGAGAGCAGTGTAAATAAAGTAATATCCTCAGAAGGCACAGTCTATACTGGGGGAGAGGAAATGAAGGATGTGAGGTAGATAAGAATGAGGTGAAAGAGATGAGAAGGAAAAGGAGATGAAGGTGGGAAGAGTTTGAACATATGTAGGGTGTGTTTGCCCACTGAGATGGCATTTCCCAAAGCCTCATAAATAGGTTGAGAGAGTTGTATCTAGGGGCAAGGGGGTGGCATGAACAAAGCAGAATAGGGTGAGATTTGGGGAAACCAGGCAGAGTCTAACAAGAATGTGGGATTTGGTGGAGAGAGTCCCTGGAGTCCCATGCAGAGTGGTGAGAACGTGGTGGTGGTGGTGAGGTCCTAAAGGTGTAAGGCAATGGCCTGGTGCTGCAGGAGGTGAGTTGATGTATAGTGGAGAGGTGCGGGAGCTCCTCCGGCAGGTGTCAGCTTGAAGGCGGCCTGTGTGGAGTACTTTCGGTAAGCCTTCCATGTTTGAGAAGCAGATACTTATGGCTATGAGGGTCTCGCTTAGCTGTAGGGGAAACTAGCCCCACAGGAGGGGTGACAAAGGTTCCCTTGCTCTTTGAGGAGCTGACAAGTATATGCCCAGGCAGGGCCATGTCACATGGCCTCATGGCTGGACCAGGGATCCCAGAGCAGTGTGGCTATGGCCACGAACACCACGCTGCATGGTGAAGACATTAGGTCTGCAGCATCTGGGTGGCTCAGTCAGTTGAGTGTTCAACTTGATTTCTCACAATTCAAGCAATCAGAGCTCCGCATCAGGCTCTATACTGAGAGAATGGAGCCTGCTTGGGATTCTTTGTCTCCTTCTCTCTCTATCCCTCTCCCCTCTCTTTATTTCTCTCAAAACAAATAAATAAGATTTTAACAAAAAAAGGTGAAGCCTATCTCCCAGTGTAATACACATTGGGCCAGAGGATCGAGAGGTATGCTTGTTGTGTTTCAGAGATAGAATCCATGCCAACTGAAAACAGAATAGAGAAGTTGATTTCAAGACAAGCAGCAACTCCTCCTATAGAAGCTTGATGTGAAAAATACAGGTCTCATTTGTCATACAAATGAGATTCTTATCCAGAGAAAGACTGAGAAATGGACCATGAAGCCTCTCTCCAGGACCTCAATCTACAAGGGCCAATAACACGTACTTGGGGTAACGAAAACTTTAGCAGACGTGAACCGAGATAAAGATAAGGGCATTTATTAGTATATGTCTTAGAGGCCACTCCATGTGAGGGGCAAAGAATGCTTTGAGGAGCCACTGTGGATGTGCTGGGGTTGAGACCAGGCCCAGAAACTGCCTTCTAAGGATGGTGGAAGTGTTAACCTGACTGTGCGGATGACACAAGTCTGGAGCAATAGCAAAGAAACTAAGCCCAGCCCCCTATGTTCCCACTCCTTTTCTTTCTCCAAACAGCACCTGGCCTTTTCTTCTTACCCGTGTTGGAAATTTTTGAAAGAATTTTTGTTTGAAAAGGCGCCAGATTTATTATTCTGCCTTCGTACCCACTTCTTCATCTGGCTCTGACTTGTGGTGACTTGTCTTCTTCACCAAATTGCATGTTTAAGTGTGTTAAGGACTACTCCAAATGCTGAGCTCCAAACTCTCTATAGTTTACCTCCTTCCAAGCCTGATATGGTCATTGGTCCACTGCATTCACAGAAGATTAAAAATGTCTCTTTGAGGAAATACACCTAGCATCACAGAGGCATAGGCTGCTGATAACTTTTTACATTACGTCCGCCTCACCCAAGAACAGATTCTGACACTGTTCTCTAAAACTGAGTAGCTTAGGGAGCAAGTAAATAATCCCCGGTCCACTTACATAGGGGTATTCAGCTGGTTAATATAAATAACAGTGCTTTCATGACTAACTGCATCGGAGGGCTAAACTGAAGAAAGGAGATATAAATACTGCAATGAAAAATAATTCTCCAGAACTGAGACTGATTAATCAATTAGTTTAAGGCAGATTTCACTGCCTATCATCCTCTATGTTGAAATAAAGATATTTCCGCTCCAGAGCAAGAATTTTGAGATGATGGCATTATGAACAGACTTCTTAATAGCATACGATGATCAAGTTACACAAATAGATAAATGCAAACAAAGACTTGCTAATAATTCCAAGTTGCCCCCACCGTTCCCAACCACAGGAGGCCAGGGGTTTCAGCTGCCTATAGCATCTATACAGCAAGTGACAAAATCAAGGTCGAGAAATGAAACGTATTCAGCTATAATGTTCCCACTTGGACAGGTGTTTGTATATATATGCATAGATCTGTAAATCTTCTACTGGTATTTTTTTCATTGTTAACTTAATATAACATGGTGCAATGTGCACTAGATTCTGGGAATGGGCATATAAAAAATGGTCCTTGCCTTTGAGGTAGATAGAGAACAATGGAAGAGAGAGTTATGTAAACAAATAGTTTCTGTATCAAAGGCTAATTGCTACTATAGAGGTACTAGGTGCAGGGGAGATCGAAAGGAATTAAGGCAGTTTGCCAGAGTAGTGGATACTAGAGAATGGTTTAGATGGATGCACTGAAACTGTAAAATCTGAACAAGCAAAAAATCTCCAAGCAAGTCCTCTGTGAAGACGTGAAGTCAGATCCTCAAATTACAATTCTTTTTTTTTTAATTTTGTATTCAAATTCCAGCTGGTTAACACACAGTGTAATATTAATTTCAGTTGTACGATTTAGTGATTCAACCAATACCTACAATACCTGGTGTTCTTCACAAGTGCCCTCCTTAATCCACGTCACCTATTTAACCCATCCCCTCCACCCTCAAATTACAGTTCTTGATAAATGTGATATATGGGCCATAGTCATAGATTGCAGAAAAAAATAATCATCTCGGCAACCAGAGGATTGAGAAGGAATGATTCCTTGAGCCAAACCAGACCTGGATAGCAGGTAAAACCAGCAAAATTAAACCCTGATCATCATGTCAGAGATTTATTTCTGTTTGGCCCACCATCCAATGAATGTATCTGTTTATGGTCTGTTTCCTCTGTCAGAATGCAAGGCCCTTGAGGGCAGAGGTCACCGTAGTGTCCACCAGGAGTGCCTGGCATCAAAGAGGAGTTCAATCAACATTCGTTCAATGAATGAGTATACACATGAATGAATAAGACGTTGAGTGAGTTTTTGAGTCTCTTTATCTGTAAGATAGCTCACAAACAAGTTTAATGAAAACATTGAGGTGACTCACATAAACACAGTTCTGTCTACACTGTGACAACCACATAAAAATCACTCTATATTAGCTATCATTTTTATGAGTACTATCTTCATCAATATTCTCATTTTCAACAAGGCAGTCACTGAGTTAAATACTTGAAAGATACTATAGCTTATTCTATCCCAAATCCTTTCAAGAACCCGAGAAAAAGTAGATTAGTGGTCTTATTTTCATTTTGTAGATCAGAATGTGAGATTTAGAGAGGCTTACAAATTTGCCCAAGGTCACAGGAAGAGTTGAGTAACCAGAACTGTGATCTTATCTCTAATGCCCACTGGCTCATTCACCACATTGTGCTGGCTTGTGTTAAGCACATGACATTTTCCCCACTCAACAGTGAGCTCCCCAAGGGACGGGGCCATGTCTGTCCATCTTTGTAGCAACTTGCAGAAACGGGTTTCCAGCTGAATTCTGCAAGCTCAAGAGGTTGTCTTGGTGTTCCTCAGGGGCCCCACAAGGCAGAAGAACAGCAGAATTCTCTGAACCTTTTTTTCCCACCTCAGTTATTTGCTTTCCCAAGTAGGTTTCTATACCATTTCCACCGAAGTACAGACCTGGGTAGGAGAAAAAAAAAAAGTCAAGCTCTAGAATCCACAGGGCCTGAGCAGTTAATCTGTTAAATAAAGCCGACGTAGAAGCAGAGGACAGACTCTGGATATGAGGAGAATAGAAAAAACTAGTGATCTTCCCACATTAGTCATTTCAGTGCTACTTATGTGAATAAATCTAAAATTTGAGTGGTATCTTCCCACATAAAAAGCAGCAGAATATATACAATATGGATGCAAGAAAGAAATTCAATCTTCTACCTCAGCCGCTTATGGTATGAGGCCACCTGTTACACTGGACAGCTAAAAGGGAACAGGAAAACTGATTTAAAAAAAAAAGGCCTAAAAAAGCATACTTAAGCTTGCTTATATAACTGAGAGACGACAGACAAAAGGAGGTGTAAATTTAGTTTCTGTCTCAGAGTTGAGCCTAGGAACATGCCCAAATATAATAGAGCAAGGAGAAGATAGATAGACTTTCTCCATAGCAACGACCTGGAAATGCAGTGCCACTTTTGTTACCAGAGAACATTTGACAGAGAAGGCTCGAGAGGCAGACCCCAACCCCCCCCAAATTCATCAGGCTGCAGAAGGGGAAATGTGGAGGAGAAATTGAAAAAGAACGAGTGTCAGGAGATGGAGTTACCAAGGTGTGGGAGGTGCTAAATGGAAGAGACGCAGAGAGGAATCCACAGAAATTATTTCAAAACTTCAAAAACACCGACGCCACTTAGAATGGTTGATTATCCAAGTGCTGACTCACTCACCCACAAACCCTAATCCTTCTGTACCAAAGCAGGGAGGATGAAGAGCAAATTACTCACTCTGGACAAGGAGGCAATGCCTGTCCCTCAAAAAGAGGCAGTGATGTCAGGCTAATTTGTCCCCTCAATAGGCCAAATGCTGACTCTAAAGATGGGCCCTTGCCAAGGAGGATCCGACCCATGAAGCTACCTGAGGCACGGTACTGAGACGCATTGACTCTCCAAAAGCTTCTCCAGCACATGAAAGGATGCCAGGATGCCCAGAAGGCCACTTTCTATGCCAGTCTGAGAAATTCCATCAAATCTGAGGGTTAAATGCATTCATTCAGTTCATTTCAGAAGCATTTATGGGGCGGTTAGACATTGAGATAGAAATTATAGATGCAGGGCGCCTAGGTGGCTCAGTCGGTTAAGTGTCCAACTTTGGCTCAGGTCATGATCTCACGGTTCGTGGGTTTGAGACCCGCATCAGGCTCTGTGCTGACAGCTCAGAGCCTGGAGCCTGTTTCAGATTCTGTGTCTGCCTCTTTCTCTGCCTTTCCCCGACTCACGTTCTGTCTCTCTCTGTCTCAAAAATAAATCAACTATATAAAAAATAAAAAAAAAGAAATTATAGATGCAAAGATGAATAACATGGTCTAGGTGCTCAAGGACCCCATTTGGGAAGGCATTCAGTTGGTACCATGATGGAGGGTTGAGCAGAGGATGGCCATTGGGTCCCTGCAGTGAGAAAGACCTGGGTTCAAGTTCTAGGTCAGCAGTTTCTCAACTGTACACACATTGTTTTGACCCCCCCATCCCTTACCTCCATGAGGAAAGGAATCCCTCCTCCTTTGTGTGATTGTTTTCAGGACTTTTGAAGGTTCCCAGCACTGACCTGAAAGCATTATAATTGCTAATAGAAGAAAAAAGAGTGAGAGATTGTATTTCTTACTATTTCCTATTATGTACAGTGCATTGAGAACACAGAAAGTGCCTGTGTAACTTGTTTCTCTCTCTACCCTTGGAGATTCTGTTCTTAGTCTATAGTTAGCCGTTGCCAAATCACAGATACCGAAAAGGGATTAAACTACCTTCCTGGATTGGAACGGCAAGCACACATCACTGGTGACAGCGCCACAGCCTGAAACAAGATGCCACCGGGGGTAACGGCGAAATAATTGGCCAACACTCACCGTGCGTGTCCTTTCTAACAGGTCTCCGACATGTGTTAACGCGCATGTCACCACACTGTTCAACTGCCTCCTAACTCCGGGGCTTAAGGAACCTACAACTGAATACTGCTCAAATTAAGGCTGTTCACTTCCTTTGTCACATCAAAGTGTGAAAATAACTTCCCAGAGGGAGTTTCAAAAATACCCTCGTTGTAAATCACTCCAGCGGAAAGCAAGAGAGGGTCTCAATAAGCAACTGTAATGAACAGCGGCCTCTGGACATACTGTGAAAAATGTCATCTTCTGATGACACCTGCCCCCGCTCACAGTTCCTTCATTATTTCTCAGCCTCCACGGGTGACAGAGTCGAATTTCAAGGGATCTGGGAACGAGGGACATATGGGCAGGGAATGAGTAATGAGATCCCAAGGCACTGGCTCTCTTGGGAGGTGCTAACCCTTCTCAGGAGAGGGCGGAGAAGCCCCTGGCCTGAGCCAGAGCAGCAGGCCCTGTGTGAGGCCGCCATGCCGTGTGCCCTGGGTGAGTCCCCACTGTGCTTTCTGCTTCCATTGTGCCGCTTGCAAAATGGAACCCCCTTCCACTGCCTTCTCTCCTCTCAAGGGGTTACAGTGTCCGCTGCTTGCTTGGCCCCAGCAGGCCAACGCGAATGAACAAGAGCAAGTTGTTGGCAACATTCACACATAGAAAAGTTGGGCTTAGGAGTGCCTGGGCAGCTCAGTCGGTTAAGCGTTCTACTTCAGTTCAGATCATGATCTCACAGTTCGTGGGTTTGAGCCCCTCATCGGGCTCTGTGCTGACAGCTCAGAGCCTGGAGCCTGTTTCAGATTCTGTGTCTCCCTTTCTGTCTGCCCCTCCCCACTAGGGCTCTGCCTCTCTCTGTCTCTCAAAAACAAATACATGTAAAAAAAAATTTTTTTTTAAAAAGAAAGAAAAGCTGGGCTTCACAAAATAAAATACAGACCTGGGCAGTGAGGAGCCCAGCTGGCTGTCCTCCATCTCTTTGTGGCTTACCCCTCCGTCCTTTGGAGACTCGCTTTCTTTGCCCCAGCTCGCACAGCCCGAGGTAGACTTGTCATCAAGTTAATGACGCTTAAGCCTCAGGATCTCTCCCATGCAGAGAGCCTCTTCCAAATATGTGTTCTACGTCACACTTTGTGTGTGTGTGTGTGTGTGTGTGTGTGTGTGTGTGTGTAGGACCCCTACATTGTACCTGCTTCCAGAGTCTGAATCAGTTCCTGCCCATGAAGCGTGTGCTACCATAGCTTCACATTTCACACTTCAAATACCTATCATTTAATGTTACTTAGCTCTGAATTTAAGTGGCCCGCATACCTGGAGTTTTAAAGACACTGGCTAGATAATGTTTTTGTTTTTGTTGTTTTAATGAGTGGAATTTATGTTTTAGAGCAGTTTTGGGTTTACAGGGATATTGAGCAGAAAGGAAAGCGTGGGTCCCTCCCACACCCGGTTTCCCCCACTATTTTTTTTTAACAGCAAACCATTTTTTTAATGTTTTATTTATTTTTGATACAGAGAGAGAGCATGAGAGGGGTAGGGGCAGAGAGCAAAGGAGACACAGAACCGGAAGCAGGCTCCAGGCTCTGAGCTAGCTGTCAGCACAGAGCCTGACGTGGGGCTTGAACCCACAAACGTGAGATCTGACCTGAGCCGAAGTCGGAGGCTTAACCACTGAGCCACCCAGGCACCCCTCCCCTACTATTAACATTACTCGTTGATGCAGTACATTTGTTACAATCGATGAGCCAATATTAATATGTTCTTATTAACTAACACCCATTGTTTATGTGAGGGCTCACTCTTTGTGTTGGATAAACAGAATTTTTGAGTCTCAATTCCAAATTCCTAGATGAGAAAATCTAATGGGCTTCAGTAAATAGATATTCGCCACAGCCAGCGGATGAAACTGTGAAGTGTGTTGGCCCCTCAGCAGGGCTAAGAGCAGGCCAGGTGAGGGGGGAGGGAGGTGCTGGCTGTGTCAGTGATAAGCAGGGGGTGTGCTGGGCAGGCATCTCCACCGAGGGCAGGGGGTAATTACATGGGTAAAGAGTATTATATATACAGACAATGTTATTCCTGCTACGTATGAGGAAAAACCTTTTCTTCTATTGTCCATTTCTGTCTGAATGGGTCAAAACTATTTCTAGGAATTAATCAGATTTCTGCTCGATGCTCTTCTTAAAATCTTTAGATTTGCTACTTAAAATAAAACGTCGGGCATGACTCAGTCAGCTGAGTGACAAACTCTTGATTTCAGCTCAGGTCATAGTTCCAGGGTCCTGGGATCAAGCCCCACATCAGGCTCCACGCTGAGCATGGATCCTGCTTGAGATTCTTTCTCTCCCTCTCCTCTTCTGTCTCTCTCCCCTGCTCACTCGCTCACTCGTTCTCTCTCTTAAAAAAAAATCTCAAATAAAATCCAGCATTGACAGTTAAAGGAAAAGAGTACTACAATTTCATGATCTGATTTGGGCCGTAGGGATGTGGAGATAATAAAGCAAAAACTGGGCATAGTTTGGGATTTAAGACTTGAACGGTCTCTCACTCCATGTTGTACCAGAAAGGCTGAATATATTATACATTTTTGCCAAGCAGAACAGTTCCAGAAAGCCTCCTACCATTTTTATCTGAACAGGACATCGAACTGACCCTTGGCATCTATTTACCCACTGTTCTAAGCCAAAGAATGGTTCCCAAAAAATGTCCATGTCACAATCCCCCAGGCATGTCAGGCATGTCAGGAATTAAGTTGCAAGTCAGCTGGATTAAAACAAAATTATCCTCTATTTCCTGGGTGGGCCCAATGTAATCACAGGAATCATTGAAAATGGAAGACAAAGACAGAAGTCAGTGTCAGAGGAATGAGACATGAGTGAGACGTGATCAGCGATTGCAGCCTTTGCAGATGGAAGGGAGCACGAGCAGGAACGCAGGCAGACGCTGGAAAAAGCAAGAAAACAGACTCTTCTCTCAAGGCTCCAGAAAGCATCCGCCATGCCATCCCTCTGATATAATCCCAGAGACCCACACAAGACCTCTCACCTCCTGAACTCTAACACAATACATGTGTGTTGTTCTAATTCACTAAATCTTCAGTACTTTGTTACAGGAACAAGAGGAAACGAACACACTCAACATTTTGCTATTCCTGCAGTTGGTTTATTCTTGAGAATTGAGGCAATAAGATTGCTGCCAGCAGAGACACTTCAGAGCCCAGATTCTCTGTGCGTTCTAGTCTCTAATGCATTGCTCTGCACACACCAAGCCTTCGGGAAACAGCGACTGAGTTCCAACTTCCATCTCAATGCAGATCAACATGAAATGGAAATGTGGAAAGCACTATCTAATTCCATTATTTACCAGTTCTATCTGCTTCTCAGAACGTTTTAATTGGACTTTCCGGACTCTGATGTAAGAGGGGAAAGATTGATCTCAAAAATTCTCCTTTCAAGGGACTGCTCACCCATGCCGCCAGTGATTTGGAACTTAGCAGACTGAATTATTTGTGACAGCTGGCATAATGAAAATTATTAGTCCTAACCAGCTCTACAACATGCAGGTCCCTAGTGATGGAAAGTCAGTTCAGTAAGGAGTTCTGTCTGCTATGATGTCTTTGAGCCCAAGGAAAATAATAGCACAGATACACAAGAATTTGAAAAATTATAAAACAAAATGAAGCCAAAAGAAACCTAGAGCAAAATCATTCTAATTGTAAGGAAATGAATATTTGGTTTATTTTGAAAGACCTTAATACTCAACGTATAGGGGCACCTGGGTGGCTCAGTAGGTTAAGAATCTGGCTTCAGCTCAGGTCATGATCTCACAGTTTGTGGGTTCAAGCCCTGT
Source organism: Suricata suricatta (assembly GCF_006229205.1). Lineage (NCBI taxonomy): Eukaryota > Metazoa > Chordata > Mammalia > Carnivora > Herpestidae > Suricata > Suricata suricatta. Next base: position 19,944,624 of record NC_043704.1, read on the forward strand.
GTCGGGCTCTGTGCTGACAGCTAGCTCAGAGCCTAGACCCTGCTTCGGATTCTGTATCTCTCTCTCTCTCTCTCTCTGACCCTCCCCTGCTCACACTGTCTCTCTCTGACTCTCAAAAATAAATAAAAAGCATTAAAGAAATTTTTTTAAATGCTCTGAGTACAATCCATCATGTAAATCATTCAAGTACAAGAGGCCAAAGTCAGCCAAATTCTCTGAAATAAACTGTACCAATGTTGATAAGTCCCAGGTACCCTGGGGGATCACCAGGAGAATGTCTTTCTAACCTCAATCCACGTAAAAGGGCCGTCTGAGAGTCGAGTAATCTGATGAAGGAGATGGTACTCTCCCAAGGTATAGTGTATTGAAAATGACTTCAATTTTGACCGATTTTAAGTGGCTTGTGGAATTTTAAGAGTGTATCCACTCAGTTTTCCTGTTTCCATGCCAGATATGCTCGATTTGAAAAGAGGGAATGTTCTCTTGATGCTAGACTCGGGGTTAATCTGTTTTCCCCTACCAAAAATTCCATGATATAAAAAAATCTGTGGGGTTTTTAATTTTCCCAGAGAGATCCCAGCTTTGACCAAGGCTTGAACACACAAAAGTCATCATTTGTTACTCAGCACACCAAGTTCATTCCCTGCATGCTAAGTATGGACTCTTCTGTTAGACGTATCTAAACACTTATTTCTCAGTAGCCTTCTGTGGCTGGTTGAATTGAGTCCCCCCAAAAGATATGTTGAAGTCCTAACCTTTGGTACAGTGGATGAAAATCTACTTGGAAAATGGATTTTTGCAAGTGGGATCAAGTTTTTTTTGTTGTTGTTTTTAAATTTTTTTCAATGTTTTATTTAGTTTTTGATACAGAGAGAGACAGAGCTTGAGAGGGGGGAGAGGCAGAGAGAGAAGGAGACACAGAACCGGAAGCAGGCTCCAGGCTCTGAGCCAGCTGTCAGCACAGAGCCTGACGCGGGGCTTGAACCCACAAACATGAGATCTGACCTGAGCCGAAGTCGGAGGCTTAACCGACTGAGCCCCCCAGGCGCCCCACAAGTGGAATCAAGTTAAGATGAGGCCATACTAGATTACTAGACTTGCAAGAAGGTCATGTGAAGACAGAGGGACATGCAGACCCACAGGGAGAACACCATAAGGTGACGGAGGCAGAGAGAGAGAGGAGGGATTGGGGCCTCCTGCAGAACCAGTCTTCTGTCACCTTGATTTTGACAGTCCAGCCTCCATGATGGTAAGAGGATCCATTTCTGTTGTTTTAAACCACCCGGTTCTTGGTGATTTGTTGAGGCAGCCCGAGGAAAGGAATATATCTACCAGGGATGGTTTCAAAACCGGATCGGGTGTTTGCTTTGAACTGGGTTTCCATTCCCAGCAAAGTCCTCAGGAGGAATTATTATTGTTATTCGTTTCAGGAAAAGTAGGACTCTCTTATGTAATTGCTGACGAACGAGTAAGGTCCTGGATCGTACTCTGTCCTCTCAGGCCAACACACACAGGGTGCGGTTGCTGGAGCCCAGAGGGACGGCGGAAGCCACCCACTCACTCCCCAGCGCACCTGCCTCAGATCGCCAGTGCACAACCCACAGTGCAGAGACGTTTCTCACAGCTGTGGGTTTGTGCAAGTGTTACACCGGGGGCGGGGGGCAAAACATAGGAGACTCTTAAATATGGAGACTAAACAGAGGGTTACTGGAGGGATTGTGGCGGGGCGGGGGGGGGGGAGCTAAATCGGTAAGGGGCATTAAGGAATCTACTCCTGAATGCGTTGTTACACTACATGCTAACTAACTTGGATGTAAATTAAAAAAAAAATAAATTACAAAAAGACCAAGAATTTTTTTTTAAAAAAAGATTCTCTCTTTCTCTCCCTCTCCCTCTCCCCTGCATGCACCCTCTATCTATCTGAAATATGTAAATATATACATGAAGCCTATATCTTGCACACTCCTCATACCACGGCAATCCGGCTTTCCAAAAACTCTTATTCAGCCATTTCAAAAAAGCTCTTGCCAGCACTGACAAAACCTCTTTTGATACAAAACTAAAAGGGCAGTGTTTGTGGGAATCTCTTTTGACCTGGCTGAGGCATTTCGTCCCGTTCCTTGGACAATATCTCCGCCCTTCCCACTCCCCTCTGTTCTGATGGTCTGTAACTTCCTGGCAAGGCCCATCCTATATCTCTCCTTGACATTTGTGTCTTGTGCGGTTCCTTCCGGGACTCTCCTCTCCTTTCTATTAGGTCTTCCTGAAGGTTCTGCTCTAAACCCATGGCTTGAATCAAGTCTGATTCAATGAACCTCTCCTCTCCCTTTAGCTCCAGACTCCTGTCCCCAGCTGTCAGCGGGCATGTTCACGGCAATATCCAAACAGACAACTCAAAAATCACCGTACTCCAAACTGGTACCATTTCCCTCTCCTTCCCAACTGTTCCTTTTCCAACAATTCCAATCTCAGGAGCTGTTCCAGGTGATGGGAATAAGGCAACAGACGAAATAGCCACAGCTCCTACTCTTGTGGGGCTTTATTCTAGTTGGAAGGGATGAATAATCAATAAACTACTAAGTATGTAAAGCATCAGGTGGGAGGAAGTGCTGGGGGAAAAAATAGAGTGAGGCCAGTGGCTAGAGAGGGATGCAGAGATGGGCTTTCTGTGGGTGCTGAGGGAAATCTCACTGATGAGACGGTATCTGAGTGGAAAGTGAAGGAGGTGAGGCATGGAGCCTAGTGAGTACTTAGAAGAAGGAAGTTCCAGGCAGAGGAAGAAGCCACCGCTGGGTTCCTGAGGGCAGATCATGTCCGGTAGGTTGGGTTTGGGGGACTAAGGAGTTCTGTGGCTGGGGCAGAGTGAGCTACAGGGGACTGCTGGAAAGGCCAGAGATGTAGCACAGAGCACGTGATGCAGGACCTCATTGACTAGAGCAGGAACTTTGGACTGTATTTTTACTGCGCCGGAAGCCATTGTAGATAAGCCTGACATGATTTAAAACTATTCTGCCTCCCACGTGGAGAAAAGATGGCAAGGAGGTTATACATCAAGGTCGTCAGGAAATAGAAATCACGTCATGTATTTCAGGATGATCCTGATTGGAGAAAAAAAGGAAAAAGAGCATCTTTTCTGCTTCCTCCTACTTTCCAGTATCTTTTTACTGCCCTCCATCCTGGGGACTAGCAGGAAGCCAGGGGAGAAGGAGAATTTGTGCAAAGCAGAACCCAGACAGCAGTCTGTATCACTAGAAATGAAATAACATGCAAGTCAGAGAGAAATTCACTAACAGTGGCTTAAATAAGTAAGGAAATTTTATTAGAAAGAAACGTGAGCGTACGTGGCTACAAGTAAAGGTTCGTTTTATTTAAGGCATCAGAGTATGCATCTTGGAAATTCTCTGGCGACTACCATTCCAGGCATCACATTCAGAGCACCTGGAATGAGGAAGTGTAATCTCAGGTCCCAGAGACCCTTGATCACAATTCTTCTAACCTTTCAGTGACCAGAACGCTGCCCAATGACTACCCCCTACTGCAAAGAAGGCTTGAAGTGAGTGCTGGTTTTCTTGCTTTGCTAGTGGATATTGGCAAGGGAGAAGGGCATGGGACATCAGTGTCAAGATAGACAATAGTGACCATCACTACCTTTGATCCAAGAGGGTCAAGCTTTTGAATCTATTTGAGCAAGAGTAGAGAATACTATGAATGACTCGATGACCAAGGTTACTAATGGATGTACCTCAGGTAGTGGATGTACCTCCTATTGGGCTCTGTCCGATGCAGGGGACTCTAATAGCCCCATGTGACTGTAACTGAGATGTGGCAAGTCTGAATTCAGGTGCTCTGTACCTATGAAGGGCACACCAGATCCCAAAATTTGTAATGCAAAAAAAAAAAAAAAATGTCATTAGTAATATGTTACATTGATTACATGCTGCAGTGATATATTGGATATATAGTCAAAATTGATCTTACCTGTTTCTTTTTTACTCTATTTAATGTGGCTGCCAAGTAATTTTTAATTACATATGTGTTCATATATTTTTTTTGATAGCGTTGTTCTGGATTATTGAATGACCCTTTCTCTATAGCTACTCCCTAATATCTAGCCTCTATGCCAACATTTCCCTCTCAGGAGGATGCTGGCCATCATGGTTTTCTAAATCTGGGAAGATCTACCAGAAATGCATGTTCCCTGATCTCTGATGGTCTGGCAGCTCAAAAATGTATTTTCTGGTGATGGGTTAAACAACAATAACAAATCCTTTTCATGAGGAACAAACTGTGACCACTGTGGGTAGTGCAAGCTGAACTAGCTAAGATATATCATAAAAATGATTAGTTAGGGGCGCCTGGGTGGCTCAGTCCGTTGGGCTTCGGCTCAGGTCATGATCTCATGGTTTGTGGGTTCGAGTCCCGCTTCAGGCTCTGTGCTGACAGCTAGCTCAGAGCCTGGAGCCTGCTTCAGATTCTGTGTCTCCCTCTCTCTCTCTGACTCTCCCCTGCTCACGTTGTCTCTCTCTCTCTTTCTCTCAAAAATAAATAAAAACAGTTTTTAAAAAATTTAAAAAAATGATTAGTTCAAGGAAAAGATTCAAGGGAGAAATCAAAGTATTCAACATCAGTAACACCCCCAGGCTATCAGATGAGCTGCTTTGAAACACTGCTGGGAGCATGACTGTAATTTTACTTAGTCCTTTACTTAACCTTTAACTGGTTTTCATTCGATGCAAGGAATCATGAAATTCTAATTTGCTATAAGCTTCTCCACGACTTCCCATTAAGAAATTTATTCAATGACTCTGGTGAAAAAATGGGTGTTGGAACACAAAATCTATAACCAACCTACACCAGGCATAGAAATGCCCTCCAAAGATGTCCATGGAATTGATGTCTTTCCCCATTGGAATCACAGAGAGATGTGACTATGAAAGAAAGGAAGAAAGGAAGAAAGAAAGAAAGAGGAAAGGAAAGGAAAGGAAAGGAAAGGAAAGGAAAGGAAAGGAAAGGAAAGGAAAGGGAAAAAAAGAGGAACCAAATGATGCAACACTGATTCCTCTGGAGAGTTGGGAAAGGAAGACTGAGCCAAAAAATGCATCTGGCATCTTAAATCTAGAAAAACACAAGGAAATAGATTCTCCCTGATAGCCTCCAGAAATGAACACAGCCCTGCTCACACCTTAGCCCAGCGTGATCCATGTTACCTTCTAACCATCAGAATGGCAGAATAATAAATTTGTGCCATGGAGCACCTGGGTGGCTAGTTGGCTAAGTGTTCAACTATTGATTTGGCTCATACTACATGAGATCAAGCCCTCATGTCGGGCTCTGCACTGACAGTGTGGACCCTGCTTAGGAGTCTCTCTCTGCCCCTCCCTGCTCTCCTGTTCGAATGCTTTCTTTCTCTCTCTCTCTCAAAATAAATAAACATTTTTTCATTAAAAAACATAAATTTGTGTTATTTTAAGATACCGTTTGTCTTAGTCATTTGTTTCAGCAGCAATGAGAAACTAGGAGGCAACCCAGAAAAACAAACATTAAAAGTAAAAACAAAAAAATGATTTTTGAAAACATTGCTATCTGCAAAAATTTTACCCTCATAAAATTCTCAGCAGCCTCCATGCCAGCTATCAGCAGCTAGAAGTCATAGAACCGGCTTATGAGAAGTTATTCTGCTGTGATGTTCCTGGTTTCTAGTTCCATTATTCTTTCCCACCCCACCCCTGCCCCTGCCCCTGAATTCAACAACAACACACAAGGGAAACTTCATTAACATTTTTAGAGGCTTAAACACAAACTTCTCTCTCTTGCCCCTCACTCATTAAATAATAGAAAGTACCACTAGTTGGAGGAAGAAGTATTTTTCTTTTTTCATGTTTATACCTTATTTTTACTAGCTTGCAGGTTAATTTCTTTTGCCTTACAACTTTTTCTTAGTTTCTTCCTTACAGGACAGCAGTCATTCTATACATTTCCCTCAACCATACTGTACTTAAACTACTATGGCTTGCTCACTGTCTTATGTCTGTATAAGGAAATATGTTCATGCAAGAGGATTTTGCTGTCAGCAGTAGGGGGGAAGAAAACCTCTATCCATTTTGTATTGAGACTAGTTGAAGTTGAACATAGTTATAAATGATGAAATGATATCTGCTTCCTAAGCAAGAGTTTATTTGAAAATTCAGCATCATGGGTGCCTGAATGGCTCAGTTGATTAAGCATCCAACTTCGGCACAGGTCATGATCTCCTGGTTCATGAGTTCGAGTCCCATATCAGGCTCAGTGCTGACAGCTCAGAGTCTGGAGCCTGCTTTGGATTCTGTCTCTCTCTCTCTCTCTCTCTCTCTCTCTCTCTCTCTCTCTCTTTCTCTCTCTCTCTCTCTTTCTGCCCTTCCTTGCTCATGCTTGTGTGCTCTCTTGCTCTCTCTCAAAAGTAAATAAACATTAAGAAAGAAGGAAAAAAGAAAGAAAGAGAAAAAGGAAGAAAGAAAGAAAGAAAGAAAGAAAGAAAGAAAGAAAGAAAGAAAGAAAGAAAGAAGGAAAGAATATTCAGCATCAGGCTGACAATAAGGATGACAGAAAACTAGGAAAACATAATCATGGGGAAAAATTGGTGAGGAGCTAGCCATATGTTATCCAAGTTTCCTTCAAGATCTGCAGGGAGACTTAAGAATGGTTAGTGAACTTCTTACTCTGTAACTGAAAGTCCCTAAGTTTTCCAGTTATGTAACAGGTTTAAATTGGATACCTCACAGCCTGTGCACATAAGTGTAGGGATTCCAGCACACTTACCCACGATTCTGAGGAGTCTCAGACCAAACTCCTGCTCCTACGTGTTCTTCCATCATTTCTGACCCTCTAAATCTGCCCCCTTTTGCTGCTTTAGATCTCTCTGATCTGCCTGCCTTGCTCCTGAGCTGCAAAATGTGACAAAGGCTATAGTGTATGAAGACTAGGATTGCTAAAAAACAACACAACAGGCCCCAAATGGAGTCACTTATGCTAAGCCCCACATCATCAAATCAAGACTTGACTTAATTTCAGTTTCAGCTCTCCCAGAAATGGAATCTTAAACCAGTCAACCAAGAATCTGTCTGATAGATTTCTGTCATCCTCTAAAGGAAAGTAACCTCGAAATAACCAATATGTTTTTTTGCTTAGCATAACTTCCTTTTTCCTACTCCCTTCTGCCTAGGAAAGCCTCTCATTTTGTACAGCTAATGGGAACTCTTTTCTATCTGCTAGATAGGATGCTACCTAATTTGTATTAATTTTTGCTCAGAAAAAAAACCCAACTCTTGAAATGTTTAATATGCCTCAGCATATCTTTTATCAATTCAAAGGAGAATAACTTGCAACAAGCAGAATCGGACAACACTGCTTCTAAAGTTGATCCACGCTTCCCTGCCCCAGGGCATCTCTAGGTCCCTCACCCCTCTTACCATCTCCGTGATGTCACTTCAGCCCCTTCCCCCACCCTCTCTCTCCTCCAAGTTCTAGAGCTCTGAAACCGACTCTTTCTGGAGCCTGGTCAAAGGAAACCCACATAGCAGTTGCCCTGTGAGATCATTCTCTCCATCCCCAGGGAAGTCATCATTTCAGCTGGCCAGGAAGAGCAGTTGAGCCCCTTTTGTTACTTTCTCTCTGAGCCAGACTGGTTTTATGACCAGAGGGCCCACTAAGCAGTTTTTCTAAACAAAAGCATAACATTTTCCATGAATTCTGCTATCCCTACAGAATAAAAATGTGGCTAGTCAATTGAGGTTTTAAAAACGATAATATTTTCCTTCCCACTGCAATACAAGATATATTTCTTCATCTGTTTTTGTTGTGTAAGCCCACAAATAGTTGCATTAACATGGGATGTTGGTTTTAACAAAATGCTGCTGCAGCACATTGGAAAGCGTCCCTGCCTTATCCAGTGAGGGGTACGAAAGTGCTTTTAAGAGGAAGAAACCATTGGGCTAGATAGTGATTGCATGTTATGCCCTGAAATAATGCCCAAAAGGACACCTCAAAATGAAATTTTCCTCTACTCTACCATCAAAGAAATGGAAATGGCAGCTTCTGGGTGTATCCAGAATTTCTCCTACTTTCCTGTTGGAGTTTAGGTCTTTTTTCTCAACATGGCTATAGTCTAGAAACCGCTGCATTAGAATACCCTGTTCTTGTTAAAAGTATAGATTCCTGGCAGGGCCTCCTTATCCAAATGAATCAGAATCTTCAAGGGCAGGGACCCATGAAAATGCTTTATTTTTTTAAATTTTTTAATTTTTGTAGAGGTAGGGGGAGAGGGACAGAGAGAGAGAGAATCTTGAGCATGTTCCATGCTCAGCATGGAGCCCAACACAGGGCTCAATCCTACAACCCTGGGATCATGACCTGAACTGAAATTACAGCTGGCCAGCCTTCTTATCCAGAGTAAAATAGCTTCAATACATAGGTTAAACTATTGAGCATTCCAACAAGCATGTGGTATCCCTTGCATTCATAGCTCCCCAGAATAAAAAATGCAAGTCAAAATAAAGAGTAACTTCCTAGAGGAGAAACCCAACAAATACTTCCTCAGCCAGGTAATCAATGTTGACATCAACAGTGATAAATTATGTTGATGTCATGCACCTGGATATGAGAGGCTAAAAATGGTACTTCACTTCTGTGATCTTTACCCCAGGACCCAGAATTCCAAACTAATCATGACAAAAGCAGACCAATCTCAACTGAGAGACATTGTACAAAATCCTGACCAGTATTTCTCAGATCTGTCAAGGTCATCAAAAACCAGGAAAGTCTGAGAACTGTCAAAGCCAAGAGAAGTTTTGGGAGACAGGATGACTGAAAGTGATTCCCTGGATGGGACCTTGGAACAGAAAAGACGTTAGGGAGAAACTAAAGAAGTCTGAAAAATAGACTCTAGTTAGAAATAATATATTGACATTAGTTCACTAGTTGGGATAAGTGAACAGTGGAAGATGGGTGTGGGTTATGGAAACTTTCTGTACTACCTTCACAACTTTTCTGTAAATCTAAACCTGCTCTAAAATTAAAAGTTCACTTAAAATGTTTTTTTTTTAATGGGAGTAAGACAGAGAAAATTTAAATTGACCTATGCTTATTTTCTTCACATTCCCTCTAAAAACTGTAAGGTTAAATCGGCAGAGTGAGAAAGTCACAAAACAGAGAGACCAGGAAAAGAGACACACACTTTACTACAGAGCTCTTGGGTGAGATTTCATGGCTTGGAGGGAACGAGCCAGGGAAGGAGCCAGGGAAGTTGCAGAGACCATGCAGAAAACCGACGTCAGAAATAAATGTAAAAGGCCTGTATCGGGAGCACTCTCAGGAGGGGTTCCCTGGTCCGGACAGGATGGGCCAGGAGCGTGGGAGAACAAAGGGCAGGGCCTTATATAAAGGCAGTAGTTTCTGACGTGTATCCAGGGGGTGGAGAACCCCCTTATAAGGTGACGAGGTGAGGCTAGGGCAAATGATGTGTTTCTGGGGAGCTGGTAGTAGGCAGAAAGTTCCAAAATGGTGGTCCCTCAGCTATCTTGGTATTGTTTGGCAGGAAAGCCTTGGGATAGCAGTCTGTCGGCCATCTTGGTGTTCCTTTCCCGGAACCTGCCAAACCTATCAAAAATCAACTACACAATCCATTGGTCAAACTTCATCTCACACAGGTTAATATCATCAAGATTAGAAAATTGATCAAATGAGTGACATCAAGGTGTATCTAACTAATAGGTTTAATTCTTCTCTATTATTTACCCACAGGGCTCCCATGTTGTACTATTCCATGGAGCTCTAGTCCCACAAAGAGTCAATGAGGGAAAATCATTGCTAAAGAACTGTAGGAGAGGAAAGACTTTGCTTCTACACTCTTAAATCTAATAGTTGGGTCTATGAAATAAACTGAAAACAGGTCAACAGGAGATAAGGTTCACAAATTTATTAACTGTTAGTTTTAAGGGTATGAAGGCATCATAGAGGGGGAAAATGAACGCTCTAAAGAAAGGTGATATTTGAGAACACATTAAGTAAGTACACTGCCTTACTAGGAGGGGGGTATGCCATGTAAAGGAGAAAATGTGATTTTTAGGAAAGATGAAGTGGCTCTTAGAAGAATAAATGGGAGATAGGATAGCTAACTTGTGGAAAAAGTTGTCTGGGTGCGGTGTCCACTTCTAGTCTCCCTCTGTGGTGAAAGCCAATCTTTCCTGGTGAATGAAACTTCTGGAGAGACAACTCATGACAATTGAGTTCCTTTTGGAGGACCTCAAATGTAGGGAGAGGCCTTTTCTGAACACCCTTTAGGCAGAGAAAGGTTGTTCAGAAAAGGCCTCTCCCTACATTTGCTGCTTGTCAAGTACAAAAATAATCAACATATTAAAACAGTATATTTGGTGTGGCATGTCCTTTCTTTTTATTTTTTAAATTTTTTAATGGTTTTTATTTATTTTTGAGAGGCAGAGAGAGAGACAGCACGAGAAGGGAAGGGTCAGAGAGAGAGGGAGACATAGAATGTGAAGACAGGCTCCAGGCTCTGAGCTAGCTGTCAGCACAGAGCCTGAGGCAGGGCTCAAACCCACAAACCATGAAATCATGTCCTGAGCTAAAGTCAGATGCTCAACGGACTGAGAGGGTGGCGTGTCCTGAATGCAGAACACAATGTATCTCTAGAATTATTAACTGCTAGCTTCCTTACACATTCCAAGTAAAAATTATCAATTCAATTAACCCTGTAGAGGGTTAAAAAATGGGGAGGGGAATAAATACATTTAAATAGATGTGATACATTTAAAAAATTGGTTTGCCATATTTATTTCTCAAGTGACTCTACCAAGAATAAAATGAAAGCCATCTCTATATCAGCTCCCTACACCACTAATCTTCACTTAGTAATGAATACTCTATTCATCTTCTCAACTGACACGACACTGATTCTCTCCATCAGTAGTGACCTGCTATTCTCTCTCCTTCTCACTGCTTTGTAGATAACCCAGTCTCCTCGAATTGAGGTCCCACGTCTTACAACTCAGATCAAAATGAGTAGAGAAGAGAGTAAAGGGGAAAATGCCCTTGAAGTTCTTTTTCTCCCAACACCTACTCCAGCTGTGGTTCATTAGAGCAAGTGTTTAATGACTTGCTTGCAAGAACCTGTTGTTAAATTTACAGGAATTTTGTAAGTTGGTTGTTAAACAACTTCATTGCGGTTTAAGTATTTCTACAAATCAGGACTTCTGATCCCCAGCACTCCCCACTACATCTTATTTCATAAACGCATCGACAGACCTCAGAACCCTGCTCTTCTCCTCAGTTCCTGTAAAGGCTTATGGAATTTTCCTCTGAAAAGCATAAGATAGGTCTCTTTGCTCCTTAAAGACCTACCTCCATTATCTCGGTCAAAGTGTTTCCTTCTCAAGAAACTGAATTCCTCTCAAGATAGCTCAAAAAAAGAAAAAAAAGAGTTGGGATAGGAACTGAAAAGACACAGAAGAATCTCAAACAAAGCAGAAAGGACACAGTCTGATGTTAAGATATATTGGAAACACAACAGATTTCTACCAGTGGGAATTGCCCGATTGGCTGTCTATGGTACAATCAACCACAGCTGGGGAATCTCTTGGTAAGTTTGGCAGCACCTCCCATTCAGGGGCCAAAGTTCACACAGCCTAACCCAGTGACCCATGGCCAGCATGTCTTCCTATAAGATTCATTGCTTGTTGTCTTTTCTTACGGGATCTGGATGGAAATAGATGCCCTATTTCTATTTAACTGTTTGCAATGAAATTCACAGCATGCGTCAAAAAATCTGAGTTCTTACATGAGTGACAGGAGAAGTAGGGGAGAAACTATCGAACTGTACAATTCTCCCTGCAACAGATCAGGGATGGTTAGAAATGGAAGGGTTTCATTCTGACAATTATATACCCCTAATATATGATGGACAGTGGGGTTAAACAGTCATTATAAAGGCTTTGTCAAAGATCAATCTTCTAGGAACTCATTGCTTAATAAGAAGCTCATGATGTAATTGAAAGTAAGTACAGCAAGTGGAGGGTGGAGAGAAGTGTGGTCACTAATTTCACTGGTCTTTTTTTTTTTCATGTTTATTCATTTTTTGAGAGAGAGAGAGACAGAGCATGAGTGGAGGAGGGATGGAGAGAGAGGGAGACACAGAATCCAGCCCAGGCTCAGGCTCTGAGCTGTCAGCACAGAGCCTGAGGCAGGGCTCAAACCCATGAATGGTGAGATCATGACCTGAACCGAAGTCAGATGCTCAACAGACTGAACCGCCCAGGCACCCCCTTAATTTCCCTTTTAAGAAAGATCCATTTCTGGCTCCCTAAATGGAGAGTCTACACATATCCCACATAAAGATCATTATAAATGGTGGCTGGATTTTCTAGTACTATTCATATTGAATTATCCTTCATCAGTAGTGAGACTGATAGGATTCCTTGGGCTGGTTGTGGAATGTAAGGCCTAATATTGCTCCTCTAGGAAAAATATACTTCACATCACACCACCAGATTGTACGTGCTTGTCTTTTGGAATCTACTGCATGCATCCCAGCCAGCAGAACTAGGACTGCTGACCAGGGCCCAGACTCCCCTCTACCAGCCTCGCCTTCCTCACCTTGCAAATATGCTTGCAATTTAGGAGAAACAGAAAGGGAATGCCGAGAAAGGAATCATGAGTTACTGTGGCAAATTAATTGAATTCTTGACTGGAGACTTCCCAGAAGAGGAGGGCTTCCTAGACACATAAAGATATACTTCTGTTTATTTTTATTCTTTGGTTGCAAGAGTAAAGGTGATTTTGAAGAGCATGCCTGAGAAAATTATGGATTCACAGTTGACCTTTTCAATGTCTAACACTCCAAAAATAATGCTCCAAGCACTTTTCATAGATGAAAACAGCTGAGGTGAAAATAAATTTTCATTGACTGAACTGTGGTTGTTACAAGACCTCACTGTCTCCCTCTAGGACGTGCTGAGCTCTTTTTGTGTTTGGGTCATGAACACAAGCAGCCAGCTGCTCCTAATTCCTAAATTATAGAGTCTAGGAAAACAAGAACTAAACAAGGCAAGAAGGCAAGATGAGAGCCTTGTCAGTCACTCCATGCTTTCACTCAATTGCTATTAAGTCGCTTCCAGACTTTTACTGAGCACCACTATTTGCCAGGCACTGTAAGTTTGGCACTGGGGATACACCGGTGCACAAAAAATATATGTTCCCCAGGGTGCCTGGGGGGCTCATGATTTCAGCTCAGGTCATGATCCCCCAGTTTGTGAGACCGAGCCCCATACTGGTCTCTGAACTGATAGCACGGAGCCTGCTTGGGATCCTTTCTCTCCCTCTCTTTCTGCCCTTTCCATGCTTGCACTCTCTCTCTCTCTCTCTCTCTCTCTCTCTCTCAAAATAAATAAGTAAGCTTTTTAAAAAAGATATGTTTCCTGCTAACAGCCCTAATGAAGAAGTCCTAGCTAACATTTATACAGTGCTTACCAGTTTCAGTCTTGTTCTAAGCATTTTCTTATATTAAGCTCATTTGATTAACCCTATCAAGTAAGTATTGTTATTATCTCCATTTTAAAGATGACCAAACTTAAGCAGAGAGTTTAAAATGGTAATCACATAATGTTCCAGAGTATGTATCATTCCAAACCAATCTAAGGTCTCTGAAGGAAAGTGATACAAGTGATTTGCTTCAAGCAGCGGACCCTGGGATTGTAAAGGATTCTTGGAACAGTTCTGTGTTGAAGGGAAGATCCAAAAGATGTGTTATTATGCATGTGACTTTCATTTTCAAAAAAGAGCAGTCAGTTAACAATAAGGGAATTGTCTCCCAATCTGTATCTCTTTCTACCATTGCCCTTCAATAAAATGTCATAACTCTTGGTCTTCCTGTTTTGGGGAAAAACATCTCTTACAAGACTGATGTCTCAAAGAAGTTTATGCCATTTGCAGATATTACTGTAAAAAATTTCCTATTACAGAGATACCAACCAATGCATTTGAGTTTTGTGCTGTAGCCATGATGGATGGGTACACCTCCATCGGGTGGCCCAATGACATGCATTGGTCACATGTGAAATGAATCAAGAGGTCTAGTCTTGCCATGGGGATAGTTTCCTCCTTCTAAGAGGTAACTGACATCTCTGTGCCCTCATCGAAAAGCTTGCTGGACCCACTCAAGTGCTAATTGCAATGGCAGAGTCTACCTCTCCAAAGAAATGTGCAGGGTCAGCTCACAATTAACAGAATTTTGCTGTGTTTTTGCAATTTCAAAAGGTGGCAGCAAGGGAAATGTTCAAAATAGGGAAATGACTAATTAAATTAGGACACAATCATTTGAAATTCACGCATTCACTGAAAGGATAATAGAAGACCTTATAGAAACATTACCATGAAATTGATAATACAAAGGTTATATAGAAACATAATTTGTGATTTGAATATATTGGGAAAAATACTGCATGAACTACATCTATAGCTAAATGATTTATGGGGGCACCAAAAAAGAGAAAGTCACAGAAAAGAAAATGAAGTCAAGATTGCATCATTGTAACACTTCCTGTTACTTTCTAGTTTTTTGTAATGGGTTTTATCTTTTTAAATTCAAGGGGAAAATGTAATGTTTATTTGCTATTTTAAAATGTTAAAGGCCTGGTTTCCTGCTTACTGCTCTTGTCAAGGTTCAGAGATGAAAGCCATATCTCAACTGGAGGTCATGAATCGACAGAGTTGCATGTCCTTCAACATCAAAATAGAAATCCTAAACAAAAAAAGAAAGAAAGAAATTCATCTGCATATCTCCAGAGCACAGAAAATCACATAGTTATTTTGCTTAATTAGACATACACATGAGGGGCCTGGGTGGCTCAGTCAGTTGAGCCTCTAACTTGAGCTCAGGTCATGATCTCACAGTTCATGAGTTCAAGCCCCACTTGGACTCTGTGCTGACAGCTCAGATCCTGGAACCTGCTTCAGATTCTATGACTTTCTCTCTCTCTCTCTCTTTCTCTCTCTCTCTCTCTCTGCTCCTCCCCCACTCACCTCTCTCAAAAATAAATAAACATCAAAAAAAATTTTAAACACACACAGCCATTTTTTCGGTGGGTTCTAGAATACTGCATATTTGTCTCCAGTCTTAAAGTCACGTGACGCTCTGGTTCCAAAGAAATTAAGCTGGCGAGGGTGTGGAGAGACGGGCACCCTCCTACACTGTTGGTGGCAATGGAAACTGGTGCAGCTGCTCTGGAAAACAGTGTGGAGGTTCCTCAAAAAACTATCCATAGAACTCCCCTATGACCCAGCAATAGCACTGCTAGGGATTTACCCAAGGGATACAGAAGTACTGATGCATAGGGGCACATGTACCCCAATGTTCATAGCAGCACTGTCAACACGAGCCAAATCATGGAAAGAGCCTAAATGTCCATCACCTAATGAATGGATCAAGAAGATGTGGTTTATATAACAATGGAGTACTACATGGCAATGAGATAGAATGAAATATGGCCACTTGTAGCAAGGTGGATGGACCTCAAGGGTGTCATGCTAAGCGAAATAAGTCAGGCAGAGAAGGACAGATACCATATGTTTGCACTCATAGGTCTAACAGGAGAACAGGAGAAACCTAATGGAGGACCAGGGGGAGGGGAAGAGGGAAAGAGAGTTGGGGAGAGAGAGGGACGCAAAACCTGAGAGACTATTGAATGCTGAAAAAGAACCGAGGGTTGAAGGGGCAGGGGGAGGGGGAAAAGAGGTGGTGGTAATGGAGGAGAGCACTTGTGGGGAAGAGCACTGGGTGTTATATGGAAACAAATTTGACAATAAACTATTTAAATAAATAAATAAATAAATAAATAAATAAATAAATAAATAGAATAGAACAGAATAGAATAGAATAGAATAAAAAAGAAATTAAGACCTTGTCAGGTGTCTCTGTTTAACCAGGAGGCGTCCATAGGTCAAGGCCGGCAGTTCAGGGCTGTCTGTGTTAGACAGTGTGGACACAGGTGCCTCCCTGCTGGCTCCGCCACACTCAGTATCTCACCTGCCTGGGAAGGGTCTGATCACCTGCCTAGGAAGGGTCCGAAGGAGACAGTCATTCTGAGACTTTGTCACATGGATATTTATACGCTTGATAAAAGATAGTTAATGCTATTCCAGTGATTCCCAAATTGTGGTCCCTTGAGCAGAAGCTGCAGCACTTGGAATCTCATTAGAAATGCACGTTTTTTAGATGCCCCTCCTCACATATTTTAAAAACAATTCCCAGGGCACCTGGATGGCTCAGTTGGTTAAGCTGCTGACTCGGCTCAGGTCATGCTCTCGCGGTTTGTGAGTTCAAGCCCCACGTTGGGCTCGGCTCTGTGATGACAGCTTCTCAGAGCCTGGAGCCTGCTTCGAATTCTGTGCCTCCTTCTCTCTGTGCCCTTCCCCTGCTCACCTTCTGTCTCTCTGCCTCTCAAAAATAAATAAACATTTTTTAAAATTTTTTAAACAATTTCCTAAATCCACATATGAGAGTTTAGTGGCTCTGGCTGAGACAAGCTGAGTGACATGCACAGATCTTGTCTGTGACCACGACCTCTGTGGCATTCGCTTAGATAAGACAGAGAAGACCCGAGGAGGCAGGACAAGGGGGTCTCAGTTCTCACACCAGTCCCAGAAATCCAAGGGACCCGCTGGTGAATACAGCTGAGGGGAATGATTTCCAGCAGAGGTTTTAGGAGATGTGTGTCATAAGCTGTCCTGCCATGAAACTCAGGTGACAAAATGGAGCCCTGAACTGGGCGGAGAGGCATACTCATGTTGGCATGAAAGCAGAGAAAGAGCAGTAACTGAAAAGAAAACACAAGAAACTTTCTAGCAGGAAAGTTATGTCTTGCTTAGGGCATGAGTGAGGTAAATGCCATCTGGGAACTGGGCAGCCACCTTCAGTGGGGATGTCAGAGCCAACAAAACAAAACAAAACAAGAGTGGTCCTGGGGCAGCCAGTCACTTTAGCTGCTGACTCTTAATTTCAGTCAGATCATGAATTCATAGATTGTGAGTCTGAGCCCTGTGTCAGGCTCTGTGCTCACAGCCCAGAGCCCGCTTCAGATCCTTGTCTTCCTCTTTCTGCCCCTTCCCCACTTGTGCTTTCTCTCTTTCTCAAAAATAAAAAAACATTTAAAAAACCAAACCCGTCCAGTTTCAGAGCTGGGGGAAATTGATTGTAGAGAGCTGGGGAGGTAGTGAGACCGGTAGGGGTAGGAATGTGAGGTGGTGAGTTGCCAGGTGAGTGAATAAGCCAGAAAACGGGACTGGTTAGTGTTATGGCAATGCATCTGCAGTCATACATTCAGTGCATCAAATTTACACATGACTTGATCACATGCTATTTGGGCTGTATTATCGTGGGTCTGTCTTGTCATTCACTTAGAGCAGATTACTGAAACAGACCCTGCAGGTTTGTGTGAATTCCATCTCATTATTGGCCTTCAGATGTAGCATGGGTTGTGTGCCCATCCCCCCCACATCACAATGGAGTCCTCAAACTGGATTTTCTTGGTTTTTACCCCCTCTTCTTGTCACTGGCAGCTGTTATGCTGATACCCACTTTCTAGTCCTTCACCTGAGACCAGATCTGGAGTACCCTCTAAAGTTTGTTGCTTCTCAAAATTTTCTATTGCCAGCCATCACAAACACACTAGATGTTGAGACTACACAAGCCCACAAAACCAGAGGGGAATATCCAGTATCCAACTAGATGTCATTTCAGATTCAAGTAAAAGTTGTGAGCTTACAAGATAAGGAAATTATGAAGAGGATGCAGAATGCTCTCAAATTCAAAGTGTTTAGACCTATCTGCAGAAATATTTAAATACATGAAGCATGCGTGTGCACGCACGCACACACACACACACACACACACACCAACTACTTGAAGTAGTATCCTGGGTTTTAGGTTGCCATTTTGTTAGTAGAGGACTTGATATCAGGCAAACTGTTTCGATGGTTAACTTTAACATTTTTTTTAATGTTTTTTATTTATTTTTGAGAGACAGAGACAGCGCGAGCAGGGGAGGGTCAGAGAGAGAAGGAGACACAAAATCTGAAGCAGTCTCCAGGCTCTGAGCTAGCTATCAGCACAGAGCCCAACACGGGGCTCGAACCCATGAACCATGAGATCATGACCTGAGCCAAAGTTGGATGCTCAACCAACTGAGCCACCCAGGCACCCCCTCCCCTTTTTTTTTTGATGGTGGTTAACTTTACGCATCAACTTGACTGAAGCAGGGGTGCCCAGATACTTGGTTAAACATTATTTCTGGGTGTATCTGTGAGGTTTTTCCAGAGATTCGCACTTGTATCTGCTTAGTAAAGCAGATGGCATTCCGCAGTGTGGGTAGGCGTCATGCCATCCACTGACGGCCTGAATAGGCAAAGAGCAGAAGAGAGTGATGAGGTTTCAGAATGGTGGGGGCCCAGAGCTGACGGCCAAGAGAGAATTCTTGGGACATCTTTGGTTAAAAAGATGGTTTTATTAAAGCACAGGGACAGGACCTGTGGGCAGAAAGAGCTGCATTATAAGTGTGAGGGGTGACTGACTATATACCTGGGAGTTGGGGGAGGTAAGGAAAAGGGGGGTTTCCAAAAACCTTCTAAAAACTTTCATGTTATTGAAGATTCACAAGACACTGGAGAGCTAGCTATTGTCAAGCTAAAGGTTGCTTTTTCTCTAGTAAGACATTAGCATTAAGACAGTAGGGAGTTCCTGGAGGAATGTTGGACTAGGCTTGTCTCCAGGTGCCCCAAAAGGTAATTAATTATTTAAACTAAAGTTCAAATTGTTTAAAGGAGTTTGTTTATAATATGAAACCAAGGATAAACCCCCTCTTACCCCCTCCATACTAATGTCTATAGCTGCTGTAACAAATTGCCACCAACTAGGTGACTTAAAACAACAGAAATGCATTGTGCCCTATTTCTGGAGGCCAGGAGACTGAAATACAGGTGTCAGCAGGGCCATGTTCCCTCTGAAGTTTCTAGGAGAGAATCCTTCTTGCGTCTTCTTGTTTCTGGGGGCTCCTGGCTTCCTTTGGCTTGTGGCTGAGTAACTTAATCTATGCCGCCATCTTCACATGATCTTCTCCGTGTATCCTTTTTGTCACTATATAGGCATTTTCACTGTATTTAAGACCCTCCTAAATCCAGAGTGATCTCATCTTTATGACCTAAATCTCATCGGTAAAGATCCTATTTCCATATAAGGTCATATTCTGAGGTTCCAATTAAGATATGAATCTGGGGAGAACATAGTTCTACCCACTACATCCTCTTAAGGATGGTCATTATAATTTGCTAGGTTTATAAGTAGAAAAATAATGGGGCACCTGGGTGCCTCTGTTGGTTTGGCATCCGACTTTGGCTTGGGTCATGATCTCATGATTTGTGAGTTCAGCCCCACGTCGGACTCTGTGCTGAGAGCTCGGAGCCTGGAGCCTGGAGCCTGGGTCAGAGTCTGTGTCTCCCTCTCTCTCTGCCCCTCCCTGAGTCATGATCTGTCTTTCTCTGTCCCAAAAATAAACATTAAAAAAATTATAAGTAGAAAAGTAAGACTTTTTATTTTAAGACTATTAAGAACAAGGCCTTTGGAAGTGTTTCTTTAACAAACTGAGTATTAATTTGAAACCCGGTGTAACCTCTGAGTAATCTAATTCTGCACTCCATTCACTCTCAAGGTCACCAAACAATGCATATTAACATCAAACAATTCTTTGATTTAAAAAGCTCTGGAAAGATAGCTTTTCTCATTCTTATTCTACTCTAACATCTCTCTCTAAAGAGACCAGAGTCTCTACCTGAGATTCACCTAAACTAAGAAGTCCTGGGCAAAATGAATACCCAACAGGATAAAGCAGCTTAGGAAGAGGATTCCCTATCAAAGACCAAAAGAATACTGAAAACCCAGAGACAGCACCAGAGAACACAGCTACAAAGACTTAGTCTCATGTTGAGCCAAAAATACTCTTTAACCAATTAAAGGAAAGTAGACCACAACAAAAACATAATTCATTGGTTTTTGCTATTTTTAAAGCCTTCAGAAAGCAGAATTCTAGGACAGAAATGATTTTCAGATAAAAACATCTTGGTTAACTCCAGTCTATCTTCCAAAAGTCCAATGATCCTGAGTAGAGACAAAATCCTTCCAAAGTTCTTGGATAATGGATTTGACTCCACTGAGGGCAAGGCAGGGTTCAAAGCAGGGGGTTGCAGGGTCTGAGTCCTGCTTGTGAGAACGTTCTAGATCTTCATTACATCCTAGAAACAGCCTACAGCAAGACTCTAGAGAAAATGGCCGTCTCCAGGCTCTAGTCTGCAGCAGGGCCAGATAAATAATAAGGAAGCTTCTGCACAAACAGAGATTAGAGGCCACAAGAGACATTCCACTCAACTCACCAATAGCAACAATTCCTGGAGGTTGATTTACCTAAAGGAAGCTTACATAAAACTGTATTCAATTGTAAGAAATAGGCTGCGTTTTTAACATCCACTATATGTGACTTTTCAAATGTACATCTTTTTCAGACAATTATGCTACTTCTCTAGTAGTATCCTCACTCTTTAAGGAGATGGGATGACAAATCCTTTGATTTGCAGGTGTGGTTCAACTCATCTTCTGGAAACATTATTGTTACTTAGAAACCGCCCCAAGCTGAATAAGGAGCATTCCTGAGACAGGTATCCGCTCCTCCAAAGAGCCCAAAATACTTTGTATTAGTTGTCAAAATAGATTTCAGCTTGGGGGGTGGGATGAGTAGGGGAGGAGAGAAGAAATACCGAAAATAGAAACTCTAACTGATATAATCATTGGGAAGAATTTTCTAGACGTAAAAGAAAAAAATGTATGTAAGATGCTATAAACAAATTAAAGACAAATAATAGACAAAAGAGATGTTTTCAAATAATAAAAGTATAATGGAAACAGTTAACAGCCTTAGTTTATAAAGTGCTCTAACATCAGTGAGAAACTATTAATAGGCCATTACACTCTGGCAAAGGACTTGAACAAGCATTTCCCAAAAGAAAAATAAATGGCCCAAAACATGAATAGTTAATGTTATTAATCAACAAAGACATTCACAACAGAAGCCATTAATGTGCATGTAGCCCTCTCTGAACACTGTTACATAACATGGCTCTCAGTATTTTACATCTGCCGGTCACTTAATCCCTGCAGCAACTCAGGTACTAGCAGGTACTATTATTATCCCCATTTTACAGACAAGGAAACTGAACCACAGCAATGTAAGTAATTTAACCAAGTGCATGTAGCTTTAAGCCCAATAGTCTGGCACCCTACCCATGCTCTTAACCCCTACGCTTTCCTTGCTTCCTGAGCGCTTGCAATGGACTGAGTTGTGTCCACCCCAAATTCACGTGTTGAAATCTTTGCCCCCAGTGTGATAGTATTAGGAGATGGGACTATTGAGAGGTAAGTGGACCATGACAGAGGAGTTCTATAAAGGGGGCCGACAAGAGCTGTCTCATTCAACGAGAAGTCAGCAGACTTCGAAACCTGGAAGAGGGCTCTCACCAGAGCTGGCCTCTGCTGCTCTTGAACTTCCTGTTTCTAGAACTGTGAGAAATAAATTTCTAACCTTGAACTTCCAGCCTCTGGAACTGGGAAAAAGAAATTCTGTTGTTTATAAGCTGCCATCTCTATGATTATTCTTTTTTTTAACCTTTATTTATTTTCATATGCATATATATCAATGCTTTATTTACTTTTGACAAAGAGAGTGTATGAGTTGGGGAATGGCAGAGAGAGAAAGAGAGGGAGACAGAGGATCTGAAGCAGGCTCTTTGCTAAGAGCAGAGAGTCCAAAGTGGCGCTTGAACTCACGAACTGTGAGACCATGACCTCAGCCAAAGTCGACACTTAATCGACTGCACCACACAGGCACCCCAATTTTTTTTGAGAGAGAGAGGGTATAAGTGAGCAAGGGGTAGAGAGAGGGATACAGAGAGAGAGAGAGAGAGAGAGAGAGAGAGAGAGAAGCAGGCCTCACCTGAGGCGGGGCTCATGTTTTTACCTGAAATGGAGCTCGAGGTCACAAACCATAAGATCACGACCTGAGCGGAAGTCAGATGTTTAAGTGACTGAGCTCCCCAGGCACCCCAATGTCTACAACCTCAACTAATACAAGAGTGTTGGGCGCAGCGAAACTTCCTTTTCCATACTATTGAGGAGAGAGGTAAACTGGTAGAGTTGTTATAATGGGTGCAAATGGGGAATGGAACAGGGGCTTGTGTAAACCTTCTGAAGTATCTATGGATGCAGTAAGAGACATATTTTAAAAGGGATGAAGGCCTTGATGACAATGAATAGCCTAAATGCAGAGTGGACCCCACTGGCAGCTATGGCACTAGGCTTGAACACAAAGAGGTCTCACCTCAGGGCTGGGTTGCTGGCCAGGCTGCATCCATAGAAACGCAAAGCAGTAAAGGATTAAACATGTGTAATTGAGGAAGTCACATTCATGGCTTCATCTTTCCAGTAGCTTTTGAGGCACAGTCACTGGCAGAAAGCTAAGTCATGGAAACGGGGAGAGAGATTTCGGGCATAATCACCCTATAGATTGTGGTGGGAAATCAGAAGAGATGAATTACATGTTTTTCTGAGATGCAGAAAGGAAGAGGGCTTTTGAGCCAGCAATGGGGATTTTCAACAGACTTGTTTTGGTGGTGAGCTGTGCTAGTCTAGACTCAGGGGTTGAAGACAGAGGCAGGGATCCAAGGATTGGGGCTGATAGGACGTCAAGGGAAAAAAGGGAAACAGACATTAGGATCATGTTGGACCGTGACAACAGGATTCGGGTAAATGGCAGGAAGCAGTCCCCAGGAATACCAGGCGCAAACCCCGCAGTTTCGCATTTGTGAATCAAGTCAGCGGGAGTTCTTCATATCACCTAACTGAAAATGTCAGAGAACAAATCAATATTCTTACAGAAAACCAAGCATTTAGAAGAAAAAGGAAGAAAATTTCTCACTGTCTCTCATGGCCTTTATCAGAATCTAGGAAATCGGCTTTCACTGAGTGAGAGAGTGTTGCTTGCTTTCTCTCCAATACGAATCGCAGATATGGCCACAGACACAATTAAGATATAAAACATTTCCATCACCCTGAGCAGCTTCCTCATACCCCTCTGCACCCAGTTTCCTGTATCCCCCACCCCCCCGCCCTCTAAACTGCTTTTACCATTAGATTCGTTTTGCCTGGTCTAGAATTTCATATAAATGGTACATAATAAGTACTCTTTTGTTCTGCATTCTTTCCCTCAGCACTAAACATTCATCCTCATTGAGAATCAATAGTTTGCTCCTTTATAAGCTCAGAAGTCTTCCAACGTATGAATATCACAATTCATTGATCCATTGACTTGTTGATGGAGACCCAGGCCTTTTCCGCTTCCAGGCTATTAATTAAGCTGCTGTGAACATTCATGGACATATCATTTTGAGGACATGTTTTCATTTTGCTTGGGTAAAACTCTAGCAGAGGAATTGCCGGGTCTAAGGTAAAGGATGTTTAACTTTATAGGAAAGTGCCAAATTGTTTTCCAAAGTGGTTATACCATACTATTTTTTTCGTTTTTGTCTTTATTTTTAATTGTGGTAAAAATACACCTACGACATACCCTATTAACAACCATTTTTTTAAATGTTTATTTCTTTATTTTGAGAGGGCTGGGGTAGAGAGAGAGGGAGAGAGAGAGATCCCAAGTAGGCTCCGTGCTGTCAGCACAGAGCCTGACACAGGGCTCAATCTCACCATTGTGAGATCATGACCTGAGCCTAAATCAAGAGCCAAACGCTCAACCCACTGAGCCACCCAGATGTCCTTATTAATCATTTTTCTTAAGTGTACAGCTCAGTAATGTTAGTCCATTCACATTGTTGTACAACTGTTCTTCAGAACTCTTTTCACTTTGCAAAACTGAAACTCCTCCCCTCCTCCCTTCCCACCTGTCCCTGGTAGCCACCATTCAATTTCTGTCTCTATAAATATTACTACTCTAGGTACCTCATATAAATTGAATCATATAGTATTTGTCTTCTTGTGACTGGGTTATTTCACTTAGATAAAGTCCTCAAATTTCATCCATGTGCTTTTGGCTGAATAATACTCTATCATATGTATATACTACATTTTGTTTATCTATTGATCTGTTAATGAACACTTGGGTGGCTTCTGCTTTTTGGCCATTATAAATAATATGTGGGTTATTTATTTTACACGGAACATGAATATACAAATATGTCTTCAAGATCGTGATAGCAATTCTTTTGGCTAATACCCAGGAATGGAATGGCTTAATCATATGGTAAAAATATTTTTTACATATTTATTAATTTCTGAGAGGGGGGAGGGGCAGAGAGAGAGGGAAACAGAGGATCCAAAGTGGGGCTCCACTCTGACAGCAGAGAACCTGATACGGGGCTCAAACCAGGAAGCATGAGATCATGACCTGAGCCGAAGTCAGATGTGTAACTGACTGAGCCACCTAGGCGCTCCAAAAACTATTTTTAATTTTTTGAGGAACCTCTATACTGTTTTCCATAGTGGCTGCACCATTTTACATTCTCACCTGCAGTGCACAAGAGTCCCAGTTTCTTCACACCTTCATCAACACTTGCTATATTGTTTTGTTGATCGCCATTCTACTGAGTAAAGATTTCATTGTAGTTTTGATGCACATGTCTCTTAATAATTAATGATGTTGAGCATCTTTTTATGTGCCTTTTGGCCATTTGTATATCTTCTTTGGACAAATGTCTATTTAAGAGTCCTTTGCCCATTTTTTAATTAGGTTATTTTTGTTGTTGCTGATTTGAAGGAGTTCTTTATATATTCTGGATATGAACCTCTTATCAGATATATGATTTGTAGAAATTTTCTTCCATCTTGGAGTTTGGTTTTCCACTAATTTCAATGAGCCATCCAGATGATTTATATGCAAATTTCAGTTTGAGAAGTGGTAGCCCAGATCTTGTTTCTTGGTTGATTGGAACTCATAGCCAATCTTCTATTATACCTGGCAGCAAATCCAATACCACATCTGTAAATACATTAGAATGCATCTGTAGTGCTCACTTCATCAGCACATATTCTAGAATGCATCTGTAAAAGACAAGGATTCTTTTAAAAAATACATCCACACTACTTTATCACACTTAAAATAGCTGACAATAACTCCATAATATCATGAAATATGTAACATTCATGTTGGTGGTTGAAGTTGCCGGCAATTGTGACAGGAATTGATGGAAATATAAAGGTTGACAGCCAGGAGTTGATATACACTCCCTCACTCCCATGAGGGCTAGTGACCGAGATGTCACCAGATGATAAAGAGAGTGGAAGTTTTCAAGTCAGGTAGCCTAAACCCCAAGGATGTGGGTGAAATCCCAACACCCCTCACCCTCATCTCCAAGAAAGGTAGACATGGTTTGGAAATGACAATGAGAAACAAAGAGGAAGACTTTGAGTTGGGTGCAAGGTGTATAATCACAAAAATGGGCACTGCTTGAGAGATTTGAAGGAAGAAGAGTAGTCAGAGAGAGAGAGGCAGGTTTCTGGTGGATTCGGGAGGTGAAAGAAACATTCCTCAAAGAGACTGAATGTATGAGGGTCACCTGATTGTAGACCTGGAAGGCACAGTGAAAAATATGGATATGGGTGAGGATGTGGGGGTAGAGAATCATGTTGGATTCATGGAGGAGATGTTCTGGACAGTGAGGGTCATGATTAGGGTAACAATACATCCCCAGGTTTCCCAAGACCATCCTAGTTTATATCTGTCATCCTGACATGCAATTTAGCATAGGTCTGTGTTCAGACAATAAGTTATCTGATCTCCCTAGACATACAGCCTGATTGAAAAAGTTCCTTCTCCAGGCAGTGGCTGGATGGTGAACAAGGATGCCCAGTGTGGTAGGTCCTGAGAGCCAACCTGTTCTAGTTCCATGTAACCTTGGAGTGACTAACCTGCTGCAGTTCTCGGAGCCAGTGTCTAGCGCAGTCTTTTCTCCATCAGTAAGTCCATTTGGGGGGGAAGAATGTTAAATTTTTGATCCAGAAATTCTGCAGCTGAGAGTCTCTCCCTAGGAAGGCAATCAATACTGCAAAGATTACTTAGCAAAGATGCTGTTCCAGTATTATTTATAACAAGCTCGGTTCCCCAAGATAAATTAGAGAATAATTAACTATCTTTAAATGAAATAACTTGACTTCTCTCCTGGGGAACAAACTACACAGAATTATCCATGTGTGACATGTCTGAGCCTCTTATTTGACCTGCAATCCCAATATCTGCCACTGTGACCTTTGATTTTGAGACTCATATTTGACACCATTTAAATAGCTATCTGTGGAGGTTTGGATAATATCAGTGAATTTAAAATGTTTATTACTTGTTGAGCTTTTCTATTTTTTGAGTTAATTTATTGTCTTTTTTAAGGTTTATTTTTTTTAACATTTATTAATTTTTAATAGGTAGAGACAGAGCATGAGTAGGGAAGGGCAGAGAGAAGAGACACAGAATCCGAAGCAGGCTCCAGGCTCTGAGATGTCAGCACAGAGCCCAATGCGGAGCTCGAACTGTGAGACCATGACCTGAGCTGAAATTGGATGCTTAACCGACTAAACCACCCAGGTGCCCCTTTTTGAGCTAATTTTAATGCATACTTCCTACATAATTACAAATGTTGTATAATTTTTCAAAATTCATTCATATAAAGTTGTTCAGAGTGCTCACTCGTGATTTCTAAATTCCTTATTTTTTATTTGTTCTCTCTCTTGTAATTTGATCCAGTTCTAGTTTTTTTACTTTATTATTTCTTGTTTTATATGTCATTCATTTCTAGTCCTGCCTTTCTTTCTGTCCTTATATTTATCTTATTTATCTATCAAGTGCTTGAGATAAATTCTTAATTCATTTCTTTTAATATTTCTTGCTTTCAAACCAAAAAGAAGCCATTTAAGGTTGTAGCTTTACTTCTAAATATGGATATTTGAATTCCACAAGTTTTGATACACCATACTTTAAGTATTTTATAATCCTCTTTCATGAATTCTTTCAGAGTAAGTTTTTTGGATTGAAGCCACGTGGTATTTTTAAAAGTAATTTTAGTCTTGATTTCTCATTTAATTGGATTATGGTGAGAGCACATGTCTGTATCATGTTGACTCTTTAGCAATTGCTGAAATCTCTTAGTGATCCAGAGTGTGGTTCATTTTTGAAATGGCTTGTGTACTTTTTGTGAATGTACCCTAACAATGTAAAATGTCTATTTGTTGGAGGCTGAGTTCTAGACAGCTATTAGACAAAGCTAGTTTATCTTGTAAATCTTCTGATCTGCACTAATTTGGGGTCTAATTTATTGGACACTGATAGAGACATATTAAAATCAGCCAATACAGTTGTGGTTTTGTTGATCTCTTGTGGTAATTCTCTCACTTTCTTTCATGTAATTCTGGGCTTTGTTTATTACAGATATGGTCAAGCCATATATATTACATTTTCTCAGTGAATTTTCCCTTCAATTATTAGGGATTGATGCTTTTTATCACTATAACTTTTTGTATTATATTTTATTTTGTATGGTAATAATGTTACTATACCCCTTTTTTTTTTTTAAATAATCTCTATGCCCAAGGTGGGGCTCGAACTTGTGGCCCTAAGGTCAAGAATCATGTGTTCTACCAACTGAGCCAACCAGGCGCCCCTTACCCCTTTCTTTGGTTATTTGAATGGCATATCTTTTCTCCATCTTCTTTTTAAATATAATTCTTTATTTTGAATAATTACATATTCCAGAAATTGGCAACCACACGAAAAAATGCACAAGGAGTTTTGTGCACACTTCAGCTTTCCTCAGTGTTCACGTCTTGCAGAACTACACTTCTCTTCATTTTAAATGTTTATTTATTTTTGAAAGAGAGAAAGAGAGCACAAGCAAGGGAGGGACAGAGAGACAGGGAGACACAGAAGATGAAGTAGGCGCCAGCTTCCAAGCTGTCAGCACAGAGCCTGACTCAGGACTCAAACCCATGAACGAGGAGATTGTGACCTGAGCCCAAGTCAGATGCTTAACCGACTGAGCCACCCAGACGCCCCTACATACCTTTATTTTCCTGCAAGGAAAATACAGCTAGATTTTGTTTCCTTGTCCAATTTGATAATTTCATTTTATTATTTTTTATTTTAATTTCAGTATAGTTAATATACAGTGTCATATTGGTTTCAGGAGTATAATATAATGATTCAAGAATTCTACGTATTACTCAGTGCTCATCAATATAAATGTACTCTCAATCCCCATCACCTACTTCATCCATCCCCGTCCCCACCTCCCCTCTGGTAACCATCAATTTGTTCTCTATAGGTAAGAGTCTGTTTTTTGCTTTGTCTCTTTTCTCTACTATTCATTTCTTTTGTTTCTTAAGTTCAGCATATGAGTGAAATCATATGGTATTTGTCTTTCTCTGACTGACTTATTTCATGTAGCATTGTACTCTCTTGCTACTTCTTTGTCACTGCACAAGACAAGATTTTATTCTTTTTTTGATTTTTTGGCTGATTAATAGTCCACACACACACACACACACACACACACACACACACCCCACATCTTCTTTATCCACGCATCTATAATTGGACACTTGGGCTGATTCCATAATTTGGCTATTGTGAATACTATTGCAATAAACATAAGGGTGCTTATATCCTTTCAAATTGGTGTTTTCATATTCTTTGGGTAAATACCCAGTAGGGTGATTACTGCATTATATGGCAGTTCTATTTTTTAATTTTTTGAGGAAACTCCATATTGTTTTCTAGCAGCTACACCAGTTTGCATTTCCAGTTTACAGTCTACAAGGGTTCCTTTTCCTCCACATCCCTGACAAAACCTGTCATTTCTTGTGTTTTTTATTTTAGCCATTCTGACAGGTGTGAGGTGATATCTTATGGTCCTTTTGATTTGCATTTTCTTGATGATAAGTGATATTCAGCATCTTTTCATGTATCTGTAACCATCTGTATGTCTTCCTTGAGAAATGCCTGTTCATGTCTTCTGCCCATTTTTAATTGGATTATTTGGTTGGTTGGTTGGTTCGTTGGTTGACTTGAATCAGTTCTTTCAAATACTAACCTTTTATCAGATATGTCATTTGCAAATGTCTTCTCCCATTTTATAGGTTGTCTTTCAGTTTTGTTGATTGCTTCTTTTACTGTGCAGAAGCTTTTTATTTTGATGTAGTCCCAAGAATTTATTTTTGTTTTTGTCTCCCTTGCCTCAGGAGACATTTCTAGTAAGAAGTCGCTGTGGCCAATATCCAAGAGGTTACTGCCTGTGCACTTTCCTAGGATTTTTATGGTTTCTGGTCTCATGTTTAAGTTCTTAATCCATTTTGAGTTTATACTTGTGGATGGTGTAAGAAAGAAGTCCACTTTGATTCTTTTGCGTGTAGCTGTCCAGTTTGCCCATCACCATTTGTTGAAGAGACCTTTTTCCATTGCATCTTCTTCTCTACTTTGTCAAAGATTAATTGACCATATAATCATGGGTTTATTTGTGGGCTTTCTGTTCTGTGCCATTGATCTAAGTGTCTATTTTTTGTACCAGTACCATACTGTCTTGATTACTACAGCATTGTAGTATAACTTAAAATCTGAATTAAAATGCCTCCAATTTCATTGTTTTTAAAGATTGTCTTGGCTATTTGGGGTTTTTTGTTGTTCCATACAAATTTTGAGATTATTTGTTCTATTTCTGTGAAAAATGCTGGTGGTATTTTGAAGGGATTACATTAAATGTATAAATTGCTTTGTGTTGCATGGATGTTTCAAGAATATTTCTTCTTCCAATCCATGAGCATGAAATATCTTTCCATTTCTTTGTGTCTTTTTCCACTTCTTTTATCGATATTTTATAGTTTTCAGAATACAGGTCTTTCATCTCCTTGGTTAAGTGTATTCCTAGATATTTTATAATTTTTGGTGTAATTATAAGTTCAGTCATTTAAATTTTTTTTATTTTTTATTTTATTTTGTTTATCTTATTTTATAGCCGGAATCATTTCTACTTTCTTTCTATTTTTAAGTTTGTTTATTTATTGGGTCAGGGGGGACCAGAAGAGAGGGAAGAAGAGAGAGAATCCCAAGCAGGCTCCATACAGTTGGCACAGAGCCCGTTGCAGGGCTCAGACTCACAAACCATGAGATCATGACCTGAGCCAAAACTAAGAGTCTGATGCTTGACTGACTGAGCCACCCAGGCGCTGCTGTTTCTATTTCTTGTTTTCTTTCTTTGCTTTTTCTTTTTCTGCTTATCCCCTATTTCTCCTTTTCTGTCTTTTCATTTCTTGTTGCTTAGAGGTGTAAGTTTCTTTTTATAGTCAATATTACTCTCACTAAAATGTTATCCTGGTTTTCATATTTCAGTTATTTCTTCTATCCCAATTTCTTTTCTCTGGATTCAATTTTCTCCCTGCTGAAGTACATTCTTAAATAGTTTTCTTTTTCCTTTTAATGTTTATTTATTTACTTTTTTTTTCATGGATTGGAAGATTTAATATTGTTAAAATGTCAATACTTCCCCCCCCCATTAATAGTTTTTGAATTTTTTTTTGAGAGAGAGAAAGAGAGAGAGAATGAGCAGGGGAGGGACACAGAGAAGAAGACACAGAATCTGAAGCAGGCTCCAGGCTCTGAGCTGTCAACACAGAGCCTTACCCAAGATTGGAACCCACGAACTGCGAGATCATGACCTGAGCCAAAGTCAGAAGCTTAACTGACTGAGCCACTCAGATGCCCCTGGTTTTTTTGTTTGTTTGTTTGTTTGTTTGTTTTTTAATTAAAAAGATGCATGTGGTAAATTCTAGTTTTAGTATATCCATCATTCTCTGAGTCTAAAAGTCTAGGTGGATAATTATTGGCCTTTAGGACATTCGAGGTACATCTCTATGCATCTATTTCTGCTGATGATACTTCTATAGTTATTAAAATGTAGAAATCTGTCTTTTTGCTTTTTAGAGAGTTTTATTATAATGCATCTTGTTTAGATTTATTTTTATTTCTCTTCCTTGGTACTTTGAATAACTACCCTTTTCATTTAAAAACTTATGTTTGGTGGGGCCTGGATGGCTCGTTCAGTTGAGTGTCCAACTCTTGATTTCAGCTCAGGTCATGATCTTGGGGTTCGAGGGATTGAGCCCCTCATCAGTCTCTGCGCTGACAGGTGGAGCCTGGTTGGAATTCTCTCTCTCTCTCTCTCTCTCTCTCTCTCTCTTTCTGCAACCCCCCAGGTATGTGCATGTGCTCTCTCTCTCTCTCTCTCTCTCTCTCTCTCAAAGAAACTTAAAAAAAAATAAATAAATGGAAAATGAAAAAAAGAAACCCTAATGTTTGGATTCAATTCTGGAAAAGTCTTTACTAATCTTTTCAAATATAATTTCTCCACCTCCCCTCATTTTGTTTCTCTGTACCTTCCAACAAGAACACAGGGAAGCTCTTTAATGTAATCATAATTTCTGGGCGAATATTTCCATTAACTAATTTTCCCCCTTCTATTAGTGCAATGGTTTATTCCACTTCTTAAGGTATATTTATGACTATATTTTTTCATTTCTAGTATTTATAACTCATAGTTCATATTCACCCATTCTTGGTTCATCCATGCCTATTTTGTTCCATATATTCTTTCCCGTTTACTTTTTTTTTTTTGAGGAAGAGGTTTCCATTCATCTTCTCTTTAAGTATCTTAAAATATTTATGTTACGGCCTTTTCAGATATTCCTATCATTTTTAATTCATCTGAACCGTCTTTACTTCATGATTTTGCCAATCGTGTTTCTTGGCATTATAATTCTATGTGCATTATGAACATTTGCTTTGCAGGCTCTTTGGATGCTGTTTCTGTTTTAGTTTTCACTCAGTCGGTGTGCATCCTCCATGGTCGGGTGGTTGTGCCTGCGCCCACTCCCTGGGACCCGGATGCAAAGGCATCCCTTGCACGGAGGGGCTCCAGGAGCTGTTGCAGTTATATTCCTGAGCCGCTAGGGGGGCCTGTTTCGCGCAGCTCTTTCCCTCTCAACACCCCCCCCCCCCCCCCCCCCCCCCCCCCCCCCCCCCCCCCCCCCCCCCCCCCCCCGCCCCAAGCAGTCACAGAGACCCCAGTGCCAAGCAACGTCCCCAGCGGGAATTCTGAATGGGATTTCAGAAGCGGAGGATCCACACCAGCCCTAGCTTCAGGAGTGAGCTGGATCTGGCTTCTGGCTTTTGTGGAGCGACTGACCCTCCGGAGCCCGATTCCCGGCTCTCTCTGCCCGGTTTTGGTCTTCCTTCAACCCACTCACTTCTTGCTGATTCCTGGTCTATGTTGATCTTTATTTTGTTTTTGAATATAACTATGTCTTTTTCTTTTTCCGTTTTGTACTTTGCTTACCACTGTTGGGTGTTTGGAAGAAAAGGAATGTCCCAAAGAGTGAAGTTGATGCCCACTTGAATGGAGATTCTGTATTAATTCAGACTCAAAGAACTTAAAAGGGAAAATATCGTTTTAATGGTTAGAATGTTGCATTGTGATTTCTCAAAAGTGTTGCAAGGCATAGAAGCCATGTGCTCTGGTAAATAAGCTTATAACAACCCTGTGCTCAGTGGCTAAGATGTGACATTTGTAGACTTTATATAGCAACTGCCCACTAAGCATTGCATTGTGTCTTGTGATTTCCTTTCTCTTTGAAAACTGGGATTTTTCCGAAATGGACGTCCAGACTCATAGTCTTTTCACTTTCTTGAGAATTGCAGCAACCAATAAGGAAAATTAAAACCTCAGAGGACAAAAATGTTGCCAAACCAGTAATGGCAGGACAGAAAGCGGCACAAAAATAGAATATTGGAACGCAAAGAGTGACTTTATCTTTCCTAGTTCCGATCCCTGATGGAAAGATGCTCTTATTCCTCAAGGGTTGCTAGGAGAATGGAAGAGAACCTAATTTCTGAATAGCAATTGGTTATGGGGGAGGGAAAAAAAATCTATGCCTTGGAGAATTTTTTTCTCTAAAAACATATTTTTAGTTTTAGCTCCGTGCTGTTTTTAATTCTCTCTGGGTATGATGCCCCTGACATTTTCTTCAACAAAATTCATGCCAAAACGGAAGTTCTTCTTGAAATATACATTTCATACATTAAATTTAATGGAATGTTGAGTCTAAATGTTAAAGCATGAATACAATAGAAATGGATTGTGTGTAACTTAAAGCCTTATATTAGAAGACTTTTCCAGCTAGAGTTTATCATATTCTAGCTTATTAGCATATCAGTGATGGTGTGTGTTTAGTCTAACTATGTTGGACAAGTTACTACACAAAGAACAACATGGGATAGTGATTATTGCATGGCTGTTGGTCCCAATTACCGACAGGCATCATCTCTCTTATTTTCCCATGGTGGGTTTAAGAGTTTTTATTTCTGGGGCACCTATGCCTCTATGGCTCAGTTGGTTAAGTGTCCAGCTCTTGGTTTCAGCTCAGGTCATGATCTCATGGTTTGTGGGAGTGAGCCCTGCATCTGGCTCTGTGCTGACAGCATGGAGCCTGCTTGGGATTCTCTCTGTCTGTCTCTCTCTCAAAATAAATAAATAAACTTTAAAAAAATTTAAGAGTTTGTATTTATTTTATAACCAATAAGCTCTATGTTTCTATATGTTGCCCATCAGAAAGAATTTTGGTACTTTTTTTCCTCAAAAAGAAAAGTGGATGTTGTATGCATGAATGTGAGCCTAAATATACACACAAACATTTACATATACAATACATATATTGGCTGAAAGTGGTCTGTCAATGAACATCCTAACTCCATTCTCCTAGGACAACTTTTATAGATTTAACATCCTGATTTAGGTGTGGAATTGCTAATTGTGTAAAGAATGCTGTGAAGTTGCTTGCTCAGCATTAAGTGGAATGGTCACATCAATAAGCCTCTCATACCAAAAGCCAAACTACAGCAGCACTTTGGGAAGGAAGGATGTTTCGAGAAAGAAAGTACTGATGGTGGAGTCAGGTGCATCGGGACTGGACCCTCCAGTGCCCCCAGTTCACTTGGGGGGACCTGCAAGCCTCTTTCTACTCACCTCCTGACCTGTAAAGAGAAGATGATCTCTGGCTTGAGCACTCTTGTGAGTGTTCAACGGTCAACGACTGTTGTCAATGTGTGATGTCCAGAAGATGTCATCATCTTTGTTTCACCAATGATGTATCCTGGAACTAAGACAGGGATGCTACTCGGGTAAGAAAATAAATATGTTTCAAAGCAAGAGGCATGCCATGCAAACTAGACATCTAAAGACGCATGGGCTGCTCTTTGCTGTCTAAGAAAAGCAGTCTTATCTGAGGGAACAGCTTTAGATGGTACATACTGGTCACGAAATTATGTGTCCTGAACTCTTTCGTTGTTTCTCGATCCTTAAGACTTCCTCGCTATAACCTACTAAAACTCCTACAAACTATTAGTTGTCTATTCAAATGTTTTCTGACTTGGTATCAAAGATGGGACACTTGTCACAACATTTGTTAGAAGATTAAGAAACCTAGCAGGTCAACAAATGTTAGAGTGTTAGGAGCCATTTTGTAACTACAACAAGGTACCCTTGTAGGAGCTTTAAAAATTAACTTCACATTGAAAGTGGCACCTGGAGGGGTGGCTGGGTGGCTCAGTCAGTTAGGCCACTGACCCTTGATTTCGGCTCAGGTCATGATCTCACAGTTTGTGAGTTCAAGACCCACATTGGACTCTGTGCTGACAGCATGGATCTGCTTGAGATTCTCTCTCACCCTCTCTCTCTCTGCCCGCCCCCAATCACATTCTCTCTTTCTCTTTCAAAATAAATAAATAATCATTATAAAAGTGCAGGGCCACCTGGAGAGGAACTCCGACTGCAGTCTCCACTAAACTGTATGGACATCTCTGCAAACACTGACAACGATAAAAACTCACAGCACACTGAAACCCAAACTGACATACAACTGGCTGCCTGAATCCCAAAGATAAACCCCAGATTGCAGGAAAGATGAAGATGCAATAGGAAAATTAGTCATGGTCTGTCCTCTGCTCTAACCCAGGAAGCACTTGTGGTACCTTCCAGAATCACCTCCAAAACAGAACTGCCTTGCTCTCCCCCATTAGCCGCACCCCAGGACACAACCCGGGGTGTAAACACAGCACCCCTCCATGCCTGCCCAAGGACACCTGCATTTGTCTCTCACACTTGTGCCCAACACATTCCTCACACCAGGTCTGAGTACAAGTTGAAATGGTGAGGATAATAATCACCACAACAGCCCATCATGAGTCAGGTACTGTTGGCATCAGTTTTATAAATGAAGAAACCAAGCCCTGGTCCATCTGCCTCCAAATCTGATATGAAAATAAAATACACTTCTTATTGTTTAATCCTCTGTTAATTGAGGTGTCCCAGTTTCTGGAAGCCCAAACTAGGAGCTACAGCAATCTAATACCCCGTCTTTTCTTTTATTTATTTTGCATTTTTTTCATGTTTATTTATCTTTGAGAGACAGAGAGACAGAGGATAAGAAGGAGAGGGGCAGAGAGAGAGGGGGAGACACAGAATCTGAAACAGGCTCCAGGCTCTGAGCTGTCAGCACAGAGCCCGACATGGGGCTCGAACCCACAAACCGTGAGATCATGACCTGAGCCGGAGTCGGACACCCAACTGAGTCACCCAGGTGCCCCACTATCCCATCTTCTCTAAAGCTGATTTTATGTCATCCACGATCTTTTCCCCTTTCTTTCAAAACTACTTTAAAAAAAAAAAAAAAAGCAAGCTCTTGTTAACCTAAGCAGTTTTTGCAAGTCTCCGGTCATGCTGAACTTTCACTTTTTAAATGCTATTTCCAGAGATAACCTTTCTGTCTTTACACTATGTCCTTGCTTTTCTATCCCTTTCACACATGATCTTTTAAAAGCTATAAGCTTATTTATATCCTGTCCCATTCGGAAATGGATGGCAGGTTACTGCTTAGAGATCTTAGATAATTTCACATTCAAGGAACCCAAAATATGCCTTGCCTGAGCTTTGGCTTGGTCTGATCTGATCCACCCCAAATATACGGGTGTTACTGTTAGTCTCCCAGTTTTGTTTTTTTTGTAAAGGCATCTCTGCCAACTTGCTTAGTAATGAGATCACCTTTCAAGCCAGATAATTGATTTTTTAAATTAATTTTATTTTTATAATGATTTTGGATTTACCAAAAAAACCCTGAAAAAATAATATAGGGAATTCAGAGAGGTACACATGCTCTGCGCCCAGAGTCCCTTATTAACATTAGTATCAGATGCTTTGTCTCAGTTACTGAGCCAATACTGATACAACATTACTTGATTAAGGTCCAGTTTTTCATTCATTCCATTCAAAAGGTTTCATTCATTTTTTTAGTGGATTTCCTGTTTTCAATTTCAACGATGACTGCTCTGTTTATTTTATTGTTTCCTGCTTCCTTTCATCTTAAATTGCTCTTCTTTCTCTGGTTTCCTAAAGTGGGAGCTGAGATTATTGACATGCGATCTTTCTCATCTTGTAACACGTGCACTTAATGCTATGAATTTCCCTTGAAGCACTGCTTTCACTGCATCCCAAGAATTTTGATAAGTTGTGTTTTCGTTTTCACTTAATGCAAAACATTTTTCACATCTCTTAAGACTTCATCTTTGACCCCTGGGTTATTTAGGAAGGTGTTGCTTAATTTCCAAACATTAGGGGTTTTCTAGCTATCTTTCTGTTGATTATTCCTAGTTTAATTCCATCATGATCTGAGAACATTCTTAGTCTGATTTCTATCTAAAAAAATAAATTATTCAGACGTGTTCCGTGGTCTGTCTTGATATATTTTTCAGGTAAGCTTGAGAAAAATGTGTATTTTGCCGTTTTGGATGAAGAATTCTATAACTGTCTGTTAGATCCAGCTGATTAATGATGTGGCTCAAATAAACTCTGTCCTTACTGATTTTCTGCCTTCTTGAACTATCCATTACTCAAAAAAAGGAGTGTTGAAGTCTCCAACTAGAATAGTAGATTTATGTATTTCTCCTAAAAATTCTATCTATTTTTGTATCTTGACACTGTGGCAAGGTACTTAAATGTTAAAGATTATTTTGTCTTCATAGAGAATTAACCCCATTATTTTTATGTAATGCCCTTCTTTATCCCTGAAATATTTCCTGAAGAGTCTATTTTGTCTGAAATTTGTATAGCTATTTCATCTTTTTAAAAATTAATGCTAGCATGATATACCTTTCTCTATCCCTTTACTTTTAATAAGTCTTTATATTTCAAGTGGGTTTCTTGTAGACAACATACCATTGAGTTTTGATTTTTAATCTATTTTGAGACTCTTTGTCTTTCAATTCATATATGTAGACCATTCTTATTTAACATAATTATTAATATATGTGGATTAATACCTACCCTGTTTGTAACTATTTTCCTTTGTTCTTTCTTTTCCTCCTCTTTTTCTGCCTTCTTTGCTTTTAATTGGGTATTTAATGTGGCTCCATTTTACTTCCTTTCTTTGCATATCAACTATGCTTCTAATTTTTAGTGGTTGCTCTAGACTTTTTTGCAATATACATTTAAAAAAATGTTTTTTAATATTTATTTATTTTTGAGAGAGAGAGAGCATGAGCAAGGGAGGGTCAGAGAGAGAAGGAGACACAGAATTCAAAGACAGGCTCCAGGCTCTGAGCTAGCTGTCAGCACAGAGCCTGATGCAGGGCTCAAACCCACAAACTGTGGGATCATGACCTGAGCTGAAGTCGAACCCTTCACTGACTGAGCCACCCAGGTGCCCCACAATATACATTTTTAACTAATTTAAGTCAACCTTCAGATGACATTATACCGCACATAGAGCAGATAATCTATAACAGAGTGTCCCAATGCCTCCTTTTCACAAAAGATTGGATTCTATTTTCACATGTCCCTTTTCCAGCATCTTCTTTCTTCATATAGATCTGCGTTTCTACATCTATATCAGCTTTCTTCTCCTTAAAGAACTTCTTTAAACATTTCTTGTCAGATATGTCTGTTGGTAATGGACCCCCTTAATTTTTGCTCGTCTGAAAAAAGTCTTTATTTCCCTTTCATTTATAAAGGATAATTTTGTGGAATTTAGAAATCTAGATTGGTGGCTGTTTTCCTCTCTATGCTCTAAATATTTCACTTCACTCTCTTCTTGCTTACATGTTTTTTTTTCTTTTAATATTTATTTATTTTGAAAGAGAGGGAGAGACAGAGCATGAGCAGGGAGGGGCAGGGAAAGAGGAGACATAGGCACAAAGCAGGCTCCCGGCTCTGAGCTGTCAGCACAGAGCCTCACACGGGCCTTGGGCTCAAACCACAAGATCATGACTTGAGCCAAACTCGGCCGTCCAACCATCTGAGCCACCCAGGCGCCCCATTGCTTGTGTGTTTTCTAATGAGGTGTCTGCTGTAATTCTCATCTTTGTCCTAGGTGTAAGGATTTTTTTTCATTCAAACTTAAGATTTTCTCTTTGTCTTTGGTTTTCTGCAGTTTGAATGTGATATTTTTATGTACAGACTTTTTGGTATTTGTCTAGCTGATGTTCTCTGAGCTTCCCAGATCTGTGGTTTTATTCTTATTGATTTTGGAAAATTCTTGGCTACAAGTTCTTCAAATATTTCTCCTCCTTCAGTCTCTTTATTCTTTTTCTGGTGTTTTAGTTAGATACAAGCTACACATGCTGAAATTATTCCACATGCGTTGGATGATCTGCTCCATTTTATTCATTCTTTTTTCTTTTTGTATTTCAGTTTGGGAAGTTTCTATTGACAAATCAAACTCACTGATTCTTTTCTCTGTTACTTTTTTTAAAATTATTTTTAAATTTATTTTTGAAAGAGAGTGAGTAAGTGGAGTAGGGGCAGAGAGAGAGGGAGACACAGAATCCGAAGCAGGCTCCGGGCTCTGAGCTGTCACCACAGAGCTTTATGCAAGGCTAGAATCCAGGAACCATCAGATCATGACCTGAGCTAAAGTCAGACACTTAACCGACTGAGTCACCCAGGTGCCCCTCTTTTCTCTGTTATATTCAGTCTACTAATAAATGCACCATAAGCATTCTGCATTTCCGTTACAGTACTTTGACTTCTAGCAGTTGATTTTGATTCTTAGGGTTCCCATCTTTCTGCTTACATTTCCCATCTGTTTTGGCATGTTACCTACTTTTTCCATTACGGCTCGTCCCATACCAATCATAGTTATTTTAAATTCCCTGTTTGGGGCGCCTGGGTAGCTCAGTCGGTTAAGCCTCCGACTTCGGCTCAGGTCAGATCTCACGTTCGTGGGTTCGAGCCCCGCGTCAGGCTCTGTGCTGACAGCTAACTCAGAGCCTGGAGCCTCCTTCCGGTTCTGTGTCTCCTTCTCTCTCTGCCCCTCCCCCTCTCATGCTCTGTCTCTCTCTGTATCAAAAATAAATAAAACATGAAAAAAATTTTTTTAATTCCCTGTTTGGTCCAAACCTTGTGTTATATCTGAGTCTTGTTCCGATGCTTATGTTGTCTCTGGGTTTTGCTTTTTTTTTTTTTCTTTTGCCTTTCAGCATGTCTGGAAGTTTTTCTGTTGGAGGCCAGATGTCATGTATCAGGTGATAAGACCTAAGTTATAAGGCTCTACAATGCGTTTTTTTATGTCAGTTTGACTAAATATTGGGCTGTGTTTAAAGTTGACTGTGAGTGTAGGTGTCAAAGACTTCAGACTCCTCTGGTGTCCTTGTTTCGTCTCCCTTGTTGACTCTGGGACTCCTTAAGAACTCCCCCATGGTCTGTAGCTTGCCGTTTTTTTATTTGCTAAGAAAAGAATCAAAAGGAAATGCTGGGAACCAAAGACATTGTAACTGCAATCCACTCTTAATGGGACTGAAATGTTGGTGTAGTGATAAGGGGGGAAAAGATGCATTCTTTAATCTCTTGATTAAATCCCACTATTTCTGTCACTCTCTGGACTGTGACCTTCACAAACATTTCTTATCTTCCCTCCTTAAGCGAGAAGTCTGGAAGAGGTTGGAGTGGCAGAGATGCCTTTCCCCAGTTGAGATAATGATCTGGGTAAGTCTGTTCCACTGATGAGTTCTCCCTTGTTACGGAGAATGCTCTGGGTCATTTTACAAAGGCTATTCTTTCTCTGTACCAGTCAGAGGGGATCTTTCCTGGCTCTTCTTCATGAGAAGGTGATGGGTCTCCTGAGGCAAAATGTAGGGAGGTTTTAGGGGCACCTGGGTGGCTCAGTTGGTTAATCGTTTGACTTTGGCTCACGTCATGATCTCATAGCTTTGGATTCTGTATCTCCCTCTCTCTCGGTCCCTCCCCTGCTTGCACTCTGTCTCACTCTCTCAAAGATAAATAAACATTAAAAAGAATTTTTTTTAATGTAGGAAAGTCTTAAGTAAAATGTAGGAAAGGTCCCTTTAGACTGGGTCTCAGGAATTTTTAACCATCAAGCTAATTCATTTGTAGCCTTTAGCAGTTTAGCAAATTTGCAAGTTAAGTCTTCCTACTAGTTTATAGCTCCACCAATTTTTCTTCGACTTGAGCAGGTGTTTGTTGTGACTCTAAACACAACTTGCCTCTCCACATTTTGCATGGCCGTTCATCTACTCTGTAACTTCAGCTCTCTGATGGGTCCCAGAAAAGCCACAGATTTTCAGTTTTTTCAGGCTTTTCTTATTTCCAGCACAGGAATATCAACTTCCAAGCTCTTCACATGTTGGAACTGAAACCAGAAGGACTCCAGATATTTCATTTTCATTTTTACATGCTAAACTCAAAAAGATGCCGTGAATGTGACATAATATTACCACAGTAGTGTTTTATTCCCAAGTGTAGGTAGAAATATTTTCAGTTCGCTCTCATGCCATATCCAAAAAGAAACATAAATACATCATATCAGAATGCATCGTTTCAGGCCAAGAATTTCATGCTCCCAGTGATTTGTTGATGTGACTGTCACATTTAGACTGCCATCACCACGCCAAAGGCAGTAGTGTTTTCTTTCCTTTCTTCTTTCTTCTACGTGTTGAGTATCATTTACTGAGGAAGTTTTTATGCATATGCTGACAGCTCTTAGAGTCATGAAATACTTTTATGTGTTTCGTTAAGCTTTTTCCTACTGTGATGTAAAACCTGATTGTTACATCTCTTGTTTCATTTTCTGTGAACTTGGAAATTTAAAACTTCTTGTCTTATTGGAGAATTCAGACCCTGGCATTTTAAGACTTGAAAGAATCAGAACTGATAATAAGATACAACATTTACAGAAGCACCAAACACAGCCAGTGACTGAAGTAAACAATATTTTAATGCAATGTTTTTTTTAATGAATGCAAAAATAAAATCCACGAGGAACAAAATATAAAAAGTTTTAAATAACATCAAGACCCCAGTATCTTGTCTAACGATTGCAAATCCTTCACACACGAGGCAAGCACAGAACCGACTCTGTATTTGCTCACTGCACAGTTGACTTTAGTAAGACTTTACTCAAGGTTCGGGGTTACAGAAAGTCATTTCAATGCAATGGACAAACAGTTTTATTTTTAGCTTTCAATGGGTACTGTTGCTCCCAGAACTCCTCAGACAAGAGTCACCCTTGTGGGCTGCCTTGACCCAACCTGCAAGAAGACAGAGTGTCTTATTCTCTACTGGAGTTCCCCTGAGCTGGTCTCCTGACATTAGTGTCCCATCTGACTAGCAGAAGACCCACACGACACAGCCAGGCTCCATCCACTTCCTCCTTAAGTCTGCCTGTAGTTTGGTTTACATTCCAAGACAGTCTAAGACTGAATTATCAGTTTTAATTAACTCCTGTAGAATGCACTTCTTCCTACGATAATTAATGTGAAAATATCCTTTGCCTACAGGACTTTAGATTTGTCACAGGGCTTCTGTAGGGAATTAACGTCAGAACGCATGAGTACAACATCGGTACATTTCTCCAAATATGGATGATTCTTTTTTAATAGCTCTGCAAACAGCAGTTCAGAAGCATAGTCTGGGCTGAATTCCATCTGGGCTGTTACTTCCCTCTTTGTGTGAGATGAAGATGGGGCTTCCCAGGGTTTTCACCAACATTGAGTCTCAGCTCCTGATCACTTATGAACAATCTCTTAGATGACAGAAGCAACAACACACACACACACACACACACACACACACACACACTTCCATAAAAATGAGCAACAAGTCATAGGCATGTGCAGTTAAATGTAAGCAGAGAAACACGATACACTGTCTTCAAATGCCACCCTGCCTTAATTCCTCCTCCTCCCTTCTGATTATATTACACAGACCCTTCTACATCTTTAGGAGTTGCTTTTTGACTCAAGGTATCTGCTTAATATACATGTAGCTAAATAATCCCTTCTGGCTGTTTTTTCAGAATGAAGGTCTCTGAATATATTCAGATCTTCACTTCCTGCAATGTTTCTATCAGTGTGAATAAGGTTTTGAAAATACCACATTACAGCGAGAACACCATGTTACAATTACTTTATTCTCAGGGAGCCTGGGTGCCTTGGTTGGTTGAGGGTCCAGCTCTTGATTTTGGTCAGGTCATGATCCCAAGGTCATGGGATTGAGCCCCACATCAAGCCCTGTGTCATGAGCATGGAGCCTGCTTAAGATTCAGTCTCTCTCTGCCCTTCTCCCCTGATCTCGCTCTCTCTCTAAAAGAACAAAAAACAAAAAAACAAAAACAAACCCACAATTACTTTGTTTCTCTTTTGGCAGATCAGCATCAGTTACTAATAAAGATGTCAAGATTTTGCTGGTCCTAAAAATAAGGACAATTTATAGGATGTTTTTTGGGTTGAATGTATTTAGCTTAGAGAATACTCCTTTGTTCCTTGATTATTCTTTAAAAAAATTTTTAATGTTTATTTATTTTTAAGAGAGAGAGAGAGACATACAGAGTATGAGTGGGGGGAAGGGGTAGAGAGAAAGGGAGACAAAGAATCCAAAGCAGACTCCAAGCTCTGAACTGTCAGCGTAGAGCTGAATGTGGGGCTTGAACTCATGCACCATGAGATCATGACCTGAATTGAAGTTGGACTCTTAACCAACTGAGCCACACAGGCACCCCTATTCCTTGATTATTCCTTAGTAATTACTCTTTTATTAATTAAGAAATTATTTAACAATGAATCATTTATTCTTGATTTATTATTTATTCTTTTTTCCTGTTAAAGTTCATTTTTTTATTAAATTATGACAATTAAGGGAGCAGAATATGCCATCCCAAAATATGCCACTTTAGCATGTTGGTTATTTCAAAACAAAGTTACTTGAGAAATTGCTAGTGCAAAAAGGACACTCTGACCCTCCTTTCCCCCCCTTTGAGCAGGAAGTCAATCTCCCATCTGAAACTATATGTCCCACCCCACTTCCAAGAGGGTAGAAGTCATTCTTATCATCAGAGGTAGACTTTAGGACTGAGAAGTCTGTGTAAGCAAACTTTAACTTCACTAATTTACTACACCAAATCCAAATCTCTCTGCGTTGTCAATTCTTCAGACATTTATTGGTTTTGTTTTTTTTCTAAAAGAATATCAACTTCCTGCTTTGGCCACTTCTTCAGTCGTGCATTTTTATGGGGCTGAAATGTGTATCAAAATTACACGTTGTTTTTTCCTATTAAGCTGTCTTACTTCAATTTAATGATTAGGTTATCCAAAGAACGTAGAGAAGAAGAAAGGAAAATTTTTCCTTCCTTACAGTATCATATGTTGGTATTTTTGAATTCCTGACTTGGCCAAATAAAAGGTCTGAAGCCATGTGCCATCCATCGAGGA
Organism: Suricata suricatta; assembly: GCF_006229205.1. NCBI lineage: Eukaryota > Metazoa > Chordata > Mammalia > Carnivora > Herpestidae > Suricata > Suricata suricatta. The sequence goes on from NC_043704.1 coordinate 19,988,573, forward strand.
CTGCTGGTTTGTGGGTTGTTCACCTTGTTTGCTGTGGGCTGAATTGTGTCTCCCCACCCATTCATATGCTGAACTCCTAACCACTAGTCCCTCAAAATAACTGTATTTGGAAATGAGGTCTTTAAGGAGGTAGTTAAGTTAAAGTGAGGTTGTTAAAGTGAACCCTGACCTAATATGACTGGTGTCCTTATGAGAGAAGATTAGGACCCAGACATGCAGACACCTAGAGAAAGACTGTGAAGACACAGACAAGATGGCCATCCATCAGCCAAGAAGAGAGAGTCCTCAGAAGAAACCAACTCTGCTGACACACTGATCTTGGACTTCCAGCCTCCAGAACTGTAAGAAAATAAATATCTATGATAGGAGAAGGTAGACAGAGAGGGAAAGGTTAGGACCTGAGGTCCCTGGATGGGGAAAAACACATATTTTGGACCAATGCTGGGAGGGTCTGACTACAGCAAACTCCTTCAGGCAAAGGTTCCTCTTAAGTATGTAAGAGACCCCACCTACTCCCCTAAGGTTTTCCTCAGGAATTTGACAAGACTGAAGTATGGCCATAGACCACCCCTCATACAATGAGAGTTAGCCAATCAGGAATGGACAACTCAGCACTTAGAGTTATCCTGGTAGTAAGAGTAAAACCTGAGAAGGAACCAGAGAGAAGGGAATGGGAGGGTGGGTGGGGAAGACAATCAGAACCTTATAAAACAAAGGCCCTTGCCTATAGTCCAGGGGCATTCACTTTTCCCTGCAAAGAGAGAAGTCCTACTAGTCTTACTTTCTAATCTTAAAAAAAATTATTTATTATAATTTATTTATTTTTGAGAGACAGATCATAAACAGGGGAGGGACAGACAGAGAGGGAGACACAGACTCTGAAGCAGGCTCCAGGCTCTAAGCTGTCAGCACAGAGCCCGACGTGGGGCTCGAACCCGCAAACTGTGAGATCATGATCTGAGCCGAAGTCGGACACTCAACCGACTGAGCCACCCAGGCGCCCCTTTTACTTTCTAATCTTACTCTAATAAACCTTTGCCTGCTGCTTATTTTATTTTGTGTCCACCACTTCATTCTTTGAAGCAGTGAGACCACCAGATATTGAGGTAAAAAAAGCCGGCAACACTAGGAGTTCCTTTGAAGGTCCACTTGTTAGAGTAGGCAGTTTAGGTACTAAGAAGATACCAGCAAAGGGTAAGTCACAGCGAGCTCTGGGGAGAGTGGCCCCCCACAAGAAGCCGATCAAGCCAGAGGGGCCTAACAGGAGACCCCTGACCAAATAAGGAAGAAAAGTCAGGAAACTGTTTCCGAGAAATCTCCACCTTGTATAATGAGTATTCCACCTGCTAGCTAGCGACTGGTAATAAGAAGATAGAAAGCCAAACCCTGGGGACACACAGTACTTGGGCTTTTCCAAGCTCAGCCACTCTCTTATCCCCGGAGTGTACTTTTGCTTTATTAAGCTTTCCTGCTCGAACTCGCGAACTGTGAGATCGTGACCTGAGCCAAAGTTGGACATTTAGCCAACTGAGCCACCCAGCCGTGCCTGTCCTGAATTCTTCCTTATGATGAGACCAGGAACCTTCAGCAATATCCTGGGGCTCAGGGTCTCCTGAGATCACCAGCAATATGCTTGCAATCAAGTCCTAGTCAAGGGCGTGAAAACCCTCGTCTCTGTGGCTTTCAATCCATCTCATTGTTTCGGTGCCTGTTTTATAATTTTATTTATTTATTTACTTATTTATTTATTGTTTTTATTTATTTTATTGTTATTTAATGATCTATATTTATTATTTAATCTTACCCACGATCACGAGATCCTGATGAGCTGAAGTCGGATGCTTAACTAACTAAGCCTCCCGGGCACCCCTCAGTGACTGTTTTTGGAATACCTCTGAGGGCTTTTAAGACACTGATTTTCGGGGCGCCTGGGTGGCTCAGTCGGTTAAGCCTCCGACTTCGGCTCAGGTCAGATCTCACGTTCCTGGGCTCGAGTCCCGCGTCAGGCTCTGTGCTGACTGCTAGCTCAGAGCCTGGAGCCTGTTTCAGATGCTGTGTCTCCCTCTCTCTCTGACCCTCCCCCTCTCATGCTCTGTCTCTCTCTGTATCAAAAATAAATAAAGCATTAAAAAAAAAAAGACACTGATTTTCTCCCATTTCTCCGTATCAGGCTTGACTGCCTTCCACATAAATCCCTGCGCCAGGCCTTCCCCTGAGCGCCAGGAGACTGCCGACAGAGGACTTCAACCCTCCAAAGCTTTGGATGATGGGGAAGGGCCACACCATCCTAATTTCTCCAGCACCTCTCCGCATACATGGTGTCCTGCATGACGGTCATTATTATGGATTCATAAGATTTAAAACAGGAAGCACAATTCTTAGCTGATGTGTTTAGGACCAATGACATCTCACAGTCTTACCTTGGATTTCCTTCAGCTTTGCAAAAACCTTGTTCTTCACTGGGGTGGAGGCGGCATCCAGTAATTTGATATGGGGATTTGAATTTTTTTTTTCTTGTTTGCAAATTGAGTCTTCAAAAGGTTCAGTTTCCTACTTTGAGGCCGAAACAAACCAAAACAACAACCCCAAACTTTTAAAAACCACACACACAGAAGAATAGCTACCCTCTTAAACAAGGTAAGATGCAACTTATTATTGTCTTCATTGGAGAAATCGCCTTTCCCATCAAGCATGACAACAGAACATGGTCTAAAATGAGAACCTCCTTGAAAACCAAGGTCCCGTAAAGGTGGGTTTCGTAACCGAAAACATTTGTATAACCTCAGCTGCAGCACTTTCCACTTGTGACTATCCCAATATGCTCTGTGGGGAGTGCTAATGAATACATCTGTTTGCCTCCCTGCACAGCTGAATCGTGTCTGAAAACAGATCGGCTTTTCCCATTTCAGAAAAATATCCAGTGAATGCTCGCTGATGAACGGTGTTTAGTTATGTAAGTTCCTTTACCTTGCCGTTTACACTAACACAGAGATTCAGGCGCCACAAAGCAGCTGCTGGAACTCAAGGACCTACTGTTTTCTTTGGAGCCATAAAGTGACCAGGCAGCCATTCTTATCCCAGACTTCTGTTAACTTCAGGCACGCAGAATCCTTACCACTCCTTTTAATGAACAAGGCTGTCCTGGCCTCGGACTTCCCGGTTATGTGTTCTGTGATCCTGCGGGGGAGAGACACTATACCAGCCCAACGCCAGCAAGACAGCCTTAAGGGGTCCATTTCCTTCTTTCTAAAGAGCACAGAAACCGCAGGAAAGGGTGTAATCTGCTACCTCAATGCTTCTCTGCTTCCGAGTGGGGAAAGATTTACCTGCTAGGTCATCAACAAGAGAAGCCGTTTCAGGCGCTTCCAAACTCATTACAGCTTTGTTCATTGTTTGCTGACTCAGATGAGACCAGAAAATGCGTCCCAGGAACTGAATTCTGACGCTTTGCCCTGAGACCATTCCTCATTTTAGCAACACTCTCCACAATTTAGGCCTCCTCCTGATTCCCCTATGGTATTACTTTGTATTCTCTCCTCTCTACTGCTTTTAGGCCCGATGTTCGAGATACCTTTGCCACAGTGACATCAACTGGAAATAGTTGGAACTGGACCCTCTAAGCATCACAGAAACCCCCAAATTCATATTTTTCTACATTACTTGGAAATAATACTCAAAAAAAAGTACTTCTCAAATAATCTCCATATAAGTACCACAAAAATAATCTCAGCTGTATTTTTAAAAGGGACTTTTCAAATTCCAATATAAGGAATAAAAATTATTTTTTATTACAAAAATGACCATGAGAACTAACGAGTCCATATTTTTTGGCTCACGCTTTGGAAAACATATTAGCAATAATGAGTGGTTTTATTTTACTTTTTAAAAGTTTATTCTTTTATTTTGAGACAGAAAGAAAGCACAAGCAGGGGAGGGGTAGAGAGGAAGAGAGAGAGAATCCCAAGCAGGTTCTGTGCTGTTGGTGCAGAGCCTGACATGGGGTTTAAACTCACAAAAACGGGAAATTATGACCTGAGCGGAGATCAAGAGTCAGACACTTAACTGAGTCACCCAGGTGCCCCAAGATGAGTGATTCTTAAGCTGACCTTCACACTTTTAAAAAGTAGGTATCTAAATAAATTAATTATACAATTAGTAGGCAATTAACACTTTTGGATAACTTTATGGAATAGTCCCTTATTATTAGGTAAATATATAATTTTGAAATCAGATTACATATAAAGTATCAACAATGCAAGAAAGCTACAAATATGCATAAATCTTGGCTGTTCTTGGTCTTTCAGAATCTACAACACACTACATAAAATTTACAGTACAACTGGATAAAACCCACAAAAGGTAGGCTCTGTTAAGTGCCATAAAAGAATGCTAAAATAATTTTTTTAATGCTTATACATTTTTGAGAGTGAGAGCCTGAGTGGGAGAGGGGCAGAGACAGAGGGACAAAGGATCCAAAGTGGGCTCTGGGCTGACAACAGTAAGCCCCACATGGGGCTTGAACTCACCAAACATGAGATCATGAACTGAGCCAAAGTCAAATCCTCAACCAACTAAGCTACCCAGGACCCCCAGAATGATAAAAATAATTTAAAAGAAGAAAATCAGTTAGCTTTTTTACTTGGAACTTGACGACCAAGGTGGGTTTTTTTTCTTTTTTAATAATGTAACTAAGCAATACTTTATTGCTTATTCCTACTGGTATCTATTTAATTCTTTTAACGTTTATTGATTTGAGAAAGAGAGCCCAAGCAAGGGAAGGGGCTGAGAGAGAGGAGGACAGATGATCCAAAGCAGGCAACATGCTGACAGCAGCCAGCCCAAAGCGGGGCTTGCACTCATGACTGTGAAATCATGACCTAAGCCGAAGTCTGACTGAGCCACCGGATGCCCCCTTACTGGTAATCTTGAACTTCATCCTGGAACGAGGCTTGCTTTCTAAGCTTTATTATCTGAGACCAAGGCAAGCGTTAGCAGCTAGCCTTCTGAGAACGCCACTCCGTGCCCCCTGAACTCATTGAATTCCACCTCTAGGGCGGGTGGGAGCACAGGTGGCTCTCTCTGTGAGCTCTGAAGACTGTTCTCTGCGCTCCTGGCAGGCCCCTCTCTCCTGGCCGCGGGGGGTCCCACATCTATGGGACCAGTGCCCAGCGGAAGAGCCCTGGGCACGGCTGCGGTTCTCCCGGCCGCTGTCTCAGTGCAGCCCTCTCTCTGTGCCGCTGGGCTCTGCACACGCCCGCGGTCTCAGCTCCGGGCTCTGTCTCTGGGTTCCATGCTCCTCCGCGAGCCACATGCTGAACTCTCGGTCCCTGCAGTCAACAGGGACATTGTAGGGCTCATCTCATTTTGTTCCTTCTCCTAGGATCATGATCCTGTGCTACCTGGTGTTCAATGTCTGCGAAAGGTTTTATATTCCCCACCCCCACCCCAGGTTTTGCATTTGTTTATGAAGGAAAGACAGATCCTGTCCCTGTGTCTTAGTCCATTCAGGCCACCATAACCAAGTACCACAGACTGGATGGCATATAAACGACATTCATTCATTCTTTTTTTTTTAATTATTCTTTTTAATGTTCATTTCTTTTTGAGAAAAAGACAGAGAGTGAGTGGGGGAGGAGCAGAGAAAGAGGGAGACACAGAATCCAAAGCAGGCTCCAGGCTTCCAGCGGTCAGCACAGAGCCCGAAGCCGGACTTGAACTCATGGACCGCGAGATCATGACCTGAGCTGAAGTCGGACGCTTAACTGTCTGAGCCGACCAGGTGCCCCAGAAGTTTATTCTTGAAGTTCTGGAGGCTGGAATCCCAAGATCAAGTGCCAGCATGGCCAGGTGAGGGCCCTCTTGTAGGTTGTATCTTCACACGGTGGAAGGGTCCAGCAAGCTCTCTCAGGCCCCAGGTAGGTTATTCATCTCACTCCTGGGGACTCCTCCCTCATGACCTTCACCTCCTAATCGCATCACCTTGGGTAGTAGGATTTCAACACATGAATTTCAGGAGGACCCAGACATTCACACCATAGTCCCGCTTAATCCATTTTGACCATGATTGAAAGTGTGAGTACAGCACTATAGATTTAACATAGAAAATTTAGAATATACAAATTTTTTAAAATGATAATTGTATCACCTAGAGTTAACAAGTGTTTATATTTTAGTGAATTACTTCTCAGTTCCCTAAACGACACACACAGATCTACTCAACTGTAGACACACCCAAACACAATGGCAGCTAGGAGGCTTTCCGCTCTTGAAGATTCAGTTACCTGGTTACCTTGGTTAGTTGCCTCCAAATCCACCTATATGGTGCATTTGTACTGGAGACAGAGATTGTGCAGGTGTGGGCGGGGGGATCTACGATAGCAAGGCCAGTGTCTTAGAGTTCCACATTTGGTACCCATCTGGCTAAGACACTGCAGCTCAGCCTCCCAGAACCCACACTCAGCTCTCCTCTTCTTCCTTATTTTCTCGGTCAACAAGAACAAAATTGTATCTCTTTTCTTCTTCTTCTTCTTCTTCCCCTTCCACTTCCCCTTCTTCTTCTTCTTCTTCTTCTTCTTCTTCTTCTTCTTCTTCTTCTTCTTCTTCTTCTTCTTCTTCCCCTTCTTCTTCTTCTTCTTCTTCTTCTTCAGAGAGAGAGTACAAGTAGGTGAAAGGAGCAGAGGGCGAAAGAGAGAGAATCTTAAGCAGGCTCCATGCTCAGTGCAAAGCCCGAAGAGAGGCTTGATCTCCCAACCCTGAGATCATGACTTGAGCCAAAATTAAGAGTAGAAGGTTCAACCAACTGAGCCAACTTAGGTGCCCCCCAAATTGTATCTTCTTATGTGGAACAACGCAGCTCTCCTCAAACCCTACCTGAAGGCTCAGTTCGAGGCTTTCTTTGACATGCGTGAAGTCATGAAGATTCTGGAGAGAGTAGAAGGGTCTGTTGAGGAACAGCATCTACATTTCTTAAAAGTTAGCTGTCTGTGAATATCACAAATACATACATGCACATGATTTACACACATAGCTGACCCTTGAACAATGTGGGTGTGAGGCACCTGGGTGGCTCAGTCAGTTAAGTGTCCAACTTCAGCTCAGATCATAATCTCACAGTTCATGGGTTCTAGCCCCACATGGGGCTCTGTGTGACAGCTCAGATCCTGAAGCCTGTTTGGGATTCTGTGTCTCCATCTCTCTGCTGCCCCTCTCCCACTTTTGTGCACCCTCCCTCAAAAATAATAAATGAATAAACTTTATTGAAAAAACAATGTAGCTTTGAATTGCATGGTCCACTTATCTGTGGCTTTTTTCCCCTAGTAAATACAGTACAGTATTTTAAATGTAATTTCTCTTCCTTATGACTTTTCTTAGTAACATCTTCTTCAGCTTCCTTTATTGTAAGAATATAGTATATGACAATATACAAATTATGCATTAGTTGACTGCTTACAGTATCAGCAAGACTTCTGGTCAACAGCAGGCTGTAGTAAATGTTTGAGGACTCACAAGTTACACGGGGGTTTTTGAATGTATAGGTTTGGCACCACTAAGCCCAGCATTTTTCAAGGGCCAAGTGTACAGATGTACATATACCTCAAAGTGAAATATTTGAGTAGTAAGTCATAACCTGATTTTCCCCTTAATAAAATGTGCTTTGTATGTTTTATAATATGTAGCATCAGGGTTATTTTGTTTTTTGTGTTTTTTTTTGTATTTTTTTCTTTATTTGTTTCGTTTCGTTTTTTGAGAGAGAGGAAAAGGGGCAGAGGAAGAAGGAAAGAGAATTGTAAGAATTGACTCTCAGGACTCCAGGATCATAACCGGAGCCAAAGGCAAGAGTTGGATTCTCAGCTGACTGACCCATCCAGGTGTCCCTATGCAGTATCATTAATTTTTATTTAATTATTTAATTTTTTTTTTTTTTTAGATAGAGAGAGACCAGTGGGGGAGGGACAAAGAGAGGGAGAGAGAGAATCCCAAGCAGGTTCTGGGGTGTCAGCACAGAGCCCAATGAGGGGCTCGAACTGACAAACCTGTAAAATCATGATCTCAGCCAAAAGAAATCAAGAGTGGAACACTCAACCGAATGAGCCACCCTGAGGCCCCTATATAGCATCATTATAAAATTTTTTAGGGGCACCTGGGTGTCTCAGTCAGTTAAGCATCCGGCTTCAGCTCAGGTCATGATCTCGCGATTCATGGGTTCGAGTCCCACGTTGGGCTCTGTGCTGACAGCTAGCTCAGAGCCTAGAGCCTGCTTCAGATTCTGTGTCTCCCTCTCTCTCTGGCCCTCCCCTGCTCGTGCTGTCTCTCTCTGTCTCTCAAAAATAAATAAAAAACAAAAAGTTTAATTTTTAATGAAGTGTATGTAACAGCATGATTCAATATTTGTATATATTGCAAAATGATCACTACAATAAGTCTAGTTAACATCTGTCACCACACACAGTTACAATTTTTTTTCTTTCTTGTGATGAGAAGTTTTAAGATTCCCTCCATTAGCTGATTTCAGATGTGCAACCCAATATTAACTGTAGTGGCCATGTTGTACATACGTCCCAATGACTTACTTGTTTTGTAACTCAGAACTGGTATCTTTTGAGCCCCCCTCACCAGTGTGACCACCCCTCACCCCCTGCCTCTGGAACCACTGATCTGTATCTAGGAGCTTGGTTTCGTAGGATTTTTGCTTTTGTTTATACATTTTTTAATTTTTAAGTTTTTTTTCAGATTCTACATATACATGATATCATACAGTACTCTTCTTCATCATTTTTAGCAGATTGAATTTTTATGGGTTTCCATAATAAATGTAAACAATACCCTTCTGAGAAATGTGGGTTATTTATAACTTTTTACAATTACAAAACGACTGCAATAAATATTTAAAATTAAACAACAAATTTTAAAACAGCCAAGGGTGCAAAGAGGAAGTCATAGGAGAACTTAGAATATATTTGAACGGAATTATAATGAAAATAAAACATTATATAATTTGTGTGATGTAGATAAGGCTGTATTTAGGAGAAATGTTCAGCTTTATTTTCACTTTTTACTTCTTTTTTTTTTTTCCAGGCAGAGAGAGAAAGAGCACAAGCAGGGGAGGGGCAAAAGAGAGAGGGAGACACAGGCTTGGAACTGTCAGCACAGAGCCTGATCCGGAGCTTGAACCCACGAACCATGAGATCATGACCTGAGCCAAAGTCAGATGCTTAACCAACTGAGCCACCCAGGCAGCCCTATTTTTATTTTTGAGAGAGAGAGAGAGAGAGAGAGAGAGAGAGAGAGAAAGAGAGAGAATCTTAAGCAGGTCCATGCTAAGTGCAGAGACCCCAAACTCGGGGCTCGATCCCACAGTCCTGGGATCATGACCTGAGCCAAAAACAAGAGTTAGATGCTGAAGGGGCACCTAGGTGGCTCAGTTGGTTAAGTGTCAGACATCAGCTCAGGTCATGATCTCTTGGTTTGTGAGATCAAGCCCCCACCAGGCTCTGTGCTGAGGATAACCCAGAGCCTGGAGCCTGCTTCAGATTCTGTGTCTTCCTCTCTCTCTTTGCCCCTCCCCTGCCCACATGCTGTCTCTCTCTCAAAAATAAATAAATGTTAAAAAATTTTTTAAAAAGAGTTGGATGCTCAAAGGACTGAGGCACCCCGAGCTTTAATTATTTATAGTAAAAAAGTAATTAATGTGTAAAATCAATAGACATAAGTTTCAATTCTAGTAAACCAAAACAATATGATCATATTAAATTCATACAAGAAGGAAAGCAATAAAGAGTAATACATCAGTGAAGTAAAAAATAAATAGTAGAGAAAATTAATCAAGCCAAAAAATGATTCTTTGACAAGACTAATAATATTGACAAATCTCTAGTAAGACCAGTCAAGAGAAAAGAGACAAACCCAGATTATTAATATTGAGAATAGCAAGGTATCACCAGAGATTCTATAGACTTCCAAAGAAAAAATATCTTTATGCCAACAAATTTGACCATGCAGATAAAATTGACAAATTTCCTGAAGAAAAGATCAGCTTACCCTAAGTGACTCAAGATAAAATTTAAAAACTTAATTTTCCTGTGTCTATTTAAGAAAATTGGATTTGTTATCAAAAATGTCTGTTTTTGAGAGCGAGAGAGAGAAAAAGAGAGAGAGAGCAGAGGAGGGGCAAAGAGAAAGGGAGAGAGAGTCCCAGACAGGCTTCAGGTGTCGGCTGTCAGTGCGGAGCCTGACCCAGGGCCCCCCTCACCACCCTGGGATCATGAGCTGAACTGGAATCAAGAGTGGGATGCTTCACTGACTGAGCCATCAAGGCACCCCCAATAATTCTTTTCACGTCAGCCACATAAAAGAATGAAATCTTGCCATTTGCAACACTATGGATGAAGCTAGAGAGTATTATGCAAAATGAAATAAGTCAATCAGAGGAAGACAAATATTGTATGATTCCACTCATATGTGGAAGTTAAGAAATAAAACAAATGAACAAAGGAAAAGAGAGAGAGAGAGAGAGAGACCAAGAAACCCAGTGTTAATTGTAGAGAGCAAACTGATGGTTACCAGAGAGGATGTGGGAGGGGAGGCTTGGTGGGAAATGTACTGGGGATCAAGAGTGTACTTACCATGGGGTCCCTGGGTGGCTCAGTCAGTTAAGCAGCTGACTTCAACGCAGGTCATGATCTCACAGTTTGTGGGTTTGAACCCCACGTCAGGCTCTGGGCTGACAGCTCAGAGCCTGGGGCCTGCTTTGGATTCTCTGCCCCTCTCCCGCTCCCACTATGTGTCTGTCTCTCTCAAAAATAAATAAATGTTAAAAAAAAAAAAAAGAGTACACTTACTATGATGAACAGTGAGGAAAGATCTATAGTATTATTGAATCACTACATGGTACACCTGATGTTAACTGTATGTTAACTCTACTGGAATTAAAATAATAAACTAATGTCTTCTCACAAAGAAAGCTTCAGGACTAGATGATTTCCGTGGTGAATTCTATCAAATATTTAAGGGAAAAATAATATCAATATTATCCAGAATTTAGAGAAGAAGAAAACCCTTTCAACTTATTTTATCGGGTCAGGATAACACTGATAACCAAAGTCTGACAGGAAAATAATATTATAGGTGTGTATCACTATAATTATAGACCCCTCGCCCCAAATCTCAACAAAATGCTAGTAAAGTAAATACAGCAATGTATCTCAATGGTGAGATATCAGGACCAAGCAGGATTAATTCCGGGAAATCCTGATTGGTTTAACATTTAAAAATTGCTCAATATCGTTTTCCATATGAGGAGAGTCTCTTCCTGAAATCCACATTGAGTGTTATGGGCTTGGACAATGGCGTTAGTAGTACTGGAGGGACAGGAGAGGAGATGGATTTGTGATAGACAGTGACAAAATATTTACTGATAGATTGGATGTAAGAATGAGAAAAATAGAGGAATTTTTAAAATTTTTGAGTCCTTTCTTTAGAGCAGTTGGGTGGATGGGGGTGCTATGTATGTACTGAGGAGGGAAAATTCACTAGAGCAGAAGTGGATTGGAGAATTAAAACTATCTTTTTTTTTTTTGACATACAGTAAAACCTTGGATTGCGAGTAACTCATTCTGTGAATGTTCCACAAGACGAGCAAACATTTCTAGTACTTTTTAACTTGATCAACAAGCGATGTCTTGCAATATGAGTAGTGTGTGATGCTGAATGTCACATGATCACAAGTGAGCTAATGGTTCTTTTGTCTCGCTTTCTCTCTCTCACTTTGGGATTGTGGGTGATCATCTCCCATGCTCAGATGCTCAGTCTCAGGCCCTGGGGTTTGGCAGAAATCAGTGATTTTTCAGAATGTTGGAAGGTGCGCACAATTGGCATTAGTGTATTTTCTGTCACTTCCAAACACCTATGGACAGTCCTTTGTTTTTCGATATAAGGAGTAAGCTTAGGAGTGCTTTGCCTTTTTCTAGGTCAGGCTGCCTGCAGATATAGACCCTTTCCACAGCTGCCTCACTGCCAGTTCCATTAAATCCAGTCTATAACAAGAGTTCATTTACACTGTACATGTAGTCAACATCCGTGCGGGTGTACACAGTGGTCCCCATGCAGAAAAAGGTTGAAAAGAAAGGTGATAAGAAGAAGATGATTACAGTGGAAGTTAAGAAGCAGATCATCGAGAAGTACAAACGAGGTAGCGGGGGGCCAAAATTGCAGGATTTTATGAGAAGTCTACGTCTTCATCTCGTCTGCAGAGGAGGAGGAGAAAAAGGCGGGGGCATCCCTCACTTCAAATGAGATTCTGGAGATGTGTAAAATGTGAGAAACAGTGCAACATTTTGTAGAAAAGCACCACCCAAATAAGGCTGTAGGAGTGAGAATGAAGAATCTGTTTAATGACAATGCAGTGTCACATTTCCATGAAATCCTCAAAAAGAGGCAAAAGCAAGTGTCATTGGATAGGTTCCTTGTTAAAGTTGTACAGAAAGGAAAAGTTTCCATTGAGACAATAGACAGCAGTGATTCCATTAGTGACAGTGAAAGTCGTCCTTCACAGTGACCCTCCTCTTGACTCCCTCACACCAGCCACGAAGGTTTTCAAAGATAAGTGCAGGTCACTTTGTTTATTTTTCTTTACATTCTGCATTTTCTTCATTATTTTGTATTATATTGCCAGATTGTAATCATTTTTATATGGATATTTTTGGGTTGTGGGACGAATCACCTAAGTTTCCATTATTTCTTATGAGGAAATTTGCTTTGATATACAAGTGTTTTGGAATACAATCATGTTTCTGGAACAAACTATGCTCGCAAACCAAGGTTTTACTGTATTTAGATTAAAATATTCTATTATATGTCCTTGTAAGCAGTTGAAGATATCATTCTTGGATTCTGAAAGAGGTCAAGGGTAGATATTCAGATTTGCTATTGCATAGATGGCTCAGATGGCAATTAAAGTATATTTAAGGAGAGAATGGTCAACTCAGGACAATAAAGAATGACACAATTTTTGACAGGCAGGGAAGTGGGAAGAAAAGGGAAAAGGAGAAAGCGTGTCAATTAGAGAAATAGAGTGAAGAAATACTGCCTCTATCCATATTCCAACCCAAAAGAGACACTAAATTGATCTAGTTATCAGCTTTTGGGAAACGGAGAAAATGTAGGAAGATTTACTTCAGGAAACCAGTATCTCAAGTCTGGAGTAGAGATTTCCAAAGCACAGCATTCACTCCTTCTGATTTCTAGGATGCGATTTAATAAGCTGAAATAATCATTGGCTTTCAGAAGGAATGCACGCTTCTTCCATGGTGTAGCTCATTTACTCTGAACAGGTCCCACGGGGTGACGCAAGTTCAACTATTTCTCATCTGAGAGAACACTCAGAATCATTCTGTTTCAGAGATATTGCCAATGACTTGAAAACCAAATAGCCAAAGGACATTCTGATATCTTCACAGATGAAGTGAAAATGTGGAAAATACTCTGATTTTTTATTTTTCCTGGCAAAGATACATGGCATTATTTGCTTCTCAACGGGGATGAGATGAGATAATTTTTACACAAGAAATAAACAGAAGGGAATTTTTCCCTAGCAATATGAAAGTTTACCCGATACATATCATGGAATATGTCTGCCCTAATTCCACTCAGCTAAATTATTTCACCTCTGAAAGCTTTTTGACTTCCTGTTTGCTGAATTCTTCTGAAACTTACTGCTTTCAGACTTCTCTGCTTTGTTTCGGTTCTGAGAATTTGAAGAACTTGCCATAAGAATTTTGCTTGACAGGTGCTTTTTTTTTTCAGCTTGTGGAACACGAAAGGTTAGGATGAATTTTGAGTCCCTGAATAATATCTTAGCAGGATGGGAATTCTGCAATTTCTGGAACTCTGCACCAAAAATCTTGACTTAAGAAATACAGTACCAGGGTGCCTGCGTGGCTCAGTCGGTTAAGCATCTGACTTCAGCTCAGGTCATGATCTCGCAGTTTGTGGGTTCAAGCCCCACATCAGGCTCTGTGCTGACAGCCCTAAGCCTGAAGCCTGCTTTGGATTCTGTCTCCCTGCCCTTCTCCTGCTCATGCTCTCTTTCTCTCTTTTTCTCAGTAATAAATAAATGTTAAACAAAATTAAAAAAAAAAAAGAAATACAGTAGCACAGATTGGCTAATCCCCTTCACTTTTTCAAACCTACACCATTGATATCAGTCAGATGTTTTCTGTGGAATAGTTTCTACAAAGTTTCTTTTAAGATTTGGTTATAAAAGACATACAAAAATATATTAAGAAAAAGAATTAAGCATTAATCTTGTGAAATCTATTTTCTTATAATTTCTGTTATCCAAATATGCATCATTTCACTGAGCATGTTACATATGCTTCTAAAAAAGACAATATTCTGGTGTCTGTTCTCCTAGTCCTTGTGTGTTGGGTAAGGGGGCTGGTGCAGAGTCAGGAGGCTGCAAGCCACAGACGCTAATATAAGGGGAGATAATCCTTCAGTGATGCTGCAACAGGCATTCTCATCCCTTGTTTATGGGAGTATAAATTAATTCAACCAATAGGTGGGCAATTTTGCAATATGTGGTCATGGAGGGAAGGGGAAGGGGGCAGGAGTGGGATGGTCCTGTGAGGGGGGGTGTATTCGTTTTTGTGGTGTATTGTGTAGCAAATTACCACATCGTCAGGGGCTTGAAACAACATACATTCATTGCCTTCCATGATAACCTGGGTCCTCTGTTTAGGTCTCATAAGGCTGAAATCTAGCTGCTGGCCCACTGTGCCTTCATCTGGAGTCTTAAGTAGGAGAAAAAAACCAAACAAACAAAAACAAGAACACTTCTAAGATTCTGGGGCTGTGAGAAGAATTCCGTTTCCTTGCAGCTGTGGGAATGAGGTCCTATTGTCTTGCTGGTTGTTGGCTGGAAACCCTTCACTCTTCCCAGAGGCAAGTCTTTGTCAACATGGCCTTTTTTACTTTTAAGTTTTATTTATTTATTTTGAAAGCGAGAGAGTGCATATGCTGGGAGTGTGAGTAGGGGAGGGGCAGAGAAAGAGTGAGAGAGAGAGAAATCCAGGCAGGTTCGGCACTGTCAGTGCAGAGCCCAACTTGGGGCTCCATCTCACGAACTGTAAGATCATGACCTGAGCCAAAATCAAGAGTTGGACACTTAACCAACCTAGGCACTCCAACATGGCTATCTTTATAGGCTTTGTCATACTTCCAATCTCTCTGGCTTCAGGAAAGGCTCAGTCCCTTTTAAGGGCTCACCCAATTACATCAGTTCCCCTGGATAATCTCCCCTTTATTAGCCTCCAAATCAACTGAACACTGGAGTGATATTCCATCCTATTAATAGGTTTGGCCAACCCTTAGAGAGAGGGGCTTGTGCAAGGGGATTGGATAAGGCCAGGTTAGAATTCAGCCTACCATAGGGAGAGGCAAGACCATAGACTTTGAGGTTGACAGAAGAGAGGGGACCTTGGGGATGCCAGCCAGGATGGAGAAGTACTTTGCCAAGAAGAATGATACCAATGGATCTTTCCTCACAAAAACCTCTCAGCACCCTCCACTCTAATTCCCCTTCCCTGATAAAATATCATCAGAACCCAGACCCCGCCCAAATAACCCCTTGTCTCTTCACAGCAGGTCTATACCACTTTTTTTTATCTGCCTCTATCAGCTGGGTTAACAATCCAAATATGCTTTGATATTGATCAAGAAGACATTAAATCTATTGTTGACTACTTCTCTCTGTGGCCATTTCGCAAAAATCCCGCCTCCCTCCAGCCCAGGACGTCAGAGCTACCACTGGGAGCTGGGAACCGGCTGGCAATCTCTTCTCCTAATATCCAGCTAGCCTGGGAATCAGAGAGGAGAGAGAGAAAGGTTTGCATAGATATCTGATAAAGCGCAGTGTGGTCCAAAATTGAACAGATTTTACTCAATATTTAGGCAGAAAAGTTGATAAAAATTTAGAAAATGTTGAGAGAAAATGCAGTAAGCCATAATTAATAAAGTATAATAAAATAAGACAGCCCAAGTAATTTCAAGAACTTTGTGAAAGAGTAAAGTGCTACATTCTGTAGAACTTGACATTTAAAAAATTTTTTTGTATAGCTTATTTTTGAGACAAGGACAGAGCATGAGTGGGGGAGGGGCAGAGAGAGAGGGAGACATAGAATCTGAAACAGGCTCTGAGCTGTCAGCACAGAACCCAACGTGGGGCTCGAACCCACGAACCATGAGATCATCACCAGGGCCAATGTTGGACGCTTAACTGACTGAGCCACCCAGGAGCCCCAGAACTTGACATTTTTTAACGTCACATTTAAGCTTTAGATGTCTTCCTGATATATGAGGATACACAATACTGTTTATAACAAATCACAAGGAATATAATCACCAATAAAAGTTCCTTTATGACAAAATTGCCATGGGACATGTCACAAGTAAGTTAAGTACAAGACAATATTCCAAGAAATAACAGCTGCCCATCGGCCATGTTTTCTAAGGTATTCCTCAGCCAAGGGTCAGTAGATGTTTCTTGCTCTCTTCTTGACCATTCGCTAATCATCTTCAGAACTAAGATTTTGTTTTGTTTTGTTTTGTTTTAATTTTGTTTTTTAAAATAAGCTCTATACCCAGTGTGGGCTCAAACTCACAACCCCAAGATTAGGAGTCACGAGTTCCACTGACTGAGCCAGCCAGGTGCCCCCAAAGCTAAGGTTTTAAAATGCAACAGTAGGGGTGCCTGGGTGGCTCAGTTGGCTAAGCATTCTGCTTCAGCTCAGGTCATGATATCACAGTTCGTGGGTTCAAGCCCTGCGTTGGGCTCTGTGCTGACAGCTCAGAGCCTGGAGCCTGTTTCAGATTCTGTGTCTCCCTCTCTCCCTCAACACTCTCTCTCTCTCTCTCTCTCTCTCTCTCTCTCTCAAAAATAAATAATAAAACATTTAAAAAAATTTTAAATATAGCAGTAAACAAGAGAGAGTCAAGTCCCAAATCCATGGCTTCGGTCCAATGGAGGAGAGAGCAAAAGTGACCTAATCATTATAATGTACAAACCTAAACCCAGGGCTAATGTTTGATGAGTGTGCGTCCTGGAGGAAGCGGTATAAACACTGAAACTATGTGGAGGAGATGGGACTGTGTTTTCTGAGGGCAATAGGAAGCCATGAAAAAGTTTCAGAAATTGGTGTGATGCGATCCAATTTCCAGGTTAGTAAGACATGTTACTTTGAGGTGATTTGTGTCTATTGTTTTTGTGAAATAGTTGCAAGTTTGTATACATGCTTAGTGGAGTTGCAGTTTCCGTTTGTGAAATACTTTTCAGGACGTCACTGTGCTGTAAGTTGAGATTTAAGAATAGCCTAGTCCTCTGCTGTTTACGAATTAGGAATGCATCCCGTTTTCATTTCGTATTTAGTTATATTTTGAACAAACTACATAACACACCACAGTCAACTTTTCTGAGCAAACAATATATAAGATACTGCAAATAACGTGTGTCACATTTTTATTTATGCATCTTTTCCAGAAACCTATCTGTTGCATGAAGAAAATATCTTTTGTTTTTTTAAAGTTTACTTATTTTGAGAGAGAGAGAGTGCATGTGAACAGAGGAGTGGCAGAAAGGGGAGAGAGAGAGAGAGAGAGAGAGAGAGAGAGAGAGAATCCCAAGCAGGGTCTGCACTTTCAGCACTGCAGGGGTTGAACCTATGAACCAGGAGATCATGACCTGAGCCAAAACCAAGAGTCTGATGTTGAACTGACTGAACCGCTCAGGTGCCCCGAGAAAGCATCCTTCATTTGGTGAAGAGAAATTAATATTCCCCACCTACTGACACACTTTTTAAAACGTGCTATGATTTTGTAGATGACATTAACTACATATGAGATATTTGCTTTGAGAAAGCCTCTCCGTGATAGTGTTTTCTTCAAGTTCTTTTTATTATTTATGTACACATTATTTATTATTATTTATTATCAAATTTACCGACACACAGTAGAGAGAAGAGTGTATATAAGGAATCTTCATGTGCCCATCATCTACACATGGCTCTTTGTTTTCATCTACAGTTCACCCACTGAAATCTTTTTAAGCAAATACTAGATAACACATTATTTCATCTCTAACGACTTCAGTATACATTTTTTAAAAATGCTTACATGAGAGGAAAAATGCTAGTGGGGGAGGGGCAGAGGGAGACGGAGATAGAACCTGAAGCAGACTTCAGCTGACAGCTGACAGCTCAGAGTCCTATTTGGGACTCAAACTCACAAGCCACGAGATCATGACCTGAGCCTAAGTTGGACGCTTCACCAACTGAGTCACCCAGGTGTCCCTCAGTATACATTTTAAAAAGACAAAGATCCATTTATCCCTTGCTCCTTCCTTCCTTCCTTCCTTCCTTCCTTCCTGCCTTCCTGCCTTCCTGCCTTCCTGCCTTCCTGCCTTCCTTCCTTTTCTCCTTACCTATAACCACAAAACTATTATCATACCATAGACAATAAACAGCAATTCTATAATATTTTAAAATACCAGTGTTCAAATTTCCCTGGCTGCCTCAATGTCTTTTACAACTTATTTATTGAAATCAGGATCCATACCAGACCACACATTTCAGTTGGTTAATTCAGAAAGACTTTTGGGGCACCTGGGTGGCTCAGTCGATTAAACATCTGACTTGATTTTGGCTCAGGTCATGATCTCAAGTTTCATGGATTCAAGCTGACAGTGTGGAGGCTGCTTGAGATTCTTTCTCTCTGCTCCTCCCCTGCTTGCACCCTCTCCCTCTCTCAAAATAAACATTAAAAAAAAAAGATTCTTAATATATGTCAACTATACCTAATAAAAAAACTTTTAAATTTCTTTTAATCTATACATTCTCCTTCCTCTTTTTTTCTTGTAATTAATTTTTTCTTATAATTATTTTGCTTGCATTTGTGTTGTCTTAATTTGTATTTTGCTAACTATCCATGTAATGATAATTTCTTGTTACGTATATTTCTTGTTACATATTTTTCCTACGTACAGATATAGGAAATACATTTCATATACTACCTATAAACCAGGACATTTTTCCTGGGCGATTTGTCAGATTCAGGTTCAATTTACTTTTTGGTAAGAACAGTCCCATCAGGGGGCACATATCTGGTCTCTTTTTGTGTGGTATTAAGATTGGTCAGTGCATTCAGGTATTGTCCTTTGCCCAATGCTTCACCAACTTTTCACCTGATGGCTTTAGCATCTGTTGGTGATGACTGCCTAGATCCATGATCTTACTAACAGCTGTATGACAGTATTTTATAAAACATCATAGAATTATATGAATTTAGAGATGCATGGACCTTTTTTAAAAATGTTTATTCTTGAGAGATAGGGAGAGAGCATGGGCAGGGGAAGGGCAGAGAGAGAGAGAGAGAGAGAGAGAGCGAGAGACAGAGAGACAGAGAGACAGAGACAGGACCTAAAGGAGGCTCCAGACTCTGAAGGTGGGGCTCTAGCTCACTAGCTGTGAGATCATGACCTGAGCCAAAGTTGGATGCCCAACCCACTGAACCACCCAGGTACCCCTGGATGCATGGACCTTTAAAAAATTTAGTATAAGTCTCTCACTTTGGATAAGATAACTAAAAGCCAGGAGAAATGAGAAAAGTATTCAGTGTTTGCAATTCTCCTTTGTTAGAAGTTCTAGATGCATCTCCCTATCCCTGACTACAGATGTGACAGAAAACTTCTGTTGAGACGCACTGTTCAGTGAAAAGCACCAGCACTGGCTTCAAGTTTAAGTTGGTTTTATACAAGTGACCTTAATGAGCGTGTCTGACCACCCACTCTGCATTTCAGTTTCTTTATCTATAAAATGAATAATATTCATGTTTAATTCAAAGTGTTGAGCGAATAAATGAGAATGCGAAGAAAGGGCTTGGCACGGGGTGATCAGAATTAGGCATTATTTACTCAGTCACTCATTCAGCTCTTCAACGATATTCTATCATCTTTACAATAATTGACCGTTTTACAATGTTTTATCATCTTATCATTAAATGAGTGCCAGTTTCCACAATAGAGAGCTGGATTCTGTGGAGGGCAGTTTTTCTTTTCCAGATGCTTGCACTTACTCCGTGGTATATAACTGTACGATGTTTTCACAAACATCATTTCATTTAACCATCTCATTAGACCTATGCTCCAGGTGATACACAAATGTACCAACTATCCTGGCTTAGAAAGGAGGCCACAGAGGAACAGAGAGACTAACTGACTTGCCCTAAATTTTGTACTTAGTTAGTGGGAAAGCTGGGGTGGTAACCTGTTTCTTCTGGCTCTTTCCTTGACACACTGCCTTACATAGTGTTAGGTACTTCCTATTTGTTTAATCAGTTAATCATTATATTTCAGGCCAACAAGAAGAGAAGGGTAGATGTTCGTACTTAACACATTTTCTATAAAATAAAATATCCTCTTCATTTTGTAATCTGAGAGCTGAAGACAAGAATCCTGCTATGGGGTTCTTCATGCATAGCTTTATCCTTCAACCACTAACTCAAGTGAACATTCTGGTTCAGGTAGGCAAATGATGTTAAGTTGATCAACATGCTAAGGAAATTTGTTTTCTACCTTTTCATCCATGAAGTGACACCAGCATCAGAGGTAGGAAACTTTACCCTTTCAGAATGGGGAATATTAGAACAAATCCTTTGCATAGATTTCTAAGCAAATGAATTAAAGAGTTGCTCATAGATGTGATCAATAACTTCTTATTTTTATTTAAAAAATGTTTAATGTTTTTTTTGAGAGAGACAGAGAGAGAGAGAGAGAGAGACAGAACATGAGTGGGGGAGGGGCAGAGGGAAGGAGAATCCAAAAAATCCATAGAATATTCCAGGCTCTGAGCTGTCAGCACAGAGCCCGCTGCGAGGCTCAACCCCTGAGCCATGAGATCATGACCTGAGATGAAGTTGGACGCTTCACTGACTGAGCCACCCAGGCGCCCCAACAACTTATTATTTTTAACTATTGTTCTATTCCATTCCTATCCAGTTACTGTCACATCATCTATAAAAATAGCATAGGCATTAATTGGGTGTTATGTGTGTCATGGAGTAAAGACCCGAAAATCAATCACCTTGTTAGCAGATATGAGAAAGTTCTTTTCTCAGATTACAGAGAAATCTTCATATATGGATTGCAGTAATCATTTTGTTAAAACTGATGCTCATCATTTAATGACAAACTACTCGAAATCACTGTGGTCCACCAGTGAGTGTCAGTATGTGAACTGTTAGCCATCCACAGGCAAAGACAGACAAGGAAACAATTAGAGCAATTTGACAGAGAATCTCACGTCTCTGAAGCCTAATAATTTTTAACAAGTGGTATGTACTTTAGTCTTTATTTTGTTTCTAGCAATTTAGTTTTTAACTTTGTTGAGGTATAATTCACGTATCCTCATGCCTGCCATTTTAAGGGTACATTTAAATGAGTTTGGGCAAATTTTTCCAGCCATGTAACCATTGACAGAACATAATGTAGGGAATGTTCATTGCCCCTCGAAATTTCGTTGTACCCAATACAGGAAGTGACCCTCATCCCTAGCCCCAGGGGGCCTCCCACCTGCCCTCTGTCCTTACAGATGAGATAGGCCTTTCCTAGAGTTGCTCAGTTCTTTTTATTGTTGAGTAGTATTTCCACTGTATGGGTATGCCACAGTGTATTTATTCAGTCACCTGTTGACGGACATTGGGACTGTTCACAGTTTGGGGCCATTGTGAACAAAGCTGCTGTAAACACAAGTACTCGAGTCCTTCAGTAGGTATTCTGTTTAGGTAACTGTTCGTTAGGTAAACACCTAGCATTGGAATTATTGGCTTGTGACAAAAATGTGTTTCACGTTTCCAAAGGAATGTGCTATCCATTTGGTCCGTGCCACCGCCAACACTTGGTGGTGTGAGACTTATAATTTTTAACACTTAAACCGAGTATTTAGTGGTACTGCATTGACTATGTTTCATGGTGACCAATAGTGAACAGCTTTCCATATGCTTTACTAGAGGTCTGTATATCCTCTTTTTGTGAAGTATTTGTTTAAACCTGTTGGCCATGTATTTTTGAATTCTTATCAAGAGTTCTATAGATTTTTGAAATAAGAACTTGGTAAGATTATGTTTTGTGATTATTTTCCCCAGTCTGTGTTTTGCCTTTTATCTATAAAAAACTGAGGTTTAAAAAACAAATGTTGATGAAGTTGATTTTACTGACTTTTTTTTAAGTTATTTATTTTGAGAGAAGCAGAGAGGCAGAGAGAGAAAGGGAGGGAGAGAGAGAATCCCAAGTAGGCTCTGCAGTGTTGGCATAGAGCCCGATATAGGGCTCGAACTCAGAAACTGTGAGACCATGACCTGAGCCGAAGTGGGATACTTAAACTACTGAGCCACCCAGGTGCCCTGATTTTACTGACTTTTTAATGCTTTTGCTTTTTCTATCTTATTTAAGAAATCTTTACCCCAAGGTCATGAAAATTTTGTTTATAAGTTGTAGAGATTTGGTCTTTATATTTAGGTTGACGATCTGTTTCTTTATCGATCTGGTTTTTATGTGTGACGTAAGGTAGGGAGTGACAGTCATTGTTTTCCCTAAATATATCTAGCTGTTCTAACATTTGTTGAAAAGACCATCCTTTCCTTATTGAATTACCTTGGCACCTTTGTCAAAAAATCAATGAACCACGTGAGTCTATTTTGGACTCTGTTCTGTTTTGCAATTATTTCACTGGTCGTGTCTATTCTCATTTCAACACCACATCTTAATTACTGTAGCTTTTTTTTGTAACTTAAAAAAGTTTTTTTTTTAAGAGAAAGAGAGTGTTAGCTGGGGAGAGTCAGGGAGAGAGAGACAGACACAGAAAAAGAGAGAGAGAGAGAGAGAGAATCTTAAGCAGGCCCCATGCTCAGTGAAGAGCCTGACCCCAGGATCATGACTTGAGTAGAAATCAAGTGTCAGATGCTCAACTGACTGAGCCACCCAGGCACCCTGTAGCATGGTGTTAAATAGCAAATCTTTACATAATGTGAATGCTCTATTATTTTCTCAAAATTGTTTTGGCTATTCTAGGTCCTTTGCATTTACAAATAAATTTCATAATCAGCTTGTTTACAATAAAAACTTCCAGAATTTTGAGTTGAATTGCACCATTTATAGATCAATTTGGGGACAATTAACATTTTTGTAAATTAACATTTACAAAATTAAGTCTTCCAATTCAAAATTATACCTCTCCATTCAGATTTTCACTCATTTCTTAGCAATTTCTGTGGTTTTCATTGGACAAGTCTTGCATAAATTTTGTTGTATTTGTCCCTAATTATTTCATTTCAAAATACTATTGTAAATGGTAACTTAAAAATTTTCAATTTCCAATTATTTGTTGGTAGCGTGTAGAAATAAAATTGAGTTTTGTATATTGACCTGGTACTATACTATACCTTACTAACTTCATTTACTATAGTTTTTTTTTTTTTAAGTTCATTTTGAGATAAAGCAAATCTCAAGCAGGCTCCACACTGTTCGTGCAGAACCTGATGAAGGGTTCAATCCCACAAATGGTGAGATCATGACCTGAGCCAAGTTGGATATTAAACCGAGTCACGCAGAAGTCTCTAATTCTAGTTTTTAAAAAAATCTATCCTTCAGGATTTTCAGTGTTTGATGCCTTCCTTCTGCAGTTTTATTTCTTATGCATGCTAACTTTCACTTATTTCACAGGTTGTATCTCTTTGCCTTCTGCAAAGCTTAGAAGGAAGACAAATCATTATGTCTGATGTTAGCTGCAGGTTTTTCAGATACTTTATCAGGTTAAGGAAGTTCCCTTTTTTTTTTTTTAATAGTTTGTCAAATTGGTTTACATACAACACCCAGTGCTCTTCCCCATAAGTGCCCTCCACCATCACCACCACCTCTTTTCCCCCCACCCCCTTCCCCTTCAACCCTCAGTTCATTTTCAGCATTCAATAGTCTCTCAAGTTTTGCATCCCTTTCTCTCCCCAACTCTCTTTCCCTCTTCCCCTCCCCCTGGTCCTCCATTAGGTTTCTCCTGTTCTCCTGTTAGACCTATGAGTGCAAACATATGGTATCTGGCCTTCTCTGCCTGACTTATTTCGCTTAGCATGACACCCTTGAGGTCCATCCACTTTCCTACAAATGGCCAGATTTCATTCTTTGTCATTGCCATGTAATACTCCATTGTGTGTGTGTGTATGTATATATATATCTCATCTTCTCATCAGGTGATGGACATTTAGGCTCTTTCCATGTTTTGGCTATTGTTGACATTGCCGCTATGAACATTGGGGTACATGTGCTCCTATGCATCAGCATTTCTGTATCCCTTGGGTAAATCCCTATCAGGGCTAGGGAGTTCTATGGATAGTTTTTTGAGGAACCTCCACACTGTTTTCCAGAGTGGCTGCACCAGTTTACATTCCTACCAACAGTGTAGGAGGGTGCCCCTCTCTCCACACCCTTGCCAGCATCTATAGTCTCTTGATTTGTTCATTTTAGCCACTCTGACTGGTGTGAGATGGTATCTCAATGTGGTTTTGATTTGTGTTTCCCTGATGATGGGTGATGTTGAGCATCATTTCATGTGCCTGTAGGCCATCTGGATGTCCTCTTTGGAGAAGTGTCTGTTCATGTCTTCTGCCCATTTCTTCACTGGGATATTTGTTTTGTGGGTGTGAAGTTTGGTGAGTTCCTTGTATATTTTAGATACTAGCCCTTTATCTGATATGTCATTTGCAACTATCTTTTCCCATTCTGTTGGTTGCCTATTAGTTTTCTTGATTGTTTCCTTTGCAGTGCAGAAGCAAAACTGAACTCTTCTCTTGGGACTTCATCAGGAAGTTCCCTTCTAATTCTAGTTTGTTCAGTTTTTATCATGAGCGGATGTTAAATTGTACTGTAGGCTTTTCCTACCTCTGAGATGATCAGGTTTGTCCCTCTGTATTATTAAACTCTTCTCATGATTGACTTTTTAAAAAAAAACATTTAAATTGTGGTAAAATATACAATTTACCATCCTACCCACATTTAAGTGCACAGTTCGGTACTGTTAAGTATATTCACTGTTGTGTAACCAATATCCACAAATTTTTCAACTTGCAAAACTAAAACTTTACACCCTTTAAACAATTCCCCATTTCCTCTACCCCTCTTTTCTATCATCTGAGAGTTTATGAGTTTGTTTCTGACACTTTGGAAATAAAAAAGTGGTCCTTCACCAGGTTTTAAAATCAGTCTAAATTAGCATTTTAAATCAGTTTATTAGTAGTAGAAAGCCTTTTAAACACATGGTTGGCTTGCAAATTAAGCTTTAGAGTTGCACACACACACACACACACACATCAGTGTTTTGCGAGAACAAATACACCTAATTCCTGATTATTTTCATTACTTCAAACTAGATAAAATTAGATTGTGTGTTTTTAAAGTATATTTCACTCAAGCTGTAATTTTTAAAGCTTGTCAGGGTTTGGCTTGACCATAAATAACATACAGCACATTTTCCCCAGAACCTTTGATCCCACACACTCTGGTCCTGGCTGAAAGAGCCGGCTGTAACACAGGCAACATACACAGGTAATTTTTTTTAGTTAAAAAAAAATACGGCACACCAAGAATTTATACTTGAACGATCATTGCCTTTTGACAAATATTAAACTCAGTGTCACCATTTCTTCTGTTGCTGTTCTCAATTGGTTTGGCTCTGGGGATGTGATTTCATCTATTTTCTCATAAAAACTAAACTTTAGGGGCATCTGCGTGGCTCCATCGGTTGAGCAGTGACTTAGGCTCAGGTAACGATCTCCTGGTTCCTGAGTTTGAGCCGTGTGTCTGTCTGTGCGCTGACAGCTGATAGCGTGGAGCCTGCTTGGGACTCTATCTGCCCCTCCCCCACTCCTGCTCTTTTTCTCTCTCAAAATAAACAAACTTAAAAAATAACGACCAAACT
Source organism: Suricata suricatta (assembly GCF_006229205.1). NCBI lineage: Eukaryota > Metazoa > Chordata > Mammalia > Carnivora > Herpestidae > Suricata > Suricata suricatta. The sequence goes on from NC_043704.1 coordinate 20,014,582, forward strand.
CTAACATCTAAGTTTAGTTGTGGAGCCAGTTCTTCCCAAATCGACAGTTAGATAAAGAACATGGGGCTCATATGCAAAAAACAGCAGATATAGATGGTCATATTTTCATCCAACCCAATATTCCAGGAATTTGAGAATCTTTTTTTTTTTTATGCAGGGAAAAAAACTTCTGAAAACACAAAAATATACTGTATAATAGTTTTATTTTTCTCATTTTACTGTTTTTACATTTTATGCACAAATATTTTTTATCTGAGTAAAAATAGAAAATAACTGTTTTATGTAAAATTACAAAAAAAATAAAACCCACAAAGAAATACATAATTGTTATTATGACTGTATAAGTGTCTTTATTTAAAGAGTAAAAATGTAGGCATAAATCCTCCTCCCTTTTACAAAAGACTGAGAATATTTTTTATTCTGGCAGCAAGTGAAATATCACTGAAATATCAATATTTTTACACTTTCTAGATGTGAAGACATTAAGTTAGTCACAGGCTGTTTGGTAATTATGAATTTTAAAACATTTTTGTGCTATTTCAAAGACATACTAGTTCTTTTTAAAAGGCGGTAGCATAAAATGATGAATATGGAAAACAGCTGACCTCACCAAAAGCACTGGGAGGCACAGCCCTTGAAAGGAATATCATACTTAGGTGTCCCCATTAACCGGGAGAGAAAAACAAGTAACTGATGGACATGGACGCACACATGTGAACATGCTGAGTCGGTCCGCGTGAGGATCAACCACACAGCAATTCTGTTCCATGTGTTTGATTTTCTGATGGAAACACACATTTCCAAACTTCAGGCTACATATGCATTGAATGCTGGCTCAGGAAGAGCCTCATGGGGAAAACAAGTTTTAAAACAAAAATGGATATTTCCTTATTTTTGTACTTAGAGGGTACAAAAGATGGCCAATGAGTTTACCTTTCTTCCTTCAAGTATACTGTAAATTCCCCTATGGAAAATTTGTTCACAAAAACAGCAAAGAGTGAATAGCGTGAATTCTAGTTTCTTTCACAAATTATCTTTCAATAAAAATAAAGACCACCTGACTTTCTGATGATTTGCAGCCTCAACATGGACAATGGGACAGTTAAATGTAGGCGGAGAAGAAGTCATGGAAGTCTGGTGACCTCACTGATGTTCCCGCAGATGAAGTGAGGACGACAGATGAAGAAGGAAGAAATAGCACCTGATCCTGCAGGAGAATGATCCTTGTTCGAGCTACAATGCGGAATTAAAAACTGCCAAGGGAAGAAAAATGGATAGGATGTATTTTCAAAAAAGGAACCTGAGGACTTAGTAATAGTTTGATTTTAGGATCTAAAAGAACGTGGGTGCTCCTTGCTTTAAAATATATCTATACATAAAATTGCAACATTGAGGAAGTCTGTCATCTTTGCTAAAACTTTAAAATAATGTCTCTGCAAAAGCATTTTAAATCTTAAAGTCAGAAATATTAAGCTCTTGGTAATATACCAGAAGAGTATACGTTTTTATAGTTTTAAAACTATAAACAACATTGTCAACTCTCCAGACCAGAAGACGCGGCAAAAGCTTTTTAGTGATCTGTTGGTTCTCTGAACCTAAGAGTTCTACACATTAGTTCCTACTGCTATTCTCCTCAGATACTCTTGCAGCCACAGTGGCCAAATTAAACTAACAGTTTGTCAGTCTATTCCATATGTGTTTATAAAAAGGTAAAAATAGAAGTTACAAGTTTTATTCTTTTTAGGTATCGTCTACTCGAGGGTCTTAAATGACTTCATAATCTAGGAACCGACACTACTGTAGTCCGACAGCACAGCACTCCATGCCACCACCTGAGGCGACCAGAAAAGATCCTTCCTCTCCTGCTTGTTCCTGAAGTCCTGCAGTTCACCGCAAGCCACGTCTGGTACGCGTGGCAGCGACCGTAAGCAAGGCCTCCTTGACTCCCCGCCATGCCCTTTCCTCTGGGTTAGACAAACGCATCAGCTGAGCCCGTATAAAGCTGTTTAGGGGGATGGATTTAAAGGAAATGATGAGGAAGAAGGTGCATGAAGAAAGATCTGAGAATCAATCCTGCTGTAAGAGGATTAACAGCTCCCTGCCAGTATCTCATATCATGATTTGTGTATTATACCTTAAAACAAAAACAAAAAAAGAAAGGAAACCAAGCAAAAAGCGATTTCTAGTGATTTCTGTTTAGTGTTAGTTTGTGATAACATTTTCATATATATGTGAATCATTTAATTAAAAAAATTTTTAAATGAGGTATCTTTTAAAATACCTTTCCTTTTGAATATCATTATGTATTCATATACATGTATGTAGATATATAGTTAATAAAATGGTCAACTGGACATGTACACAGATATATGTGTACTCACACATACATAATATCCAAAAAGAAACAAATTAAATCAATGGGAAATTTTGTTTTGAGAGAAGACTTGCCTATACTGGAGGTCAGAATTTCCTTTTAAATCTACTGGCAAGTAATCTGCTGTTGTCTTGAAAGGTAAGGGTGACCGCAGACTGATTTAAAGGCTTCATCTGATCAGAAATACAACGACTCTATAGCTACTTCTGCATAATACACCTGCAGGCAGAACAGGGCAAGGAAAACAAAGAAACAAAGAAACAAAGCAAGCCATACCAAACCAAACCAAACCACACTTTTATTTTCTGGCTGAGGTATACCTTTTCAGTATTTAAATCTCTGACAGGAAAAACAGAGATCATTTCAGGATTTTTTTAATAGTTGGTTTATTAGAATTAAATGCCTCTTTTAAAATAATTTAAATTCCTGGCCTGACATTATGAATAATCTATACAGAAAATCCTTAAAATTAGCTTGAGTTAAGCCAGATTTCAACCTGGATCTCCTTCTTCAGCGGTGCTCGTCTGCCAGTCCACTTCTTATTGTCCTCTGCTTGCAAATATATAAATTAATAACTTGATACTCTCAGTTTAGTAACCTATTAATATTATAGTTTTATTTGATATCAATATTTTAGCTCTGCTTGATTAGATGAAACAGGCACACATGCTTTAGCTGTGAAAAATTCCTCTTTCTGGTTCTATGTAAAGAAACATCTAAAGCAGCAGAGAGGGGAAACAGCTATAATTTCAAAAATAGTTAAGCCAGACTGATTCCTGGAGATACTTCATTTATTCTTCATCCTCAGATGCTACTGGCGATTTTTGGTAGGGCTAGACATTAATACTGACCAGTTTAGCTTTCCTGACTGTTAACAAACTATCCCACAATGAACCTGACTTCACGCTGAAGACATTGTGGTGATCCTTAACATACATATTCTAAAATATATGCTTCAAAGTAAAAAGATCCAAATTCACAAGAGTATGAAATATTTATAAAAAAATCATGCATCAGATTGTACAGTCTAGAAATAAAAGAAGATTCAAATTCAGTAATAAAGATAAGAGCAACACTTGCTCTGACATTTAAGAAAAACCTTGGACTCCCAGAAGGCCCTCGGCTCAGTTATCCTTTTCCGTTTGCAGAGAGGCGGTGGCCAGGGCGACCGCTGTGACCGGCTGCGCGATCCCGTGAAGCTGCATCTTCGCCAGTTTCTTCTGTTCACACTCTGTGACCAAACGGTTCAGCTCCGCCGCACTGTACCCAATAAGAGTCTTCAAGTCACAGACAAACTTGTAGACAAACCTCTTGCCTTGAACTTTACAAATCATGTCCCCATCATAATAATACCTTTAAAAAGAAAAAGGCATATTAGGACTGGATAAAAAATACACAATTTGGACTTCTTACGATATTTCACAGATTCTTCCATAAGCAGGAGTCTCGTTTTGTATCTACCCCAATAGCAATTCACACTGAAGCTGTAATCCAAGCAAACTTCAAAACATGACTTACTAAAATTTCAATGCTCAGTGTTTCAAAACTCTATATATCAAATATTCACACCATATTTCAACAATTAGGATAAAATACATATACAATGTTAAACTAAACAAAAAACCTTGGGTGCAGTACTAGACCCTAAGAACAAGGGCCTACAGCCAGAATGTCAAGATTCAAAATCCAGCATCTCGACTTACTACCTTTGTACTTTTGTGACCACAGGAAAGCCACATTTTCTTTAAGTTGTTTTTGTTTGTTTGTTTTTTAAAGTAAGCCCTGCACCCAACGTGGGGCTTGGACTCAGGACCCTGAGATCCAAGAGTCAGATGTTGTACTGATTGAGCCAGCCAGGTGCCCCTCAAAGTTTTTATTCCCCATCTATACAATGAGGTTAAAAACAGTACTTACCCTCACAGAACTGTCGAGAATTAAAAGGGTTATCTTTGCAAAGTGCTTACTTAGCACACAATGACTGGCACATAGCCTTCTATAAAATATAAGCTATGTCAATAATTAAGACCCACATAAGAAAAAGAACATCTTAATATACATATTCTATGGATTGTGGGAATGTCCTCTTCTTTTCTGCATTGTACGAAATCCTTTATGACGTAGTCACAACTTTACTGTCACCATTTTAATATATTAAGGCTCGCCTTTCATAGAAATTCTCCAAATGTAACAGGGAGCCTCAAACGTGTAAGTAAAAGGCTAAAAGAAAGACAGGATACAGAAAACCAGGAAAGAGGACATCATAAAGAAATAAGGTTTCTATACTAGAGAGGCAAATCTGTGGGAAGTCCCTCTAGACGTCTAGCCTACTGCTGCTTTGTATGGAGATGGAAATAGAGCTAGATTTATACTTTGAAAAATAGACTTTATTTACTGTTATGCTGCCAAATTCCAATAATAGGGAAAAAGCTAAGACTTTTCTGGGCAGGTAGACTGGGAAGGCTTTGTTTCCAAGTGGCACTGTCATCTGTACCCATCTGACAATGAGCAGTTATGAAAGGAAGGACTATCTGCCAAAGTCCCAGTGGTGTAAACTACCACATTTAGCAGGATTTTGTTATAAAAGTCTTCAATTTAATCAGGAGTCCACTAATGAAAAGGCTGATGTACATGCAGGAACTTAAGTCACTTCCTTAATTCTGGAAGAGCAAGGGTGTAACAGGCAGTCACGCTGACTCTCAGTAAGAAATGAAGCACACTGGGCATTGTTCTTGTGTTTCCTCCTGTGCCAATCATGTTACTATAGGATTCAGATCTCAGCCCGCAAACCACCAAATGCCTGTCATCCAATTTAAAATGAGATTGGTATTTCAATTTCTCAAGAAAATTTCTACATAGTATGTGAGGCTGTAACAGACACTTGAGAAAAAAGCAAAATAAAGTAAGAAAGTGGTTTTACATTTCAAGGGGGAAAATGGAGTTGGTGTTATCCGTCTCTTGGTAAGAAGTGATGAAGAACACAAACACTAAATTTTCCCTAATAGATCTTTCAATCTAGTGGGTGCATCTACAACCACACCTACTAGCAAGCATCACATCTGTCCCCTCTCTAAAATGAAGGACAAAGGTACACAATACCTGTATTTTCATGGATATGCTTTCTCTTTTTTTGAAGTATTTTTTAACCCTTTAAATTGTGAAATATGTTACATAAACAGAAAGCACACACAAGTGAACAGCTCAGCGACTAATGACAGTGAATGCCCGCTCGCCTGTTAACTACGACGTAGGTCAGAGGACAGAACACTGCCAGCCCCCCCGGATCCCTCCACGGCAGTCCCAATCACCACCCTGCCTTTCCTCCAACAGGTAAACACAATCCAATCTTGTTCCATGATGATAATTCATTGCTTGTATTTACATTCTTGTCACCCAAATGTACATCCCTAAACGCTGCAATTTAGTTTTCCTGTTCCTCCACACGATAAATGTAATCCTACAACACACACTTTCGGGTCTGATCCTTTCACCGAACACTACATTTGTATCGGTGCGTGTAGCTTTGTTCATTTCCTTGGACGCACAGCACACTCTCGTTGACCTAGATTCGTCTCTTCACTCTCCTGCAGACAGATCCTTGGTTTCTGGACAGCGTGAATAGTGCTGCTATGCGCGTGCGTGCGGACGTCTGCGGACGCTTCTGTTTGCTAAGCATGCAGGGGAGAAACCGCTGGGTCCCGGGTTACGTCCCCACCAAAAGCGCAGCCGCTCCCGCGTGCTCCACATCCTCAACACCTGGTTCCAGCGGTCTTCTTCCCTCCAGCCATGCTGAGACTCGTGCTGTGCCGTTTCACCGTGGTTTCCAACTGCGTTTCCCCGATCATGAACGAGGTTGTGTGCCACGGCATATGGCCACTGGCCACTTGTCAAGTCTAAGTTCTGAAGTATCTATTTAAGTCTCCTGCCTATTTTGTCTAGTTTTCCTATTGATTTGCTATATGGAACCGATTTCTAGTAAAGTATGAAGAAGAGCGTAAGTTCCACTTTTTTCCATATGGGCGGGCAACTGCCCGGCTCTGCTGACTGAGAAGCTGGCCCTTCCCCCACTGCCATCTTCAAGGCCAATCCTCTTGCGCACGCGCTCTCAGTGTCTGTTCTCTCCCCCAAGCAAACTGCGCACGTACCGCCGAAGCTCCCCAGCACTTCCCACGCTGCTCTCCTTCCTCAGGTGCCCTGCTTTACGTTCCCATATACACGTGACGATCACCATGTCAAGTTCTACAAAACAGCTCATCCAGATGGCTTCTGCATTGACACTTACCAATCTGGGAAGAACTGACATCTTAATGATTAACTCTAATAATTTATCTGTAATTCTGAAGGGACTCGTATATATATAATCGTTATCAACCATCAAAAATGACAGTTTTAATTCTAATTCTATGGAAAGGATCTTTGGATAGTTGGCAAAGTGTGTGAGACTAAATAAGTGATAAGCACATTGAAAATAAAGTATTTTAGTTACTTAGGAGTGCTAAGGAAATCAGTTATTTTGGGAAAGGAAATAATCATGGTAAACTATGTAACAGTACTCACATGGTCATGATCCTGTTACAGTGAATACTGATCTAGCCACAATTTCCATATAATTCTGTAATTACAAGAGGGGGAGAAAAGTGTGTGTCTGTGTGTGTGTGCGCGTGCGCGCAGTGATGGGAGGTAAATCATAATCTCTCAGTGTGAAATTCACAATGTCCAAGTGAAACATGAAGTCGCAATAAAAGCATATTATTTAGAAATACAGAAGTAGGGGTGCCTGGGTGGCTCAGTTGGTTAAATGTCCAACCTCGGCTCAGGTCATGATCTCACAGTTCGTGGGTTCGAGCCCCGCATCGGGCTCTGTGCAGACAGCTAGCTCAGAGCCTGGAGCCTGCTTCTGATTCTGTGTGTCCCTCTCTCTCTGCCCCTCCCTGCTCATGATCTGTTTCTCTCTGTCTCTCAAAAATAAATAAATGTTAAAAAAAAATTAAAAAAAAAAAAAAAGAAATACAGAAGTAAATTGCAAAGCTATTTCACACTATATTCACTCTTCTGAAAAGACAGTAATTCCATGATATTTCCATATATACTACTTCTCAGTAGGATGCACTTCTTAAATGCAAATACCGAACTTCCCACTCTAGTAAGCATAATTTCTGAGAGTAATTCTGCCAAAAAAAGGTCATACTACTTATGGGACGTTGTAAATAATTTTATTCGATTCCAATTCAGTGTGAAGGTGGGGTATCTGGAGTTAGGCAGGTTGATGGGGAAGAAAAAACAGGAATGGGTCGACATTTTGCACCTAATCGTAGAAAGAGAAAATACCTGCCTCAATTGACCTATGCAAATGACAGTATCTTTATCTGTTAAGTAAATGACAGAAAACTCAGAGGAAAGAATTAGTTTTAAACACAGTAATATATTCTTTTCAACCAGATAAAAACATAGAAGCTTGGGTTCATCTGTTAAGGAAATTATGTTCCTCAAAATATTCACTAAAGATCTTTGTAAATAATCTTTTTTAACATAAGTGTAAAAACTTTAGCTTTTCTGGGTCATTTTTAGAAAGGTTTAATGTTAAGAAAAAATATAATAAATGCCCACCTTAATGCACGACTTAGTTTCTCATAGTTCATCGTCGGCTTATTTTTACGTTGTCCCCACTTTTGTGCAACCAGTTCAGGCTGATTTAGCTTAAACTCGCCTTCATCGCCAACCCAAGAAATGCAGTCTCGAGCATCCTTGTCAGTAAGAAGTTCTAGCAAAAACTGCCACAGCTGGATCTGGCCATTGTTTCCTACATGGACAAGAAGGACAAGTGCTGACCACGGGGCCATGAACTAACAGCAGGCCAAAGACCACACACAGATTCTCCGGGTCATCCCCAGCCACGCCGAAAACACAGTTTTTTTTGTTTTGTTTTGTTTTTAAATAAATGCTGTCTAAATACTGCCAGAGAAATACCATATTCACATTTTCATACAGTAAAATGATATACACATAATTTGACAAATTTTAAGAATACTATTAGATAGTGCAAAAATACCTGTTCTGTTCCCAGGAGAACTTCTGTCTTCTCCTGAAATCCTCGGAGCTCTCTGCACTTTAGCTGCTTTCGCGCTACTATTTATGACTTTAATGGTCGTTGGGGTAGCAGACTGCACTGATGCTGGAATGATCTGCACAGCTGCAGAGAAAACGGGAGGAAATTTTTTTCCCTTTAAAACAAGCAGTGAAAAAATTTACTGAAAGACACAGAATGCAGTTAGTTTTACTAAGGCCCCTCGAATTAGCTCAACAAAAGGCCTCCTTTCAAAACAGCCATAATCCACAACGGTTTTGAACAAAATTACCAAAAAAGTTCAGGGTATAAGGTATGATGTTTGCTCTATGGTTTGCGAGTCTTAACTTGAGGAGTAAAAGTTGGTCTTATTTTGAATTAACTTAGTGGTGTGTATACATTAGGCAAAGAATTATGAAAACATTTGCTTTAAAAATATTTCTTCATTAACAACAGTTTATCAGATGTTGGAGAAAACACGGGCAAACGAGGACTCACACGCACTGCCAGTGAGAGCAGAGCCCGGCCGCCCCTTGAGAAAAGCTCTAGAAGCCCCCCATCAGGCTGACAGCGGAGAGCTCTGGGATCAACCAGAGAGTCCCACACTCATGCTGCAAACACTCGTTCAGTGACAGTCACAAAGTTTTAGCAATATTTGACAGCAGTGAGAAGGAATGAAATTACACTGCCAAGTATCAGTACGGGTCTCCTATCTGTCAAACGAAAAAGCAAGTTACAAAGGGATATGCATGTTTATGATCATTTTACCAAAAAAGTTTAAATACGTGTAAAACAATACTATAAAGTGTGGTTACCTAGTTGGTTAAAAATATAAACCACGCCCTGAATAATAAACGCCAGATTCAGGACAGTCATCTAAATGCAACCTACAACGGGTACACCTGACAGACAGTAAGTTTTCATTCTTACGGTGTACAGATGGTTATACTTCACTTCCTGGTATGTCTAAAATTATTCATGAAAAGTTTAAAAAGGAATTTTTCTTTTTATTACCTTGCAAGTGAATTAAAACTATTCTCTTAATGACAATGGGCCACGTATTACACACACGAATACTCACGCTGATCAATTGTAACGATCTCACTCATCTGCTGTTCTTGGCTTGCCAGCACATCTGAAGAACACATAAAACTTTTTGTTTATATTTAAACCCAGAAATGCGAACCCACGTTAGTAAAACTCAACCGAACTACCCAACCAACCAACCAACCAAAAAAGCAAAGCGTTCAACAAAACTCATTGGCAAAACAGCCTAAGAAATATTTAATAGTCACTTTGCAAGGAAAAGATATTTTTAAGAGAAGTAACAGATGGAAAGCTCTAATTCTCTGAATGTTAAGAAAAGTTACTCAGAAAATCAGTTTCTAAACACAAATATCTGTATCTAAATCTCCTTCTGTATAAAACCATGTAAAACAGGGAAATCTTCATGATCAGATCAAAGACAAAACCAGACACCACACTGAAATTACTTAGATATGCATTCTCAGTCAAGGTGATGGAGAATCTTCGTAATTTACTACTCTGTTCTAACAGATTCGATAAAAGTTTTGAATAAAGTTGTTTTAACTTTATAAAGGCTCCTTCTTAAAGACAGCTAAACTTTCAATAAAATTGTAGTGGCAGTGGTCCCGAAGTCACAAGTGAATAAAATAACTTAATAATGGCTACAAATACAGCTCTCATGAGAGTTACATTGTAACAAGTCCTAATATAACTCTTTAGAGAAACATTCATCTGTTGCTACTCTCTACTCAAATACTATTTTTTCTTTTTTTTTTTCTTTAAAAAAAGATTTATTTATTTTTGAGAGAGAGAGCACACAGGCGGGAAGTGGAAGGGAGAGAAGAGGACAGAAAATCTGAGGTGGGCTCTGCACTGAGGGCAGCGAGCCCAATGCGGGTCTCGGACACACGAATGGCAGAATCATGACCTGAGCCGAAATCAGACGGTCAATTGCCTGAGCCACCCAGGCGCCCCCTATTCTTTATTTCTTAAACGAGAGTTCCTATTGCCCAGTCTCTCACACTTCAACCTATTTAGTGCCCATCACAGATTGGAATCTCTTCTCTTGAAATTGCTCCTACCAGCAGCATCTGTGTACTACTGAGGGAGTCCTAGAGCCCGGGCACCCAACACAGCGCGACTCAGGGCGCCATGCCAGGAGCCGGTTCCAGACACACAGAGCCGGAAAGGGCTAAGAAGCTACAAGGAAGTCTAAACCCTACCTGTCAGATGGGAGCTTTCTTTGGGGGTCCTGAGTTTGGGAGTTTATACAATTACTTGGGACTGGCCTCAACAGATCTTGGTTCTGATCTTAGCCCTCACTTCTTGGCTGTGTAACTTTGGTAAATTATTCAACCAACTTAAATATTAATTTCCTCATGTTTAAATGAGATATCCCCACCTACCACCTCATAAGGTTGTTGTGAGGATTAAAGAAAAGTGCTTTGAAATAGCACAATGCCTGGGGCGCCTGGCTGGCTCAGAAATCTTGGTCCAAGACCATACAGGCTAACTATTACAACTGCTCTACCGTAGCCCTCGGATCCTGGCCACGTACAAAAGAAGAGTCCTAAGAGGCAGCGTTCTGTGTGAAATGAAATCATTTCATGAAGACAGTTTAGACCCTATAGATATAAGGCAGTTCTTTTTCCTAAAGAAAGCCCCCTGCACACTGAGGGCTGGGGCTCTGGTGACAGCACTTCAAGTAGCTGTTAGTAATGGACTAGTCCTAACTAGGCTGGCCAGTACAGCAGGACTTGGGCGAGGTCTCCGCACGGACTGCAGGAAGGTGGTGGCCAGGGTGGGGTGGAGGCGTGGGGGGAGGGCATGCTGTGAGCGCCGGAAGAGGCAGCTCTATCTTGTGCAGCACCATTTCTCCTTGAAGGATCACTGAGGAGAACTAGATAACAGATGCTGGGTTAGTAAGACATCCCTGTAGACTGCCCACCACCAGAGGGGCCAGAGAATCTGTGCTCAAAACCGCCTCTTCTGGGAAATGAGGCTTGTGAATTACAGAAAACCTGCCAGAAGGAGCCTTGCACATTAACCTACTGATCCCCCAATTCTGACCTGCACATTAGGATCCCAAGCCAGATGGGACAAAGCAAAGAACCATGGACAGATAAGGAAGGAATTTGCAGGATACTTATCTAGGCTGTGGGCCTTTGTGACTTTTGAAAATAAAATTCCAGGGCAGAGTTCTTCTGAAAAAGACCCATTCAATTTCAAAGAAATGAATGAACAGAGACACAGGAGACTCCTCCACTCCCAGTACCAGGAAGTCACTGAATGAGCGTTAGGGATTGGGAAGCGCTAGGAGCAGCAGACAGCCACAGCAAAGCGCTGTGCTGCGGGAGAGGGCAGAAGCCGCCAATTAGAGAAAAACTACACTGAGTCTAAGCACTGTATCCTGTCCTAATCTTTAGAGTTCTTATAAGAAACCATTTCAGTACACATGACTCATGTGCTAAAAACCTGAAACAATTCAAGAGTTTTCCTTATTTATCTGAAAGGCACTGCAGAGAAAACTGTGAAATCAAGGGCAAAACTTCAACCAGAACATTTAATTTGTTTACCTAATAAGAGAAACTAGAAGTAAACCCTGTAAATGTAAGGAATGTAGTGAGTCTTTCAGTGTCATAGACACGTTTTCCCTCTAATATTTAAGAGATTCCATAAAAGAGAGAACTATGAATATAATCAGGGAAGGAAAAAGCCTCCCTCCAGAGCTCGTTTCTTATTCTGCAGCAGAGAACGCACCGGTGAAGCCCCCAGGCGGTCAAGAGCTGCCCCATCACCGGGCATGTAACAGAATAAGCCCTCCCAGGGACCTTTACGCACCACCACACAAACAAAGTCAGGGTCTGTCCTAGTCACATATTCTGAAAAGTATGTGGGCCTGGCTAGCATTTCTGGCCTCCGAATCACGTGTCAGGGAACAGGTTACTGCTAAGATAGTTTAACAAGTAGTCACTGTTGGATTAAAGTGGATTAAGATGGACTAAAATTCAAACAAAATAACATTTACTTGAGCTGCTGGTCAGCCAAGTAGTTTTTAACTTCTGCATATAGTCACTGAATCATAACAATAACGTCTGTGAGGCCAATACGGAGATACCTAACCACCAGCAGCTTTCTGGCTGGGAGGGATGCATACTTACACTTCTTTCTCATGGAACAGAAGTCAACGACTAAATGTATGAAGACAGCTCAGTGTATGGCACCGTGTCTTAACTCAGATCCTAGTGTTTGTCAGCCTGGTTTTGGATCCTGACTCTGCCACTCCCTAGCCCTGTACCCTGCGGAGCTCTCTAAGCCTCAGTTTCCTATCTAAAAAATAGGGAAAGTAAGGATTTGTGGCTTTAGTAGAGGGATTAAATGAGATAATACATATAAAGCTCCTAGCACAGCCTTATACAATTAAATGTTAATTATTACTATTATCAGCGATCACAATGAACGAAGATGAAATAAAATTAAACTGCAGTTACAACGCAAATAGGTAATAATTCAAATTTTATACATTTTCGAAGAAGCTCCAGATGACTCCACAGAATTTCTCCCCGAGGGACTCGCTGAAAAAAATCTTCCTGGTTGAGGCTGCATAATTCTCTTCCGGAAATGTTGAGTGTGGTAAGGTCTATATCAGTCATGCTGAATTCCTTCATTACCCAAACCACCCAGTGCAGGACTTGATCTGTGGACCACTGTATAGGATCTAAAGAGAAAAATATTACCATTAGCCTAGATATTCCATGAATTCAGTTAACTTATCAGTATGCGCATACATATACACGGAGATAAAATCCATACAGGTTCCCCCCCCCAAGTAAGTACAGTAAACAAACTCAAATAAAATAAAAAGAAGTTTTTAAAAGTTTATTTACTTTGAGGGAGGGAGGGAGGGAGAGAGAGAGAGAGAGAAAGAGAGAGAGAGAGAGAAAGCGAGTGAGCTGAGAAGAGGCAGAGAGAGGAGAGAGAGAACCCCAAGCAGGCTCTGCGTTGTCAGTGCAGGGCCTGATGCGGGACTCAGTCTCATGAACCATGAGATCATGACTTACTTGCCTGAGCTGAGATCCAGAGTTGGATGCTTAACCGACTGAGCCACCTAGGCGCCCCCAAATAAAAAGATTTTTAATGAAGTATTGTCTCCTCAGCTCCTTTTGAACTTTTCAACCTAAATTTGTAATGACTTCACCTGGTTTTACATCTGTTAGACTCCAGTTTTATTAAGAAAAACAGTGTAAGGGCACCTGGGTGGCTCAGTCAGTTAAGCATCCGGCTTCGGCTCAGGTCATGATCTTATGGTTTGTGGGTTCCAGTCCTGCGTCGGGCTCTGTGCTGACAGCTAGCTCAGAACCTGGAGCCTGCTTCAGATTCTGTGTCTCCCTCTCTCTCTGACCCTTCCCTGCTGTGCTGTCTCTCTTTCTCTCTCTCTCTCTCTCTCAAAAATAAAACATTAAAAAAAATACGTTTAAAAAAAAAAGAAAAAGGTGTAAAATTGTTCTCCAATGGGTCAACTGGAAGAATAAAATACGTGATTACTTTAGAGAGGATGGAGTAAGTTATCCAAGTTTTAAACATAATACTTTGTAGCAGTGTACAATCTGGTGCACTGAAAAAAACCCCAAGAGTCCATAGGGGCTTTTGAGGAGCTAGATTTATTCACTAAAATGTGCACGATATACTCTTGCCTCTCTCCTACTTCTGGGGAGAAGCCCGTGTCCTGTGTCTCCCTCCAGGGGCTCCTACACTATGCAAACCGCATGTGTCCTCAGCGGTCTTTCCCTGTAACACGTTAAGGGCTTGAATATAATGTCTTGCAAACCACTGTATCTTCAGAGTTTACCACAATCTTTCATGCATGATTTGTTAAATCTATAAAAAGTAAATACAAATAAATTCATTTCCCTCGTCATTTGTTACTATCTAATTGAATTGAATTCACAAATGAAAATGATGGCCAACACGTACGAATACTTCATTGTTGTATCCCTGGCACCTAAGAGAGTATTTTACCCATATAAGTTTAATAAATACTGACTGGATTAATTTTGGTATAGATACTTCTACCTGGAGAAGATAATCTATCCAAACAGTATTGGTTACAGGCCCAAGCATCAAGAGCCAATTTATTATAACAAAAAAACGAATCAAACATAATAGAGGATTGATAGCCACAGAACGGATTTTTTATTTGATCTTTTCACAAAATGAAGAGAGGAGGATGGCAGCAAAGTTTTTTTTAATGTCTATATGCACATGTTAAAAAAAACCACTAAGAACAACTAGAGAGAAAAACCAAAAATCCAGGTACATTTACAATAAAACCAGGTGACAAGGTATCCCCAGGAAAGCCCACATACACGCAGGTGAAGACACAGCTTCCTGGGGTCGGTTATCTGTGCAGGAGAGAGCAAAGGGGGAAGGAAGCAAAGGGACGTGTGACCCATTCTTCATTCTGAGCTCAGGAGCACGTGAACAGAGCCAAGGAGCTCTCACTGAAAGCACAACGGGCCAAGCCAAAGCAGCAGCTCAAACGGTCCTGCCCAATCCAGTAAGAGCTGAGCACAAAGGTCCACAGTAAAGGTCCCAGCTAAATGCTGGAGCAGTGTAGGAACTGTGAGCCCTTCAACTGAGCTGTGGATCACGTCCAGGAGAGCGGACCACAATGAGGAGAAACCGGAAGGAATGGAATCGAAATGCAGTAGCACAGGAACACCAAGGAAAGAGGAGGTCCAGATAAAAGTGGAGTAAGGGAACAGGCAGGAACTGAGCAAGCAAATGGCTCTTTTTCAAAGTTTTATTTACTTAACTACACCAAACGTGGGGCTTGAACTCATGACCCCAAGATCAAGAGTCACATGCTCTTCTGACTGAGCCAACCAGGCACCCCTACTGGCTCAATTTTTTTAATACTACTTGAAAATAACAGATGAGGGAGTTCTGGAAAATAGAAAAGCTACCCTGAATCACACTTCCCTTTAAAAGTTCAACTTACCTCATTTTACATAAATATGAACCAAAAAAAAATAAAAGTGTCAAGATCAAAAACGCTGGGGGAAATATAGACTTAGTCTGATTTGTTTTCTTAAATAACATCGGGACTTCTGGTTTAATGTAACTAACTGTCCGTGGATATACGCCCTGCTTATTTTCTCTCAGACCCTAGTATAAAATTAGTTAAGGAATTTTTAAAAGAATTAAATGTGTAGGTCCATGAGTAGAAAATGACAAATGCATGGGACATTTCCAACTCATTTTTGAAGACCACAAGCAGAGTAAAAGCCAAGTAAAGTAGGAGCTCTGACCTGACAGATGTTTCAAGGAGGATATAGCAAGAGTTTCTGCCTGCAGAACCCCCACATTGGCTCACGTCGTGGTGGCACCAGGGAACAGAAGAGGGACGTGCACGTGGAAAATGAGGGGCTGCTTTAACGTATATGGTGTGGTTAGAGCCTTCCGGGCCTCTCCTTCATTCTCAGGAGCCAACTGAAGGAAGCACCCCCCAGCACATGTCCAAACCCTTCCCCCAAACCCAGGCACACGTTAAGATCAGTGATAGACATGAAACAGGTTCTGGGAGAACGGATCCCAGTAATAAAAGTCTACAAACTGAAGAGCGAGACCCTCTGCACTTCGCTTTCCACTTCCAGAAGGCAGCATTCACGTACACGTCACTAAATCCTCACCCCCATGGTCTACCCATCAGGTGTTTGGCCAGTTCTCCAGAAAAGTTAAAGAAACCCAGGAAAAAGATCTATACATACTGGCACTTTAAAATCTTCTAATAAAATAAAACGAGCAATACCCCATTTTACCCACGTATGGTCAAGAAACCCCTTCCAGAGCTTCAAACTCATTAGCTTTAAAGCTATTCACTCTCGGGCACCTGGGTGGCTCAAGAGGTTGAGCATCTACCTGACTTCAGCTTAGGTCATGATCTCAGAGTTTGTGAGTTTGAGCCCCACATCTGGCTCACTGCTGTCAGTGCAGAGCCTGCATTGGATACTCTGTCCCCGCCCCCCTCATCCCCTCCCCTGTTGGCGATGTCTCAAAAATAAACATTAAAAAAAAGTTATTCACTCTTAAAGATGAACAGATGAGCAGGAATAATCAGATATTTGAGTCGAAAAACAAACCATTAAACAAACAGAAATAAACAGAAAAACAGAACCCAGAAAAAGCAGAAATAATGCCATAACAAAATGGAAAAAAAAGTTTACAAACCCCAACGCAATAATGAACATATTCAGAGAGGTAAGAGAAAATGTGATATCCATAATACTGAAATCAGAATGCTAAAAACAACAAACAAAAATAAAGAGTCCTTGTAAAGCGAAAGTAACTATCAGGACAAGTTGTTACATAAAATGACAAGAAATTTGGCAAAGCTGTATAGACAGATATAGAAAGAAATGACAAGTAGAAGAGTAAAGACACAGAGGATCAGGATACAGGAGATTCAAGAGGAATTTTAGAAAAAAGTAAAAAACATAGAAGGTAATTATCAAAATAATAGTGCAGGAAAATTTCCCAGAACTGAGGGCTACAATTATCCAGATCATCAGCTGTCCAATTAGAAATATAATGCAGGGTACTATGATATTTAAAAATTTTCTAAAAGCTACATTACAAAAAAATAAATAGGTGAAATTTATTTTAACAATAATTTCATTTATGCATCCAAATGTTATTTCAACACGTAATCAACATAAACAATTTAAATGATTTTACATTCTTCTTTTTTGTACCAGGTATTTTACACTTGTAGTATTAAAAAAATTTTTTTTTTATTTTTATTTTTGAGAGGGAGGGAGGGGAAGAGAGAGATTGAGAGAGAGAAACAGACAGACAGACAAAGAGAACACAAGTAGGGGAGGGACAGAGGAGAGAAATACACAGAATCCAGAGCTGGCTCTAGGCTCCAAGCTGTCAGCACAGAGCCTGACGTGGGGCTCGAACTCATGAGCAGTGAGATCATGATCTGAACTGAAGTTGGATGCTTAGCTAACTGAGCCAGGCAGGCACCCCAACACTTGTAATATTTTAAAATGTTAATATTTGACAATTTTGAGAGCCAAAAACATGAGTATCTTTCTTGTTAATTATTCAAACTGGAAGAAAAAATAAACATAAATAAGCATTGTCATCTTTTTAATATTCTTGTTAAAAAGGACAAGAATAGACTTTAATTTTAGTCAGTTTGAACATCCCATTTGACCAGACTTCTAACTACTATAAATTCATTAATTTGAGTCTCATCTACAGCTTTTAAATGTGAAATAGTAAAACAAAACAAAACAAAACAAAAAACAAAAAACAAAAAAAAACCCCCAAGAAAACAAAACCAGCAGAAAAAATAATCAAGAGTCCTGGAAAAAAAATCTAAAAGTGAAGGGATTATACATATATAAACAGGTGGTTCTCAGCTGCTGTCCAGACAGAAAGCTGATATGTATAAAATGAACTTTAGGGAAGTGTCCAGTGTGGACCAACATTTCAAAGAGATTTAAAGTAGCTATTACCAGTTAGCCGTATTTCAATTTTGTACAGAATTAATAATCAACTGCAAAATGACTACCCTTATGTACAGAAAGAAACCCAAAACAATAGTTTCCTAAGACAAAAGTAATTAAATTTCTACAACTTTCCACTTGCTAACAATTTTAGGACAAAAAAAATCAATGATTTAAAAAAATCCTCCTATGCCTAAATAAATGTCAGTATTTAAAAAAAGCTTTATTCTAAATAATACCCTCAGTGGAAACTCTGAGTCAGAGTTTATGATCTTGCTCTCTACAATTCTTTTTTATATATTACTTTCCATAGAAGATTCTAGTCCTCAGGGGAGAGGGGAAAATGGGTGATGGGCGTGGAGGAGGGCACTTGTTGGGATGAGCACTGGGTGTTGTATGTTAAGTGATGAATCACGGGAATCTACCCCAGAAACTAAAAGCACACTGTACACACTGTATGTTAGCTAACTTGATAATAAATTATATTAAAAAAAAAAAAAAGGGATTCTACTACTGAGAAGGTTCTTGTTGAAATTCTAACAAACTATGTAAAATATTATTTCAAATGTTCCTATGTTCCCTTCTTTCCTTCTCAGCATTCCCCCTCTCAGGGGTGACTCAGTAACAAGGTCAAGTACAACGTCTATGCTAGCTTCCACACATCAAAATAGTTAACAATACTGACAACCACACCATCTCTGAGGAACAGGCCTGATCTCATCCTCCGAACTGGGCTTACCTTACGTTCCAATTCAAAGCCCTTCTCCTGGCTTCCTTCATCCACTCTTTTCCAGCTAGTCCCAAACCACTTTATCTACAAATACTCAGCTTACTAACAACTCTTTGAACTTTCAATAATATTTACTTATTCTCTCAACACTCTTCCCATTTGCCCCCCACAAAGGTTAACATTCAGTTGTTTCCATTTCCGGGTCTATTTATTTCCTAGAATTCATCTTTGTCTAACTCTAAATCTAAAAGTAGATTTCTTCTGAATCTACCAATGAACCTCGGATCACCAAATTTAATAGATACCACTCAGTTGGCATTATTTTACTTTGTTATCAGTGTTAGTGGCCTTGCCCATCTAAAAGTCTTTTCCAATTTCAGAGTCACTATATACATTCATATTTTCCTTCTATCTCTTCAGCCATTCTACGTCTCCCTTTTTCCTCAAGCTGAAATCCTGACGAGCTCCAGGAACCAGTCTTTAACACTGTGTTCCTGTCCATTTTTCTCTCTCCATCAGGGGCTGCATATACTTTATGGCTTCACTACAAATTCAACACAGCGGAGTCCCAGAAAACATCTGCAGCTCCAGTCCAAATCCTGTACACCTGAAAATACTTTCTGGTTACCTTTAGTTGAGTATATACTATTCAAAAGTAGTACTACTTTGCCTTGAAAAAAATCTTCCCAATACCAGACTTCCCTACCTCTCCCACGTAAGCTCGGCAGGGCACGACTATCTTTCTTATGTACCATCAAAAGCCCAGCATTTAACACGATGCCTGGCACATGCAGTTCACTGACCATGTACTGATGATGTAACCAGTTCCCATCATTATCACCCTATATGCACCCAAGCTCGAGAAGGTGCATCAGTCCTTGAATCTCTCCTCTCTATCCTCACACCATCCCTCCATCCGTCAGCTGCTCAGCCCCATCACTATCTTCATTCATCTCCTTCCCCAGACATTATCAAGCCTAGGCTAACCTAGACATTATCACCTAGCCACAACTCAACTGTAACGTGACTGTTTTCCCTTCATCCAGTCTCAGTGTGCACCAACGTATGCCATGTACTCCTGCCACACGGTCACTGCGTCAAACCAAAGCAGCGGCAGCCTGCTAGAGGGTACCTCCACCGTATCTCACCCCTACTGCATACTCACTGCCATGTCTACCTTTTGCACACGTTTCCTGGCTGGTCTGTGCTTCTCTGCCCATCAGTTTCTGTGTCTATAATAAACTTTTTCCCAATTTCCCCGCAGGCCACTGTGATCCCTTGAGATTCTAATAGAATATTCCCTTTATATACGTACGTTACAGCTTAAAATCATGCTACCTTTTATAGCAACTATTCCTTTTCATTCATCATCTCTCTCTTCAACTACACTGTGAACACCCTGAAGGCCTATTTTTTTTATTTTTGTATTCCCAGCACCTGCAAAAATATTTGTCTACAGGGGATAAAAAAAGTACAGAAAATCAATATTGTTCCTAAAAACTCTACATTTAAAACAGATCATAACTTACTCACCCTAGTGTCTTCTACGTCAAGCTTAATCGCTATTACGCCCCCTGACATAACCCAGCACGCCCTTACCGTAAGGTATCCCGAGGCGCTCCTGCTCTTTCCTGTAGCCTTCTAGCGCGGCGGCCCATCGTGTCACTTGCTCTGAGGTCTCATCTGAAATAGTCGTGATGTGCTTTGTGCCGTCGAGAGTTATTACTTGAGCTTCTTCAACAAGATGTGCTTCTGCTTCAGCATGGTGGGCATCTGGATCGATAACTACTTCAACTGTTTCCGCAGGTTTAACAATTTCAAGGATGTTTAGCTTAGGCTCAATTCCTTAAGAGTGAATTTAAAAAAAAGTAAATCTAAGGGTAAACATAAAAGTCACTAAAAAGTCACTAGCTTAGTTTATGCATTCTCAAATGGTTGAGCGAATGCTCTCTTGTAGACATAAATACAACTATTCAATGGAACTTCGGTAGATAACAGTACTGTGTCAAGATTAATTTCCTGATTTTGATCACTGTAATGTCATACAAAAGAATTCCTTGTTTTCAGAAAACACATACACTGATGTACTTAGAAGGAGATCACGTATGCAACTTCTTATTTTTTCTTTTTAAACATTTATTTTTGAGAGACAGAGATGGATCATGAGCAGGGGAGGGGCAGAGAGAGAGAGAGAGAGGGCGACAGAATCCATAGCAGGCTCCAGGCTCTGAGCTGTCAGCACAGAGCCTGACGTGGGGCTCGAACCCATGAGCTCTGAGATCAGACCCTAGCTAATGTCAGACACTTAACTGACTGAGCCACCCAGGCACCCCTGCAACTTATTCTTAAACAGGGCAAAAAAGATAACATAGGGACAGGTGGACAGTGAATAAAGCAAATGAAGTAAAAGTAACATTTGGGGAATCTGGGTAAAGGAAATCCAGAAATTTTTTTACTACTCTTGCAACTTTTTTGTTTTTAATTTTTTTTATTTTTGAGAGAGAAACAGAGTCTGAACAGGGGAGGGGCAGAGAGAAAGGGAGTCACAGAATCCAAAACAGGCTCCAGGCTCTGGGCTGATGGCACAGAGCCTGAAGTGGGGCTCGAACTTATAAACCATGAAATCATGTTCTGAACTGAAGTCCAACAGTTAACCGACTGAACCATCCATGCACCCCCTGCAACTTTTCTATTAAGTCTCAGATAATTTAAAACCACCACCACACACATAGCTATTTATAAATATTTATTAGGAAAAAAAGTACCAATATGGATTAGAAAATAAAAACTAGACTAGGGAGAATATAAAGGAGTAGCTACCCACCTGCAGAATTTTTAGAAGTCCTTCTAACCAAATTAAGATTCTTTACTGACTGCTTTTCTATTCAAGGATCAAAGTACATGTCTTAAAATTGAATTGGCACTGAGTTTGTTAAATTTATATTAACTTCGGCTTTCCATTTTCAATTGAATGAAAAAAAATACCCCACATTCTTAAGACATTCAGAACAGAATACACTAGGACTTTATAAAATCATTTCAGATACTTGTTGCAATGACAGCTCTAGGAAGCTATCTTATTACTTAGCAGCTACTGTTTTGTCATTGTGTCTGTTACAATCCATGTCAACTTTAATCAAAGTGTATTTGAAGAAAAAACAAAAGCCAACTTCAATCCTCCTTGAAAACCAACTCTATAATAAAATGTATAGATTATCATTCACTATCTGGTACAAAGATAAGTCACATTTTTCCAAATATACATGAGAAAAAGAACTGGAACTTAAAAAAAATTTTTTCCTAAAATTACTCCCTAATCCTCCACTCAAATTTCATCAAGTCAACTCTTCCTAAATACACTTGCACGGAGAAGTCACTAGGCTTTTAAAAACAAATTTCTTTCTTATTGCCAATGATGGTCAATCTTGGGGGAAACCGTAGATAAGGAAATAACTCCCATTTTTATAGTCAGAGAACACTTTGATGTGTGAAATGTGATTATGGGCAGTATGTTATATTCATACATTTAAATTAGTCTAAAACTCTGGTCAGGACTCATATCAAGCCACATTTTCAAAAACCAAAATTCAACCTACCAAAATGTTTCTCCATTTTCTAACTTTTGTACTTATACAAGATTAGTAAAATCCCGTGATGGACATGGGTGACCAGGTCACTCTGTATCTTTTGCAGATTGCTCTCTCTGTGCTGAACTGTACAGACTAGACTTCCTTGCAGCGAGGGTTCCAGTGGGGATTCAGGTTCTAGAATCACTGGCATCAGCCTGCTATTTGGAAATGAATGGAGAAGGGACCAGCAGGCACAGGACACCCAGGGTTTTGGCTCGCGTGGGTCACGGGGCTACGTCGCTAGCTACAGCGGCGGCAGTCCAGCCGGCGCTTTCCACGGCAGGACAACGGCCTCCTCCGCAGTCCAGCTCTGCGGGCGGCTAAGGTGTCCTGAGAAGGTCAATCAGAACCTGTATTTCCACCTCTCTCTACCTTACAATATATTCTTCCCTGAGTTAATGAGGCAGAATATGTTATACTATCTACTTCACCCTAGCAGATACAATAATTAAACCAAAGGCACGAATATGTGGCTATAACATCACATAGAGTAATTCAGACCACTATGTAAAACACCTAGAACTTGTAAAACTGAGTTCTCCCATATTTGAAAAACCTGAACTAAGGTAACCACACTAAAAGCAGCTTACCTTGGTAAGAAATTACCTGTACACTAAGTTGTACAGTTCCATCTGTCTTTACTCCTTGGTCAAACAAACTTCGTTCTGGATCCAGCTAAACATGGGAAAATGTAAGGACAAAGTTTAGTTCAGTCATCTGGTTTAATATAAATGGATGTACCAAGCGGGACTTCATTACTGAGGCATACTAATGGAATAATAAGAACACATCTAATTATCCAAGTTGTCATATCATTTAATTCTTTGTTGAAATTAAACATATTTTAACCACCATGGTAGTAATCAAAGACAACATAAATTAACCAAATTTATTTGACGTGGTGGTTTTCTCTAGCTCTGGAGTCTGGTTTAGGACTTTAAATAATGCCAAAGACATTTCTGCCAAGTCCCCCGAATTACCAATGCCACACATTGAAGATCAAGGCTAACTCTAAATCTCTGGTAATGCAGGTAATAACGTTAGAGCCTGCGAGCTCACTACCTGACCTAGCTTCGGTATCTTCCACAGTAAGTCTATATCCTTTCAGTATTAGTGCTTTATCCTTCACCTCTCCTAATAGTCAATGCGATGCACACAATGGGAAACTGATGGCAAAAGGTACAGTTCTGACTTGCAGACGTTTCCTGTCACCATTTAAAAGTACACCTGCACTGGAATTATCTTGAATAATGCATACATCTGTGTGTCCACATTCCATGCAGCTGGAGGCACAGAGCTCCTCCCATTCCTGTTCCCAAGAATTCAGTCAATGCTGCAGTCATGGTATAAACACATTTTCTAATATTTAAAAATTAGTCATATAAATAAAACCTAAAATCTTTAATGACTTTAGGTCTAAATATGAACAGGGACAAGATAAACTGTGTAACTCTGCAGCAAGACAGGTCAAACGTGGTAGTTTTACTCCTTAAAAGCAGCCATTCTGCCTGCTGCTCTGTCAAAACCTCTCCCGACACCCAGACTCCTCCTCCGTGCAGTAGGCACTGGTGGGGTCCGGCAGGAGCTACAGCATGTGGCACTCTGACAGTGAACTCTCGGGTAGTACTGAGTACACTAGCGAGGCCACATACTCCTCAAAGAAGCACAACTCTGCTACTTTCTATCAGCTTTCAAGTTGACAGACATCTGAAAATACAAAAGCATCACCACAAGCAGCAAGCATTCTGACTCTAAAAGTGGTTAACTGTTATGAAGAAGAGAAGTTGTTACCTTCACATTCTTTTTAAGGAGAGAAAGAGAGACAGGAAGGAATGCAAAATGCTTTAGATCCTAGGCTAGCTCTGAATCCTGATACTATGAATTATGCGTATTTTCACTTATTCAACTAATATTTACTGAGAACTTATGATACTTTGGGTACTTTGCTGGTAATTCTTTCATTTTGGTTAGGCCAGGCATGATAAAAAAAAAAAGCAATAAATATTAGAGCTGAATGACAAGACATCAAGTCCAGACTCCCCTTTATTTTACAGATGAGAAAAATGAGGTGAAACCCAGTGACACTGAGTTATTCAATACAAACTTTTTTTTTTTTTAAGTCTGCCTCAAACAAGTGAAGAATTTTGAAATCACTTAGGCCTGGGTTCAAATTCCAATGCACCTCTTTGTAGTTATGAGCGGGGCAAATTTTTAACTTCTTTAAATTATAGTTTCTACATCTGTAGAATGTAATTAAGAAGTTAAATCCCAAAGAGGACACAATCTGTATTAGTATAAATTAGCATAAAAAACAGTATTAAACTCTTATACTTACTCCTATATTCAAGGAAGGTCTGGAGAAACTATTTGAGCAATTCTATCTAAGCCATTACCTGCTATACATTAAAATACTACCTTTCTTGAAAGAATACCATAAAACAAGACTATGAATATGCTAAAAACATAATATACTGTTAAACTACTACCACAGCTAAAATCCTATTGCAATAAACTCTAAGAAATATATATGCTGGTATTTTAGTTCTTATCCGAAATTCACTGCTGGAGCAAATAAAAAAGGAAGGGAACATAAAAATCATTTAGTCAAATTTTTTCTTTTTAAAGATAAGGAAACTAATGCACAAAGAAGCTAAAAGCTAGTTAGAAACAGGGTATGAGGAGGGCACGTTCCAGGTTCCAAAGTCCATGTGCTTCTCTCTACTTTATGTTTAGGCTTTGATTCACATGTATTTGAACTTATTTATATTTGATATTTGTGAAAGTAAAGAAATATTTGGTTTAGTATTCAATCTTTTAAATACAATTTTAATTGGAGAGAATTTTGCTGGAAGAACTTTTTATTTCTAAACGCTTCAATTTTGCAAAACAGATCAAATTTAGTTATAGAGACTATAGCTGTAGAGATAAAAGGCTAACAAAAAAACATTTCGGGGACTCCTGGCTGATTTAAACTGGTAGATCATGCAACTGCTGACCTGCGGGTTCTAAGTTCATGCCCACTTTAGGTGTAACAATTACTTAAAAAAATTTCTAATGCAGACTTAAATTCTGAAACAAATCGCAAACAAAAAAAATTTTTTTGTTTTTACCTGGATATCTTGCAGGCAAATTTCATGAGCATCCAAAGAACATTGCAGTCTTGGTTCTAGTAGTTTCTTTAAATTGCCTATTGGCTCATTGATGTCTATGGCTTGGCTTACACATTCAGCTGGAGTGTAGGTCTGTTCTACAATGCTAAATGTTAAAGGACAGAATTGTTAACTACATTTTCACCCTGGATATTAAAGTAACAATATGCTCCAACCAAAATTCAGCACCAAAACACATTTCTGATCTTTAAAACTCATTTCTGCATAGACACTATTCATAGTGGTAGGCTTGTCACCAACTAGTGTTGCCACAATTGAGTACTGAATTGCAGAGTAATGGTAGCTTGAAATGTAAAGATATACCCTTGCAGATATATTTTTGTAGGCATATACATGTCCATATGTGTGCATACCTACATAAATGCTACATACACAATATTTACAGGGAAATGTTTGCATTTATGTTACATTTTCAAGGTATTTAGAAAATTTTTAGGCCCAGAATGGAAGATAAAAAAGTCTCCTTAAAATTTGTATACTATTTCTACTAGTCAATTTATTTTCCCAACATAAATGTAAATAAAAAGGCATAAAAATGTAAGTTACATAAAATACTTCTGATTTAACTTAATCTGAGAACTACCAGTTATGATCAGCGTAATTCCACAGTAAAAAAAATTACATTCCTGCTTTAAAGCTCTCTGACGCTGTTCTGTATTGTTATTTCATACTTTGAATTCTATGAAGTCATAAATTCCTTAAGGGTAAAATCTTTGGCAAACAATTCTACATACTTTTTTGAAATTCTTGTATGATGTCGAAGAGAAGGCACACATCAAGTAATATCTTGCTAAATTAGTGAATCTGGAATTCAACTAAGTTTCACAGCACATTTAATATGATTTGAATCTTATCTGCAGTTGTCAAAGACAGCATCATGTATTTAAAAATTTGTCCAGGTCCATTTTCACATCA
The DNA here is from genome assembly GCF_006229205.1 of Suricata suricatta. NCBI lineage: Eukaryota > Metazoa > Chordata > Mammalia > Carnivora > Herpestidae > Suricata > Suricata suricatta. The sequence continues at coordinate 20,041,006 of NC_043704.1, forward strand.
ATTCCAGTATACTGTGATATGTGCATGATATTCCTAAATACCACTTACTAGTGTACATAACCTGCATTTCTTCTAAAACTTTAATAAAACTTCATAATAGAACACTCATGATTAAAAACAAAGATTATTTTTAAATAATAGTAAACTATTACTCTTATTTGTATTAAGGTAAAACAATTGGGTCTTTTGGCCATGTATTTCTAACAAATTCCTTACCCACAGCATAATAAGCTATGTTTTTCTTTTTCTGTAACAATCATTCTTTAAAAGAAATGTCACTTTAAGAAAGATTTTTAAAGACATACTTTATGTGAGGTCAACATTTAAAAATTTTTCAAATATTTTGTTGCTACCACTTAAACCTTGGGAAACTTCATGCAAAATCTCTGCATTTCTCTTGAAAAACTGTGGACAATCTCCTATCATGGGACCTAAACTCCTGCACAACGGTGAACGCTCAGAGCGGTAACTGCTCCTTTACAGCTACTCCCCAGGTCAACGTAGTAACTATCCACTTCTTACAGGAGACAAACATCTGCAGAGATTTTCTGTAAAGGGCCAAGCAGTAAACACTTAAGGTTCTGCAGGCCATTTGTGTATGTTACGTAAACATAAATCAATGCACGTCAGGCTCTAAGAGCGCAAGTGATCCTCCCCTCCTAATATTCTGCCTTCCACACTGTTTGGAGGTTGGGCTGTGTGACCAAGAGACTAAGAAGACAGAACTGAGGTATCACCTGGGAGGTGACCTGGAGACACTACCACGTCTATCTTGGGAAGCACTACTGCAGACCATGTGTTTTAGGGGGAGCCAGCTTTCATGTCCCGAGTAGCCACAGAGAAGCCCACGTGGTCAGGAAGTGAGTGGTCCTGCCACGTGCCTCATGAGTGATCCTCGAAGCAGATATGCTCGCCCCAGTCAACTTTCCAGATGACAGCAGCCCAGACTGACAGACAGATTAACTATAAGGTCAGGAAACACCCTGAGCCGGAACCATCCGGCTAAACTGCTTCCGGTTCTTGACTTACAGAAACTGCAATAATAAATGTTGCGTGTTTCAAGTAGCTAAGTTTTAGGGTAATTTGTGACATAAACAAACAAATGTATGTACACACACACACACACACACACACACACACACACATCCAATAATTAAAGGAGGAGAAAATAGCATAATCAAACACGTTGAAAAGTACTATTAAAAATTTAAGTTTTAAATCTCAGGTCTACTCTCAATGCTCAGCATCCTTGTCAACCTTACTAATTCTGTCCATTCAACACAGAATTGTTCTACATAAACCATTTTACTCTGCAGAAGTCTACTCTTCAGTTCCTTTTACTTTCACTGTATTATGTCACACAGAGAAAATGTAGGGACCATGAGCCATCACCTTCCTCAAACTTCTTATTGACTCTCAAGTCTCTATTTTTACCCAGACTGTGTCCCTGGATTCTGAACTTGTTACCACTACCCTCCTTCCTTAATGGAGTAACACTGCATTACTATTCCGAAGGAACACCTTTCACTCCACTATCTACTTAGCAGCGTGCACATGATTATCCGTGTATCTGTGCGCCTCCTCAAATACAATGTGGCCTCTGCAAGGGCAGGTCGCTGTCTCACTTATTCATATATTCCTGACAGTTACGAGTTTATAGCTGTTACTCTACAGATATTTGTTAAACTATTTTGAGTTGTAAATAAAACTATTTTTGAAATAAAGGGAATCAGCATTGAAGAAAGGAAAAAGAATCAAACCATATCCTCAGGGAAAGAACTATCACAATTAATTGCTTGATTATTATCAGCTAAATTTATTACTACCTTCAGTTTAAAACTATCTCTCCCTCCCAGCTACAAAGCAATTACGTCAAAGGTAAAAAAGCAGTAACATTATCCCCAATACACTAGGGTCAGTTGGGAAAAAAAAAAAGAAAGCCCCTCCCTCCAAAAAAACTATGGCTTGATTTTTAATTTTAAGTAGGTATGCTGAGATTTATAAAAAGTAGTAAATTCAGAAAATACCAACCTTTCTTCTGTGCACTCTGGTTTCTCTGTCCCATCGATCTCAATTTCTATCAGCTCCTCTGCTTCTCTCTTAGTCATGGCTGGAGTATTTCAGTAGTCAGTCCTGCAAGAGGCAAGGTAGGAATGCTATACGAGAAGCAGAAATCCAATTTACATAAAAGCAGAGGCTAAGCAGAAGAGGAAGTAATCTTCACAAATAAAAGAAAATCCACAATGATTATTTATATTAACCTGACATGATTTCTTCATCATTCCATTGATTTATTGGGATGTTTTTTGGCCCAAACTCTCGGTTAATTAGTCAAGTTACTTCAAAATCAAGTGAAAGGTATATCAATTCTATTACAGCAACTCAGTCTTAATAATGGATTCAAACCTGTGTCCTAAAAATGAACATGGAGATGAACCATAGTTGTTCAGCTAAAAGCTATACATTAGTAGCAGAACTTACAGCAAAGCCATTATAATGATAGAGTGACGTGAATTAAAGTTAATTACATCTAGCATTTGTGTTACAAATTACAGGTCTTCTAAAGGTAAGTACAATATTCTAAAATAGCAAAATAGCAAATCATTATAGATAGGGACATTATGGTTCTGATTATATGTTATTATTTTAATATTTTTAGATGTGCTTTTATATATCTTAAACAAACCACTAATTTCTTTATCTCTCTCATGTAAAATTATTACCAGCTGCTCTAAACTATCACTGATACAAAATGCTAAGTGATGCATAGCATAGCTGTATATATTGAAATGTCTTTGAGGCCATTTCTGAGGTGTTAATGCTGCTGAGTTCAGGTTCTGTTACTGTCTCACTGGAGATCAATGACTTTGTCTTTGGACTCCCATGTATAGACTTAGTCCAGCATACAGTTTTCTAAGTTTATTATCATATCTAACAGGCACCCCTAAGTGCCTCTGACTTACAAAGAAATGGTCCTTTAAGTCTGGTATTCTAGTATTTGCAAAGGAGTCTCCCACTTAGAAGACTTGGCAAAATGAAGAATTCAAATATTCATTCCTCAAAATAACCACAATTTATGGAGTGCAGAGCACAAGCATTCAAATGCTTTAGAATCTTCACAACAGGACAATCTTATTTTGGGTATAATCAGTGTACACACACACACGTCCCCATATGAAAACTATCCAGAGGTTGGGGATGCTCCCTCATGCAGCGTTGTTCTGTTGCAAACGCACACCAGCGCGAGAGCCCCTTCCATCTCTAACCTGGAATTCTGCCACAACCCCTGCTGACAGCCTTCCCCGTTTTGGTGCCCTTGCTCTCACGACAGTTCATTCTCAGTCAATACAACAGCCAGTGTCATTCTCTTTAAACTGCAGCACTCCTTTTTCCATACCAGTCACAGTAAGACCTAAACACTTCACAGTGGCCAGCAAGGCCCTACCAGATCGACTCCCATCCCCACCCCATCACTGCTCCAACTCCTGCTGCTACAGCCTTTGTTCCTGCTGCCCCATCCGGCTGGCACCTCCCCCCATGTCCTCCTGACTAAATCCCGCTTCTCTTTGATGTCTCTGCTCAAATCTCCTTTTCCCAACGAGGTAGGTGTACCCTGACCACCCCATTTAGTTCTATAATTGGTCTCCTACTTTATCCCTTTCTTCTTATCTACAGTACCTGTCCCTCTAACAAACTTCATCACTAATTTCTGAATGCATTGTCTTTCTTCCCCATTCTATTATCATCAAAGCACAAAGACCAAAATGGTCCAAGTGACTCCAGGAGCTCTGCTTAGCTTCTTGAGGTGGGAGGAGCTTTGCTAGGTTTCAACTTCTCAAGGGACCAAAGTCTCTGTGGGAGGCACAATAACCCAAAACGTGTAGATATATGAAGTTACATGGCAAAGGGGAATTAGAGTTACTAATTAGCTGATCTGAAAATAGATTGTCCTGGTTTATCTAGTTGGGCTCAACGAAATCACAAGAGTCCTTAAAAATGGAAGAGGGAATCTATAGGGATCCGGAATGATTCAAAGTGAGAAAGACTCAGGGGTCAGCTATGACTGGCTTTGAAGATGGAGGAGAGGAGCCATAAGCCAAGAACACAGGCAGCTGAACACATGAGATGAAAAAGGAAACAAACTCTCTCCTGAAATCTCTAGAGAACACTGTTCTGCCAACATCTGATTTTAGGCCAGAAAGACCCATTTCAGACTTGATTTCCAGAACTGCATATAATTATTTGATGGTATATTTAGGCCACTAACTGTGTAGTAATTTGTCACACAGTAGTACAAGAAAAAGGTCTTCTTTCCCATTTTAGAAAGGCTAGAACTCTCCTTCGGGCCCACCATCTCTAACCGCTGGAGCTGGTTTGCTGACAACTTAGTCTCTAGCTAGTACCTAAATCTAGACTGTTTGGTATAAAATGATCTGATTTTCCCCCACATTATCAAGGTTCCTCTCACTTCTTCCCTATAAAGAAGAATAGGGGAGGCGCCTAGGTGGCTCAGCTGGTTAAGCATCTGACTTTGGCTCAGGTCATTATCTCGAGGTCCATGAGTTCGAGCCCCACATCGGGCTCTGTGCTGACAGCTCAGAGCCTGGAGCCTGCTTCGGATTCTATGTCTCTCCCTCTCTCTGTTCTTCCCCTGCTCATGCTCTCTCTCTCTCTCAAAAATAAATAAACGTTTAAAAAATTTTTTTAAAAAAAGGAAGAATGAGGGGATGAGCTCTCCACTTGAATAGACACACAACATGTGCACCCAGCAGACTGCCTTGGACCCAGCAGATGTCTGGTTGGGATGATTTAAAGATTAAGGTCTTTTCTTGTTCACCTCAGACTAATTTAGTCTTCCCTTTTCCCAGTAAAGCCTATCCCTTAACTGATGCTATGTATGAAACTATGGAATTCATACTGAGCACTATGGCAAAACAAGTGATGACCCGGGAGGACCTACCTGATAGAACTTAAGCTGCACAGGGCAAGGATATTTGTTCACACATGTATACAAAGTACAGTGCCCGGCACCTTGCCTCACCCGTATTAATGGCATTCTATTAATATGTGTGGAAAAAACAAATGCTATAAGGACTACTGCACATCATATAAAATTGACTCCTAAAGGCTTAAACACGAAAGGTAAAACTATAAAGCTAATAGAAGAAAACAGTGGGGAACGTTCTGCAGTCTAAAGAGAGAAAAGGATGTCTTAAATAAAATTCCAAACACGTAAACCAGAAGGTGAAAAACTGATGGATATGACTGCATAATAATTAATACTTATGTTCAAAAGTCAGGCTACAGAGTAGGAAAATATACTTCCAATGTTCAAAAGTGACAAGGGACTAATAATTGGAATATTAGAAAATGAATTCCTGCAAACTTGGTAACAACCTCAAAAAAATCAGAAAAAATTAGAGTAAAGCATATTAAGAAAAGGAAACTCACATGAAAAAAAAACAAACTGGCGAAGGATATGAAGACATGCTCAAATTCAAATCATCCAAAATGCAATTTAAAATAAAGAACGATCACTTTATACCATGTGATGGTGTATATATGGTAAAATTTACAATGTTGACTACAGAAAAGAGTAGGGCTGTGAGGACACAGAAATCCTCTACCGATGTCAGTATGGGAATGGACAGGTGTAGCTATAGTGGAGAAAAGTCTAGCAGCACTTGCTCAACTGAAGTATACTTATATTCATGATCAGGTAATACTGCCTTAGATAAGCACCACGGATACCCTCACGTGGACTGATAACAGGATGTCCAGGACGGCTTTGTTGCTGATAGCCGGAAGCTGAAGCCAATAGGCGTATCTACTGCAAGAAAGTAGCACACACACGCTAGGAAACTTTATTAGCACAGAGAAACAAAATAATGTATGCACACACAATCATAAAGCTGTTCCGTACAGGAAAAAGCAAGAATAGGTTTATAGCAGAATAACACCTAAAAAGATCAGTTATGTTTTATTTTCAGAGCTTACATTTATGGCTCACTTTCATCTCTATTACTTATTTATTGTTAGTTTTTTAATCAGGGATGCTCCACACCCCGATGGGGCTTGAACTCAGGACCTAGCGATAAAGAGTCGCATGCTCTACCAACTGAGCCAGCCACGAGCCTCTCCATAGCCAATTTAACAAAAGAATTAGAAAATAAGTGGAATTTCTGGGAACTATGGAAAAATAGAAATGAGAAGTAACCAGAGGCTGAGAAATGGCCCTACAGGCTTCACAGCAGGGATACCTGTGGCAGGGCTTAAAACAAGCATTAAAACAGGGAGGTGTCTATAAGTAATTTATCCTGTGAGCTTCCAAAAAGTTATAGCTGAGTGCTTACAAGGTGCCAAATAAAGCAAAAAATGAGCCTTCTGTATTTCTGGAAGAAATCACACTACTCATGAACTGATCTCAGAATTGACCTCTTTCTCTCTAGAGAAAGCTAGAGAAACAATGGAGAGGTTTGGGAAATGATCCAAATCTTTGATATCACTGCTTGAGCGGGTCTTAGCTCTTTTTCTGGAACTAATTCTCCAGAATTCTATGTCAATACCTAAGAAAATAGGGAAGAGAACATTCCTTGGTACCTCTCCCTCTGAAACTCTGGTTTTTCCTAGATTAAACCTAACCTGGAGTTCAGAACACGTCACAAAATGGATTCAAAGTGACTTTAACTAAAAATTCCTGGAAAAGTTTGTTTCCTTTAAAATACAGTTATGGGGGTGCCTGGGTGGCTCAGTTGGTTAAAGCGTCCGACTTTGGCTCAGGTCATGATCTTGTGGTTCGTGACTTCAAGCCCCATGTCAGGCTCTGTGCTGACAGCTCAGAGCCTGAAGCTGCTTCAGATTGTGTGTCTCCCTCTCTCTGTCCCTCCCCGACTCATGCTGTGCCTCTCTCTCAACAATAAATAATAAAACATTTAAAAATAAATAAATAAAATAATAAAATAGTTATAAATGGGGTGCCTAGGCGGTTCAATCAGTTAAGCATCTAACTTCAGTTAGGGTCGTGATCTTGTAGTCTGTGGGTTTGAGCCCCACGTCGGGCTCTGTGCTGACAGCTCAGAGCCTGGAGCCTGCTTCAGATTCTGTGTCTTCCTCTCTCACTCTCTGCTCCTCCTCTGCTCCCACTCCGTCTCAAAGATAAATAAATGTAAAAAAAAATTTTAATACAGTTATGTTTAACATTCTCTTTTGGAGTCACAGGTAAATTTGAAGATTGTATTTCAACAGTGGAATTCATTGTTAGTTTACCGATTTTAATATTGCCCAATAAAGGAAAAGAAATAAGATAAAAAAAATAGAAGTACAGTATGGCAGTACCTGCAAGACTGACAGCACATTTCCCCAAGCTAACAAACACTTAAGTATCAGAGGAAATTAAAAGACATTTAAAAAAATAAAGTCAACAGTTAAAAAACAAAACAGACATCTGTGTGTGTAGAGAGAGCGAGAGAGCAAGTACGGAGAAAGGTTAACACTTGGTGACCACCGCCCCCGCCTGGGGAGGTTTTCCCTGTAAAATCTGTATTCCAGGAATGCGGATTTGAAGTTTTACCAACAGAAGTTGGAGAGGGAGTAAACTCAACAGTTTTAATTTAGTAGTTGGCATCCCCATAACTCAGCTCTTATAACTCATCTCCATTTAATATCTAGCTCCTCATTTTGTTACTTCAAGACTGTATATCTCTCGACACGTATATATGCAATTCAGGTAAAATGCTTTAAATCCACCTACTGCCAGACTATGTCTAACCAAACACACACACAACCAAAAACACACCTCAGAAAGCCTGGATCAAATCCTGGTACGGTCAGATTATTCCCCTAAAGTTTGCTGCTTAAGAGTTGACCAGTTTCTTCTTAAGCTGAAAACCACACGGGACCTAGGAATGTTATCACCGTTCAGCTCTTTGCTCCAGGGAACCTTCCTAAGTCTTTGCTCCTCCCACGAGTCGGACCTGGAATTCCTGCTAATGGAACTCATTCGTCGAAACTATGAAGTGGACAGTGTTTCTAAATCACTACTCATCGTCTTGCAAGGAAGTATCAGGCACTGTTCTTGCTGTTAACCTAATCAAGCCAGGATTCCCTAATACACTGCAAACGCGTACAGACGGCTCAAGTTCTCGTACGCGAAATCCTAAAAAGGTTGACAAACTACATTAACCCATTGTTTCTCCTTCTCTTACTTCCCCGTTTCTAAAACAGACCCCTATGGACAACATATACACTAATAAATGGCTCTGATGCAACTGTAGGACAGTATTAGAAAGACAACTGAAGTTGAAGTGATAGCGCAACGCTGAGTAGGCGAGCAGACTGGTTGAGAACCTTCCTCTGAAATCCCGGGGACGTCAGGGTCTCGTCCCGACCTCGGCCAGTACGGACCGCAACGGACGGCGGACTGGCGAGGAGGGGACGGCAAAGGGAAGAGAGAGCAGCGAGAAGTGACACGGGTAGCCCGGGGCCCGGGGGCGCACGGCTTCCCTGGGCCCGGCGCCGCGCGCCCCTCCCCTCTGCTCCCCGCACTGCCTCACCCGCCCCTCCCCACCCGGCTCCCTCAAGTCTCCACGAACGGAAATGGGAGTCACAGCGCCGGGGACCAGCGGAAACAAAACACAGAGGCGGCCACGGGGGGGCCGCTGTGGGTGAGAAGGCCCCGGAACGAGGCCGCCCGCGCGGGCCCGCGCTCCCTTCCTCCCCCGCGGTCGCACTCACCCGCTCCGGAATCGGCCCCGTCGCCCCCACCCGCGCTCCAGAGCCGGCTGAGAACGGCAGGGTCGCGGGCTCCACGTGCAGCGCTTCTCCCAGTAAGACCCGCAGCTCCTGCGACTCGAAGTGTAAGGCCCCTGGGCCCTTCCCGCGGAATCGGCGCTGAGAAACTCCAACCCCCCTCCCACCTCCCAGGCACCCCCGGGTCCAGGACTACAACTCCCAGCAGGTTGCGCGAAACGACCGCCCGAGGCAACGGAGGCTCACGAGGCACAAGAATACCCAACGCCCCCAATCCACTTTGTTTTACATTCTCACTTTCCGGGCATAATCATACATCTCAACGGCCCCAAAGAACAGGTTGCTGACTTGGGTACGGGAGGACTGAACTAGGGGACAGGCCAATCAAGTGCGCATGCGTACACTACAAGGCTTCGAGGAGGGAAAAAGCAGGTCAAATTAAGCGAAGGAAAGATGGCGGAGGCTTCGTCAAGGGACCCGGAAGCACTTACCCTCCACTTCCTCCTCCTGTTCGGCTTCTGTCTCACCTAGAGCTGTCCGGTCGCAGACCGCCTCCGAGACGTTTCCTGTCCGGTGAGTGTCGACCGACGAAAACGGCAGCCCATAATGCACTGCGATGGCGGGTAGGCGGGTGGGGGTGGAGCCAGGGCCGGAAGTAGAACGGTGGCGGCAGCGGAGGCCGTGGCAGCTTGGAACTGAGTGCAAGGTGACTGGGAGGGTTGCTAGGCCAGTTTGGCCTCTTGGGACTCATATTCTGGGTTTCTTGTTGGGGCCTGGGCTGCCTATTACCTCTGCCCTTAAGGAGGATAGAGCAGCCCTGTGTCAAGGGCGCTTTTACCGCCTGGCCCAGGGTCACTGCTGACCTCAGCGCCCTTAGGCTTTGAAGTTTGCGGTAGACTCAGTATTTAGGCGTGGTAATCCCTGCTTTGAGGGCTAACCAGGGTGGTACGGTAGGCAAGGAGGCGGGGGTAGTGGGCGTTCCTGGCCCCGCGGCCCAGCTAGGGCAGCCCAAGGTCATTTCCACGGGGCGGTCTGCGGCCAGGCCTGTCCTACGGCGCGCGTGGGAGATTTTGCGGAATTATTTAAAGCAGAATGTGCACCATAGGAGGGAAAGGGGTCATAGTAATCTTAAAAGTTTGCATCCCACCTGAAAATATTGACAGTGCTGAAACGTGGTCAAGGCAGCTTTGTTTTACACTCTCATTTTCTTGCACAATCATACGTCTCAACTCCAAGAAACAAGACGCTGACTGGGGGAGAAGGGGGTCCTTGAGTTAGGGGTGAGGCCAAAGTTCGCAGGCGAACAAAAAAAGGTTTCCAGGAAGGAAAAAAAGAGCGGGTCGGGTTAGGCGGGTTGTGGATTGACTTTAGAAATACGCACGGAATGGGCAGCGAAGGTACTAACCTTTGGCTGGTCAGTCATCGCTGTAAACTGGAGAACCTAGTACCCTCTCACCATAAGGCCCCTTCGCATGTGTAGCCTTACTTGCTGTTGCCTTTCCCAATCTTTCTCTGTCAAATCCCGTTCTCTGGGCACCCCATCGTACGTGAATAGAAAACTCACCACATTTGGTATTTTACACTTGTTTGTGTAATAACATGTGTGGACTGACAGTGGACGCTCCTGTATTACTCCGTGAAAAAAAGAAAAGGGGATAAAAGAGAAAGAACAAGTTTTGATAGTGAGATTATGTGTTTATTTTTTTAGACAAGTTAACTGTAGAGTCCCGTAGGAGTTACGAGGGGAAAAGACCTGTTGAATGGGTAGGTTTAGGGTTCAGGAAAAAAAGACTAAAATTAGGGATGTGATTTGGGAATCATTAATATTTAGATGATAGAGGGGTGCCTGGCTGGCTCAGTTGGTGCACCAACTCTTCCTCTCCGGGTAAGTTCAAGCCCCACAATGGGCGTAGAGCTCACTCACTTAAATAAAATACTTAGATGACAAATTGAAAAAATGAAAACAGATTTTACCTAATAGGAATAACACGATTTTTGCAATCAGAGTTAGAACAAATTAGCTGTGGGGATATGGGCAGTGTAATAACTTTTCTTAGACATGGTTTTATTATCTGTAAAGGAGGGATAAGAACGCTTTTCCGTCATTGTTAATAGTGTTGACTTAAGGGTTCAAGGAAAGAATGTATATGGAAGTACTTTGCAAAATATTTTGGTTGAACCAGTGTTAGGTGACCTTATTGCTGAGTGTTAAGCGTGTCCTTAAGTTGCCAAAAGGGAAAATAACACCTTGAATTGCACGGTTTTCTTAAAAAAAAAAAAAAGTTTATATTTTGAGAACACACGCTCCTCTAGCTGGGGAGCGCCAGGGATCGAGAGACTCCCAAGCAGGCTCAGTGCTCATAACACAAACTGTGAGATCATGACCTGAGCTGAAGTCAAGAGTCAGAGGCTCAACCAACTGAGCCACCCAGGCACCCTGAGTTGCACAATTTTTGAAATAGATCTGTATCCGCCCAGATTCTACTGTGTAACTTTGGGCCACATACTTAATCTCCAAGCCTCAGTTTATGTGTTTGTGAAATGGGAATGATAATACGTAGCACTGTAAGGTTATTTGTTGTTTGCTTTGAGTCTTCTAAAGGATTTTTCTCTGATGGGATATAAGGGGTGATGTATGGTGTATTCTTGAATTTCTCCAAATAGTTTGCTGTCAGGGCAGGTGAAGGATATTTTGTTGATTTGGGGAGTTCTTTTGGTAGTTTTTCTGTGCAATTCCAGGGCTTCTCAGCCTTTGCAGTTATTGACATTTTGGGCCAGGTAATTCTTTGTTGTGGGATGGCTGTTATTTTTGTTCTTGTTATTATAGGATGTTTAGCAACATCCCTGGCCTTTACCCACTAGAGGCCAGTAATATCCCAGTCAGGACAACCAGAAATGTCTTCAGACATTGCCAGGAATCTTTCGAGGTATACTGCTGTTCCTACTCAAGAACTCCTGTGTTACTCTGCGGTCTTCTAGCTTAGTGCTTCTCAAGCGCTCATTCATAGAGGACCCTCGTGACTACCTTTGAAAACAATGAAAGTTAGTTACTGTAAAAATTAGATACAAGGCCATACAGTGAAGACACACAAAATACAGACTGATTTTTTTTTTATTATTCAACCAATGTATATGAGTCTGTCTTGCTATAAAAGTTTCTAAATCCTTATTAACAATTTTTGTTATTATAGGCCAGTAACACAATTTGTATACTACTGCTGGTCCACAAACCACACTTTGAGCACTTTAATAGAAGTTCATCATCAAGATGACAGTGATTATTGTTATTAATTGGTAATTTGGGAGGGTCACGGGAATCAGGTTGGCATGGCAGGTTTTCATTTTATCTTTAAGACTCAGAAATTTTAGCAAGCTGAATTGAGGTGTGAATCTTGGATCCCCATTCCAGTGTAAGGTTTAGTAAACTCTATTTAATAGACACCATCTTTCTCAATCTCTAATTATATATGGTTTTGTTATTTGTTCCTTTTCTGTTGTAATTCTTGTTTGCATTTATTTGTTGTAATTTGGAATTTTTTTTGGCGTTTGATCTTCCAAGGCACTAAATTAGGTCTCAACTGAAATCATCTTCTGTTTTATCTGCTGAAATTCTGTAAAATTTTTTTCTAATGTTTGTTTGTTTTTGAGAGAGACAGAGTTGAGCAGGAGAGGGTCAGAGAGAGAGGGAGGCACGGAATCTGAAACAGGCTCCAGGCTCTGAGCTGTCAGCACAGAGCTGGATGCGGGGCTCTAACCCATGAACCACGAGATCATGACCTGAGCAGAAATCAGACACTTCACGACTGAGCCATCCAGATGCCCTTATCTACTGAAATGTTTTAGTTAGAAAATCATATATTTTAGTTTCAGGAGCTCCAAGGACTTGAAAATCTCTAAGTTCTTATTTTTCTTGCTTTTTATTTTTCAAAAAATGCTTATTTATTTATTTTTGAGAGCCTGATGTGGGGCTCAAACCCACTAACTCTGGGAGATCATGACCTGAGCCAAAATCAAGAGCCAGAATCTCAAATGACTGAGCCACCCAGGCAGCCCTTTCGTTCCATTCTATTGATTAGGGTGCACTGTTTGATTTTCTCTCGTTTATTGGAGGGCTGTTTCTTTTGGACTCAGAATTCTTGAATGCCTGGAATCCTACAGTTGTAACAAGCAGAGCAGCTTCCCTGCTGTAGAGGCTATATATCCCTTCTCAGCTCCCTGTAGGTCTTCTGAGGGGGTGTCAGGATAACCTGGCACAGTAATTTGGGGGGCAGTGTTCTTTTCTGCCTGAGATGGGCGGTAATGTAACATCCTGCCTTGACTATGCTTATTCTTGACCTGTGGTCCAAGACCAAGTTAATGGAGAAGAAACACCTCATCCCAGATTTTGTGCTTTCTTTCTGCATCTAACGCAGCACACGGGCCTGACTGCCCCTGGGTCCCAGGGCCTTTTTTTTAAAAAGCCAAAAACTTGCAGTGGAAAGGGGGGAGGGAGCTCTGGTCAGGTGACTGTTAGCATTTGGTGAGTTCTGGTGTGACATATGATGGAGTTCTGTAACAGTTAGTGGAATTAGATTCCCACTATATGATGTACGTAGAGGTGTTTTACAATGACGTCTATTTTAACGTATGTTAATATTCCGGTGCTTGTTTCCAGTAACAGAATCGCCATGATTCTCCAGAGGCTCTTCAGGCTCTCCTCTCTCATTCGGTCCGCCGTGTCAGTCAATCTGAGGAGGAACATCGGTGTCACAGCAGTGGCACTTAATAAGGACCTCGATCCTGTACAGAAACTCTTCGTGGATAAGATTAGAGAATACAGAACTAAGCGACAGTAAGTGTGTAGATCGTCAACTGTGGTGTCAATATAAATATTCAGGATATATGTAAGTTGTGAAACGGGGAAAAAAACTACTAGGTGTTTGAGAATGTCTAAGACGTTCACTGAGCTGGTCGTTGACATACATGTTCATGAGGTGCTGCAGAGGAAGATGAAGATCCTCATTCTTTTTTTTAAAGTCCCCAAATTTTATCTTATATGGGTTCCGAGGGAGAATTCCGTTAAATCTGATGTCATTTTAGATATATCATTATTGTAATGTCATTTATTATAAACTAGAGTCAATTCTTAGACGTGCATAGGATCTTGGAAATCATTTGGGAACTGTATTTGAGAAAATTGAGGTCCTTAGGCATTAATTAGCCTAAGGTCATAAAACTAATTGGAGGAAAAACATATTACCAAAATATTCTAACAATTTAATGCCCTTTCTTTGACATCATGATTTGGTGGAAAATGTATCAACACAGCATTTTTTCTTTAATGATGTTTCCATAGTTCTGTATTTCTGGGAATGTCATAGGACAGAAGACGGAAATGGCATAAAGCAGGTCCGGGATAAACACAATTACAGAGCCACACAGCTTTGGAGATGAGTGATGATCTTGACCTTAGCCATCATCAGATTCAACCCCCAAATCTTATGAAAAGTGATATACGCAGTTTGGTGTTCATTTTATTTAGTTGTCTACCATGTTCCAAGCACTAGGCAATTAACTGTGGTGGGCCACAGAAGGAAGCCATGCTGCATTTCCGTAATATTCTTGAAATCTGATCGGGGTGGAAAGCGTGTAGGCATTTAGAAGGTAGCAGAAGGAAAAATGGGTTAGATGCTGACATAGTGACACAGTGTTTGGGGACTTCATCGGAAGGAATGTTCCTTTCTTGCTGGAAGCGGTTTTTGAGATTTAAAAAAAAATTTTTTTTAACATTTATTCATTTTTTGAGAGACAGAGAGAGATAGTATGAGCAAGGTAAGGACGGGGGGGGGGGGGGGGGACACGGAATCCAATGCCGGCTCCAATCTCCGAGCTGTCAGCCCAAAGCCTGACGTGGGGCTTGAACCCATGAACAGTGAGATCATAATCTGAGTCAGATGCCCAACCAACTGGAGCCAGCCAGGCGCCCCTGAGATCTTTTATCCCTTTTGAGAATATGGACAGCTGTGGATCATCCCTTCAGTTTAAAAAAAAAGTGAATTTACTCACATGATTTTGCTTATAGCCTCAAAGGGTTCTCAAACCCAATGAAGGCTGTCATTACACATCTGTACCTATTGTTATGAACGGTTGGTGTGAAGGTTGAACAGATAAATGGGAGGGAGACAGGATATGTTTTAGGAGGAAAGAATGGTGTGAGCTAAAGCATGAAAACTGAAATGACTGGGTCTGTTTGGGAAATTCCGTAATCCTGCTCCCCAGGACTGTAGAGTCTGTGCGGAGTGTGGGGAGCAGGAGGGTAAGAGTGTGGTCAGAATGGGCGGACTGGAGATGGGCAATTAAGGTATTATATGATAGGCATTTATGAGGAATTAAAGGATTTTGAACAGGATGGTAGGATGGAACAGGGTTGCTCTGTAACAGGAAGATAATTTAATCACAGAGTATTAGAACAATTGGAATGAGTAGAGAAGCAAGCAGACATGGTAGAAAAGTGTAATAATCCCAGCATTGGTTGATGGAACCCTGTCTTTATAGCAGTGGGACTATAGAAGTGACAGTCAGACACTGAGAGACAGAACTGGCCATGGTTATCTGGTGGAGAGATGGAACAGTTAAAGAGCACGGAGACTTGGAGACTGGGCAGCTAACAAAAAGGTTTTGTTCTTACCACAACTAAGGAAGGAGAGAGCAAAGGGATTAAAATGAAGACATTGTTAGGAAATTCTCACAACAATCTTACAGGTCTTTTCCCCATATTACATGTTAGAAAAGCAAGGCTAAAAGGGAAGAATTTGTCTAAAGTCACACTCTTCAGCAAGCTGGCGTGCAGGACCAGTTGGGGAATTGGAGTGTCCCCTGTTCAGAGGTAATGTGGCATCTTAGTGATGCTGCTTCCACTCCAACCATCCTTGAAAGCCTGTCCAGTAAGAAGTAATCCTGAGGCATACTCTTTTCAAGTAAGCGCTGCGCCCAGAATGGGGCTTGAACTCAGGACCCTCAAGAGTTGTAAGCTCTGCTTCCTGAGCTGGCTAGGTGCCCCTGGAATGTACTCTTAATGTAAGAGGTCTGTGGTTCATTCATTTGTGCAAAGGGTGAGGAAAAATGTTCTGCACACAGACTGTGGCCTGGAATGCAGCTCTGACACTAGCTCTTGGGCCTCGGGCAGGTTATTTAACTTCTGTACCTTATTTCTATGTAAAATGGGGATGATAATAAAGGCACTTATTTTATAGGATGGCACACAAATGAAGTGATGCAGTAAATTAGCATGCCTCATATTTCTTAAATGAAATACGTATCCTTTGAGTGTCTGCTTTGTCCAGGTCACCATAATAAGATGGGCTGGGAGACATATTCAGTTGAGGAGGTAGATGGTATCTGGCCTCTTTTTATCATAAGAATCCAGATTAAAGATCTATAACAGCCATCATCTGTCAGTAACCAGAATATTGGTGAGACTGGCTGGATCTACTCAAAGCAGTAGCTTCCACAGTTAGGAGACAATCATTAAAGTATCTGGTTGAAGGCACCACGGTCTATTTCATTAGCCGTTATCCACATGTGACTATTGAAATCTAATTAATTGCAATTAAGTATAAATAAAAATTCAGTTCCTTGGTCACATTTCCAGTGCTCAGTAGCCACATATGGCTGGTGGCTACCTTATTAGCGCAGGTACAGAGAGCATGCCTATCATTACAGAAGATTCTATTGCGTGTGCTGATGTAAAAGAAAATGGAGTCCATGACAACAAACATCACTAACAAGTTCTTACATTATAGCTGTCTCCGAAAAAAAAAAAGTTAGAGCTGTCTCTGGATTTTTTTGTGGAAATTCTGTAACATAAGGCCCTATACCTTTATCGTAGGCATATGTAAAAATACATTAACTCCTTAATGGAGTTCTCACAAAGTTTTTATTTATGATGTTGTTCATGGTAGGCAGGCAGTAACATGACAAACACAGAATTTGTGCGAAGAATTAATTACATCTAATTGGCCAAACTGCTGGTCTGTGATGCTATATTTATCTTACCAAAGCACAGCTCTAATTTTGTCATTTTATTGCTTAGCACATAAAATACACACCCCCAGCCTTCACATTTCAAGTCCCATGACCTGAGTCCTGCTGGCTTTCCCATCTAGGTGGCTTCTTCTCCACGTACGGCCAGTTTTTTATTACCTCCACATCTTTGCTTTTTCAGTCTTAGAATGTCTGAATTAAAATCTGACCCAAACACATCATTTATAACAAATGCCACCTTTGTAAAATGAAATTTTTTCCAATTAGCTCAGCAAAAATGCTGTCTCCTAAACTCGAGTAGCTGTTTGATAAGCAATGTCTTTGAAGCTTATCAGAACTCTTATAGCACAAATGTTTCTAAACCTGTTTCTCCCCCCCTCAATGGCAAAATCTCTGAGGGTAGGAAATAATTTTCTTCTTTGTTAGGCCCATATTATAGTGGTTAAAGCTACTAAGACCTTTTAAAAACCATTTAGCGGTGGCTGATTTAAATCGGATAATAAATAGGGGCGCCTGGGTGGCTCAGTTGGTTAAGCATCTGACTTCAGCTCGGGTCATGATCTCACGGTTTGTGCGTTTGAGCCCCACATCAGACTCTGTGCTGACAACTAGCTCAGCCTGGAGCCTGTCTTCGTATTCTGTGTCTCCCTCTCTCTGACCCTCCCCTGTTCACGCTCTCTCTCTCTCTCTCTCAAAATAAATAAAAATATTTTTTTTAACCGGGTAATAATAATAATAATAATAATAATAATAATAATAATAGATACCACTTACTGGCCACTATGTCACCTCACTGTGTGCCAGGCACTCTTCAGTGGTACATGTACATTATCTCTAATTCGCATCACACCACCATTAGGTAGGACCTTCAGTTTTAGATGTGGAAACTGAAGTTTAGAGTGCGTCATGCCTTGCTGCAGTTTACATAGTTTCAATAAACTGCAGAGCTGACATTGAAACGGAAGTAGTCATTGATTCCAGGAACCCACGGACTTATATCTTATTGCATGTCTTATTGCCATTATGTCTTGTTGCAACTGAGACCTCAGGGGACTATGACTTCATAAACACCCCTGTTACGCAAACCTTGAATGTTAGAATTTTGTGTGTAGTTGCCTCATTAATGTGAAGCCTCATCATAATAAAAGTTTGAATTGAAATCCAAGCAGCAATGCTTTTCTTCAGAAACTATATTTTTCCCTATAGGAAGACTCTTAAAAGGTCTATTGAAACTTAATGGCGAAAAGTAATTTTGTGTTTGTAAACTAGTGCATGAGATGAGTTTTTACCTGCTCATTACACACAACAGGGCATCAGGAGGACCTGTTGATATCGGCCCAGAGTACCAGCAAGACTTGGACAGGGAGCTTTTTAAGCTGAAGCAAATGTACGGTAAAGCAGACATGAACACTTTCCCTAACTTTACTTTTGAAGGTAAGCGTCTTCAATCATGGATTCATTCTTGCAGGAGATTTGTTTTAAGTTGAGAATATTTATGCTTTATACTTGGATTATTTACAGAATTAAGTGGCAGTCACATATAAATTTCTTAGGACAGCGACGTTTGCATGAGAGACTTAGGTATAAATGTTTGCCATTGGTGTGGGAGATTATATAGCAGGTTAAGTGGTGGGGATTTGAAGTTAAACTCCCTAATCTCGAATCTTGACAATATCACCTATGAGGTGTATGATCTTGGATAGTTAACTGGTGACTGTTTCCCATCTGACATTTGGGGAGAATTCTAATACCTTTCTTGTGGTTGTTGTAATTAAATGACACAATATATGTAAAGTCAGTTAATAGAGAGCCTGGTTTATAGTAAGTGCTTAATAAATCATTATCAATTGTAATATTTCCATGTAGGTGTTTAAAAACATGTTTAACACCATCTAAGTGTTAGAAAACCATAGATACTCACTAAAAAAAATCAAAAGGTTGATAAGTTAAAGACTGAAGCGTTCTAGAGAATGCATTTTATTGCAAAATAGCTAAGCTTGGACCTTTTTGTTCCTTTTCTTAGATCCCAAATTCGAAGTCATCGACAAACCCCAGTCCTGAAGAAATAATGTAAAATGTATTTAGTAATTTGTCCTGGATTAGTTGTACAACTGATTGGAAGTATTGGAATAATCACATTTCTCAACTGTCAAATGTTCTTTTAATTCTGATTCCAAATAAATTATTTGGTGATGTTGGATGTGCACTTGAGTGTTGAATTCTGTGTTTCGGCGTTGTTTTCAGATCTGCCCAGCTGGCTGTAATGCGGCAGGCGGAGATCTTGGATACAACTTGCCCACAGCCTGTCGTCCTGGTGTGCAGGGCTCTCCTTTTGCCAGTGGAGACTTGCCCCTAAGGCGAGCTGCCCTGACCCAAGGCACGTTTGCTGCGGGAGATGTTACTTTCCCAGAGAAGGTGGGCAAACCTTTTATCATAGCTTTTCCAGGAAATTCAAGTGAAGTTTGAATACTCACAGGAACATTCATTGTGTTTTAACTACCAGCCCCTCAAACGTTAAAATCTTCTCAAATGTTAAGTGCTTTTATCCCAATAGCCAGGTCCCTCCTCTTTCCTTGCAGTTTATGATCCTAGATCCATTACTGTGCTCCACAGATCGAGGAGGAAAGCTGGAGCGGGGTGGGAGTTCTACAAAGGAGCCTCCTTTGAAAAATTAATAAGCTGGATGGTGGTGTTTTGCCACAGGCGCATTAAAATTTGGTTACCTAGTGGCTCTTGAGGAAATTATTATTATTTTTTTAAAGGAAACCAGCTCTGCCTTTTAGTATCTGACAATCTGACTTGTGTCAATAAATATAGATCTTAATAAACCTTTAAAGGTTTCTTTGTTTTGTTTTGCTTTTTGGTACTGATTTTAAATCCTGTTTTCTTTAAGACATTGTATTTTCCACTTAAAAATACAGTGCTTATAAAGTGCAATGTGTATTTCCTTTCCCCGGGCGCATAGTCCATATGACCGGTTTATTTACTATGGCAACTCGACTTGAAAACAGCTGTGGAATTTGCTACAAATTTGGGTCTTTCAGATGTTGTGTGTGGAACAACGCTAGGCCAGACGAGGTGGGCCCAGAGGAGGCGCCACCAGACGGGGGAGCTCCACCACCGGGGGTGCCTCCAGGCTTTCTCTTCTCTCCTTCCACCCCCCCACCACCCCCCACCCGCAATCTGGGACAGTTTCATGACGATGGGGTTGTAGACTTTCTCCAGCTCTTTCTGCTGATAAAGGTTTTGGTTTTTGTTTTTTAAATATGACATAGGACAGCCTTCTTGATGAGGTTAGCTCACTCAAAAAGGAATGGAGTTTTACTGTGGGTGCCATTCTAGCTGGAGTCAAACCTGCTTAGGACTACCTTTTCCAAGAGACCTGCAAACATTTCCTAGTGATACGGGTGTGATTAAGCTAGTAGGATGTGTGGACTTGGCTTTGGGAGGGTAAAGTATTAGAAGAGCCCCCGTTTCTTCCAATGCTGCTAAGCGATAACAGTTCAGTTGACCTACTTTTATGTAAATAACTGCAGACACAGAAACAATTGGATGTTTGATTATTTCAAACATTGATTATGTTTGAAACTAAGGGTAATTGAGGAAACCCCATGGCTCAGGTTCTTCTCTAACCTCCCCTGAAACAACTCCACCCACCTGGGGCAGGCGAGCTGCCTGGGCTCCACGGGGCAGTGGCCAGTGTAGAGAGGGGCCTGATCCTTTCCAGCACCTGCTTCATCTCCCTTTCTTTTTTTCCTCACTCCGCCGCTCAGTTTAGCTGTATTTCACCTTTTATCATTTCACACCTACTTTCTCACACACTTTAAAAACTAATGTTTATTTTGAGAGAGCAGAGCATGAGCCAGGAAGGGGCAGAGAGAGAGGGAGAGAATCCCAAGGAGGCTCGGCACTGTCAACACAGAGCCTGACGTGGGGCTTGATCTCACAAACTGTGGCATGATCGTGACCTGAGCCGAAATCAAGAGTTGGATGCTCAACCAACTGAGCCACCCAGATGCCCCTCATATTTTAAAAAATCTGTCATGCAACTATTTGGAGTTCGCTTAAACATCCCAATCTCTTCCTTCATTGTGTAAACGTAAGGATTCTGGGCTACAAGGACACTGCATTAAGCACCTACTCCCGTGCCTACGTCATAGGGCATTTATTGCTAACTTTTGACCAGGGAAGTGCTTTTTTCCCAGAGGAATGCTTCAGTGGTGCTTTGAGTCATAGATGTGAAAGGCATCATCTTCCTTAGGGCCTCTTCCTCTTTCTAGTGAGGCCGCCCCAATCCTGTAACCTCGAGCCCTTATCTGTCACTTCAGCCTGCCAGTGCACTGCCTATCCTGTACTTAGCCGTAGATATTTATTACAGATGACCTCAGCCTTCTTGGTTTTAGCTTTGAAAATAGCTTTTCTCTCATGCCTGGTGTTACAGGTTGCATTGTGTCCCCCTAAAATTCATTTGTGGAAGTCCTAACCCCCCAGAGCCTCAAGATGTGATTATATTTGAAGATAGGACTTTTAGAGGGGGATTAAGTTAAAGTTAGGCCCTCAGGGTGGGCCTGAGTCCACTCTGACTGGTATCCTTATCAAAAGAGGGAATTTGAGTTGAAAAAAGGTACAAATAACTGGGAAGGGATGTACGTCTTACTTACCTAGTATTACCTTTTTTTTTAAATTTAAGTTTATTAATTTTGAGACAGAGTAAATGTGAGCAGGGGAGGGGCAGTGAGAGGGAGAGGGAATTCCAAGCCGCCCCATGCTCTCAGCATGGAGCCCCATGCAGGGCTCAAACCTATGAACTGTGAGATCATGACCTAAGCAGAAACCAAGAGTCAGACACTTAAACAACAGAGCCACCCGGGTGCCCCACTAGTCTTACCTTTAATTAAAATAACCAAAAAAGGCTTCTGTTCTATGCAATTTTTACATACTTGAATCCATTTAACGTAGGATTTTTTTGTTTGTTTTCAACTGTTCTTTGCTGTTACCCTTGGTGTAACAGAGCCTGTCAATGCTGGCTAGTTAGGGGCTGCATGTATAAATTCTTGGGGGGCTCTGTGGGCTAGGGGGTCTTCCTGTTGTACAGATTACCTAAATGGGAGGTCTGTTTCAACTCCACCTCTTCCAAACTTAACTTCAGATGTTTGACCTCAGACACTGACAAGAAGGCTCAAGGCCAGTTAATTTTGATGATGCCTACTTGACTATGGGAAATTTATACATCCTTGCCCTAAGAACATGGAGAAATAGGCCCTTCACCATTTCTCCTGCTGTCTTTCTTGATACCTTTGGCCAACTCTCACCCTGCTCAAATAGCTATTTCCTTGTTGGCAGGCACTTACAGGGATAGGCCAGACAGAAAAAATTATGAGCTGTGAGACTGGCGAGGGGTGAACTAGCCAGAGGTTACTAAGGGTGAAGGGAAGGTGTGGCATGAGAGAAGAAAGTAAGAATTGAAAAGAAAGTATGTTGGGGGCAAGAGAAAAAAACATCTTGTGTGAAACATCCCGGACCAGATGGACCAGGGTCTGTTAGACCCTGAGCCCTCACTTCCCTTTGTGAACTTGGTGGACTGACTCGGAGTCTGTTTCCTTGTATGCCAATGAGCACATGACCCGCTTCAGGATACCGTTGAGGTGAACGAGACTGTGTGCACCCTCATCTCCATCGACCTCCACCTGACGTGTATAAAATGTCTCATAGTTCTGACTTCTTATTTGCAGGGTATTTTTTCCCCTCAGCATTTGGGAGGTTGGCAGGCACCCAGATGAAAGACGAGATTCTAATCTTAAGCAGCTAAAGAGCTAACCTTGTAGCTCCAGATGGTAGGAGGGCGTAGTTTCCCGGGTTTTATTGAACAATAGGTGGATGGCTTTTCCCTCTCACCGGTTAAATGGGCCTAAAAAGTTAAACAAGTTCAGCTATTTTTATTAACATAGACTTTAATCAAACAAAATCATGAGGTGATGGAAATTCTTCACAAAGTCATACTAAAAAACAATCAATTGTTCCTGATTTAGCTAGGTTAAACCCCTAACTAAAAATAAATTAGATCTAGTTACAATAGCAACAATTATTAAAACAAAGTAAAACTTGCTTTTAGAGACTTGAACCCTCATCCTTATACAACACAATCTGACTGTAGGAAAACAAAGTGCTCTGTGAATTGTAATGAGGTTTTACTTCAATATTATGACATTATTAATGTTCAAGTCCCCCAAAAGCAAATGGAAACACAAGATATAGGTGGATATACCTTTAATAAATGGAAAATGGGTGCTCAACATTATGTCCTTTGTGTGGGAGTCAGCATTCTGTACACAATGACGTTTCCTTAGCCACATACAATATATTAAGATAATGTATAACGCATATTTGACTCAACGCGAGTGATGTATGTTAACACTGTGTAAGATGAATCCTCTGGCCGGATGGCTCAGCAACGTTCATCTGTTAGTAAAGCTAAGGCACTACATATGTTCCCCCCCAAATCTGGATCTGTGTCCTTTAAACTGAAGAACTTGATCTTGGGTGATGGTAGTTACGCCTGAAGAGCCATCTCTGAGACACACACACTCTTGGGCCCTCAGCCATGCAACAGGAAAACATTCCTCATACCAAAGCAAATCAAAGCATGGGCAGCATTTAGCTTAATTTTTTTTTTTGCAAAATCTTACAGATAGGTGTTTTTCTCCTGCTTCACCACCAGAAGTTGGAAAACTACGCGTGTGGGTCTGTGCCTCCTGTTTTTGTAAATAACGTTTTGTTGGAACACGAACGTGCCATTTCTTATTGTCTGTGGTTACTTTTGTGCTACAAAGGTGGAGTTGTGTGGTTGTAACAGGCACCATAAAACCAGTATGGCTTAAAATACCTACTAACTGGCCCTTTATAGGAAATATTGGAAGGAGTCCGGTGAGAAGCATCCAATGCCACAGACAAGTGGGGGGCAAGGCACAGTCTGCCAACGGGCATCTTCCCAGTGACCTGCTGTGGTGTCCAGGTACATGCTAGTGCTTAGGCCATTTGTTCACCCAATGAACCCTGGGATTTGATTTGCTTTGTCTATTGAGGGGAATAAAAATGGATTCCTTTAAAAGAAGCTTAACCTTGTTCAAAGTTGTCAAAGTTTGTGAGTAAGCTTTTCATCCAGATTTGCCCAGAACTGAAATGCCCTACGCATATTTTATTTTCAGTAGGAATTGAATAATCGCAATAAGTTACAGAAGATTATGCTTTTTAACACAGCCTAATTACACTTACTATTCCATAGATCATTGGAATTTTTTTTTGTAACATGAGCTTGGACACCTTTATGATTAATCCGTGGAGAAGCCAGATGACTGGACCGATTTTTCATTTCATTTGTCAGACAACCCCTTCTCTTCTCTACATCCCTGGCTCTTCAGTAAGCAGCACTGGCCAGCAAGGGACTTGGTCCACCCCAGGATTTCCCTGCATGATTATCAGAGACCAGTCTGAAGTCCCCATCATGCAGAGAAAGGTACCTGCAAAGTTATATGTGTGGGGTCCAGTGGCGAGGTCTGATATCAAGGTCATGGATCCTCTTCTAAGGGGTCTTAGGAGAAGGAAATAGCAACACGCAATTCAAGCGAAGTAAGACATTTGGGCTTGTGTTTGACTCTCAAAGTTGTATTTAACGAAGAAATCAATGACGCACACTAGGTGAGTGAGCTCTGGTCATTAGGTATTTTTCTTCATGTTGTTTTTGGTTCTCAGAAATAAAAATAAACACCAAGTGCAAATCCCTGGGAATAAGACCCACTCCTGCTACGTCCCTTCTGTGAATAGATTAGTGATAAATGAGCAGTGGAACAAAGATTGTATTAGGGGAGAAAAGAGGATTCTGGTAGAAATAAGATCAGAGGTTCCCTCTTGCATCTGTCAGTATTTTCTGAACCCTCTAAATCAGACTCTTGCGTAGAGGGTGGATGGCGTTTATATTTTCACACTCTGTGGACTAATTTCACAATCAGTATCATATATTTTAGTCCCTTTTTCTCGAAGTTAGGGCATTTAACATATCATAAACCCCAGAATACTACAAAGTATTGTGATTCTTTTAACTTCGTCCAGACACAAGAAGCCAGACTGTATTTTATTTAGGTGCTGACAGAACTATTTGTTTAAAATAACAATTTCAAGTAATTTAAAGATCGTAAAAATTAGAATGAAATACCAATTTAATCTCTTCATGTACCTCCTTGCAAAAGTAAGACAAAGCAGAGTTTTAAATCTTAATAGCTTGTGTAACAACTGTGGTTTTGGTGTATCTCAAAGGTGGAATTCATTAAATTATAAAAGATTTTGTATGCTTGAAATCCTAGAAAAAGAAAAAAACAGTATAATGTAGTCATTCATATTTAAAGAAATACATACATTTTTTGAGTACAAAGCTACATGCACTACGAGAATCTTATAGGTACAAACCAGCATATGTTTAACTCTATTTCATGGGTAATTAAATAAGTACTAGGAGACAAGGTCTTTCAAACTTTGCCTAAAGAGTAAGGAAGTAACAGTGGGAGTTAGAGCAGGAAAAATCTTATTTGCTAGGGGTGTACTACCAGCATCGACAGGGCGGAGGTCCGGGTGCTGTGAAGCATTCTACAATGCACAGTACGTAACCCTCCCAGCAAAGAATTATGCAAAACTGTAAGATTTCATTATCTAAGAAATTATAGATATAATGGGGCGCCTGGGTGGCTCAGTCAGCTAAGTGTCCAACTCCTGATTTTGGCTCAGGTCATGATCTCACGGTTCATGGATTCAAGCCCCACTGTCATCGCAGAGCCTGGTTGGGGTTCTCTCTCTCCCTCTCCCCTGCTTGCATTCTCTCTGTCTCAAAATAAATAAATAAAACTTAAAAAATAAAGACATTGCAATATAAGAACTATAAGAAATCGCCAGTGATGCCAAGCCTGAGAAATTCTGCTCTAGGGCAAAACCACAATTGGACGCTCGACCCTTTCAGTGTGTGGGGGCAACTGAGAGGAGAACGATGAAAAACCTAAACGGCTTTTGCTCTTCTGACTCCGCCACAAAGCATCTTTTTAAAAAAAATTTGGGGCACGTGGGTGGTTCAGTTGGTTAAGTGGCCGACTTTGGCTCAGGTCATGATCTCACGGTTCATGAGTTTGAGCCCTGCACTGGGCTCTGTGCTGACAGCTCAGAGCCTGGAGCCTGCTTCGGATTCAGTGTCTCCCTCTCTCTGCCCTTCCCCTACACATGCTCTGTCTCTCTGCCTCTCAAAATTAATAAAAAAATAAATGTTAAAAAAAGAATTACAAATATTAAAAAAGAATTTTTTTAATGTTTATTTTGAGAGAGACAGAGCATGAGTGGGGCAGGGGCAGAGGGAGAGAGGGAGACATAAAAACCCAAGCAGGCTCCAGGCTCTGAGCTGTCAGCACAGAGCCCGATGCGGGGCTCGAACCCATGAACCATGAGATCATGACCTGAGCCGCAGTCAGGTGCCCAAGTGACTGACCCACCCCGGCGCCCCACAAAGTGTCTCTTACTGTTTGTGGGATAAGATTATTGTATTCCACATTTAAGGAGTATTTTCTGTAAATTGTAGGAGTTACATATTGCTTTCTCTAAATATGGCCTACCGATTGCTTATGTACTAATGAAAGAATAATATGATTTTGGTGTAGTAAACTACAAAATAAAGTGACTTCTATGATAGAGTTTGGAGTAGACAATTTTAGAAAATAAAATTTTGACAGAAAAAAAAATCCATGGAGCAGTAAGTGGGTCATAAAGTTCATATCCATGAGAATCATTTATATGTTTAAAATACCAGTGTCTGCTGCCTACCCCAAGCTCTACAAATAGGATATCTAAGAGGATCCCTGCCACAGAGTGCCAAGGAATTCAGAAAACCCTTGCTCCGTTTCTCAAGAAAGGCCTTAGACCTCTAAAAACATTGGAAACCTTTCTTCCTTCCTCCCTCCCTCCCTCCTTCCTTCCTTCCTTCTTTCCTTCGTTTCCTTCCTTTCTTCCTCCCTCCCTCCCTCCCTCCCTTCCTCCCTCCCTCCATCCCTCCCTTCCTTCCTTCCTCCCTTCCTTCCTTCCCACATGCCTGAAAAATAATCCAGAAGGTCAAATATCCATCCAAAGAGCTACAAAATCTGAGCAATGATGGGATTTACTGCTTCACTGTAGTATTCGCAAATGCAAAAGGGTCCAAATTATGTGCCTACATCACTGAGTTAGATAATTCTTGCATGTCCTCAAGGATTTCTAAAATGTTCCTTTCGGTATTAGCAGAGGATATTCCATATCCCTAAAATTTCCAAGTTCTCTGAATAACCAAAGGAGAGTTCTGGAATCACAGATGTGCTGGAAGCCATCTGCTCAGGCCCACTGACAAGAATCAGGGTACCTGAATCCAGCTCTACCACAGTAATTCTGTGAGAACTTGTATCTGAATTTTCTCATCTAGGAAATGGAGCGATATTAATGATGCTCAGGAGGTTGACTAATAATAGCAAATATCATGGAAGAAAACAATGATATGGCAAAGCCCCATTGGTCTGCAAATGCCGGGCAACTTTATCATACCTCCCTAGACGGAGGATGGAAGCTAACACGTACTCAGGTCCCTCTAACGACCAGTAGTGGACACCAGCACAAAGCATATGGAAAATCAAAATCCTTCACTCTGTACAATCACCCATTTCCCTGCCCTGTTTCCCAAACACATCTGATATATAAATATGCTTTAAAAATACTCACGTTTTCACTGACTGTGGTGACTTTAGATGCAGAACTACATCTCCTGTTTGTAGAATATAAAAGACAATATTAAAAAAAATGCCAGGAACTGTAACTGAATTTCTTCTATTTATAGACAAATTTCACAGAGAAAGCCATGCAGCAAGGTGTCAGCCCGTGAAACCCTAGGTATCTCATTGTAGCCCTAGGACTAAAGATTTCTGTGGAATATGCAAACAGAAACTTACTCCTTTTTAACTTACCAATTTTTTAACATTTAGCATGTTGAAAGCTTGATCATTATCATCAAAATTCACTGTCTCCCATGGAAAGAAAGTAACTAGGGCTCTAGTCATCTGTTATAGGCTGAACTGTGTCCCCCTCAAAAATTCATGCTAAAGTCCCAACTACCGGTACCTCAAAATGTGACTATATTTGGAGATAGTCTTTAAAATGGTAATTAAATTCAAATGAGGTCATTAGGGTGGGCCCTAACCCAATATGGCTGCTGGCCATCCAGGAAGAGTGAATTTGGACACAAACACAGGCAGACGGAAGACAAGGTGAAGACAGAGAGAGGACTATCTATAAGCCAGGGAGAGAGGTCTGAAACAGATCCTTTCCTCATTGTCCCCAGGAGGAACCAACTTTGCTGTCATCTTGATCTGGATCTCTAGCCTCCAGAAGTGTAAGAAAATAAATTTCTGTTTAAGCCACTCAGTCTGTGGCACTTTGTTACGGCAGCCCTAGCAAATTAATATAACATCCAGTCCATTATCACAAGATCTTGAGGGTGATAGATTTGACAAATGGCAAAGATGTGTCTAGGAGTAAAGATATTGCCTCCCAGATTCCTACCTGCGTTAACAAAGACACTGTGATTGAAGAAAAGATTAGCTTTTCACCATAGCAATGCCAGCCTTTCCCCTTGTATAACATAGTGTTGTCCTTTGCTCAAAAGCCTCCAATTACTTTCTAGCTTATTCAATAAAAACCAAAGTCCTTACAATTACCTAGGGTGTATTTTGGGGTGCCTATACCCCAAAATGAGCAACCCTGTTTTCTGAACTCTCTTCCTCTGCTACTGCTGTCCCTGGTAACTTGGCGGTCATCTTGGACTTGTACTGGGATATTATTAGAGAGACCAGGGTTGAGTAGGAAGTCTGGGAACAGGAATTCAAAGGCAGCTAAGTCTTCAAAATGACTTAGAAGATGATCAAGAATCTGAAGTCGTGCAGCTGAGAGTAGAACGGAATGCCCATAGATCTGGGTTGGGTCTGCCATTTCCATGTACAGAGAAAGGACAGTGGCAAATCAAGTGCGCATGAACGTGGTGATCTCTGATTCCTAGATTTCTAATCCTAGTTATTTTCCACAAACTCCAGATTTATATATCCTGTTACTTACTAATATCTATTTTTGGAAGCTCAATAGGCATCTCAAATATTAAAATTCCAACACATTCCAGATTTTATCATCTAAGCCCCCAAATCTGCTCCCCTTGAAGTCCTGCACATTTCAGTAAATGGCAACTCTATTCTTCTCAGAGCGTGGGAGCCATCTTTGATTTTTCTCTTTTTCTCCCACATCCACATCCAACCGATCAGTACATTGTTTAAAATACACGCAGAAGCCTATTATTTCTCAACATCTCCAACAGCATCGCTTTGCAGCCATCGTTTTCTCTTGGCTAGATTACTGGGTAGTTTCCTAACCTGTCTCTCTGCTTCCTCTACTCTTTGTCACCTTATAGTTTATTCCTAACAGAGCAACTAATGTGAGCTTCTAAGAATTAAGTAACAGGATACTCCTCCATTCAAAACCTCCGATGACTTCCCATCTTACTCAGAATCAAAGGCAAACTCCTCACAACGGCCTAGAGGGGCTCCACTTCTTTTGTGCATCTCCTCTCTCCATCGTCCTCACTCTGTTTCAGCCACACCAGTCCCCTCAATATGCCTCAGACACTCCAGACAAACCTGGCCTCCAGACCTTTCCCTCTGTTCTTTCTCCTCTGCTTGAATGCTCCTCTCATGGGTATCTGCATGATTGCTCTTTCTGCTCTTTCAGGTCCTTCTCAAACATCACTTCATCTGTGAGGCCCTCCCTAGCCACCCTAAAGGACGATCTCCACTCCCGCCCTGTGCATTCTCTTACCCGCTTTAGTTTTCGTCACAACACTATGACAATCTGAAATACTGCAGAGTTTACATATGTGATTATTTTCCATAAGCTCCATGAGGCAGAGAGTTATTTGGTCTGTTTTGTTCATTGCCGTATTGCCATTCCCTAGGACAGCGTTGGGCACAAAATAAGTATTCAGTGTGAAAATGCTGTTAAGTAAAAATTTATTTGAAAATTTTTAATTTAGCAAAACACAGCAATATATTTTCCAAAGCAGTACTACGGGAATGCCTATAGGGTTAAATTAGTGACTACATTTCTCCTCTAGGTAATTGAACAACATTGACAGACAGGTATGAGGCATGAGGGGGTATGTATTTCTTGATAAATGAGTCACTTTGCATGGGATAAAACCTTCGCAAATAAGCCAGCGTTTCATGTTAGACTCCAAACAGATGGTTAACAGAAAATTAGTTGAGGTGGGGGAAAGACATGCATTTAAGAAAGTCTACTTACTGGAACGAGGTCTCTTCTAAAAAAGAATAAGTGTACATCATTAATGCAAGAGTTCATATGATATGATGCAGACTCATAATATATTAACATAATACACATTAATATATTAATATAAAAATTTAGGCGTAACTTATTTTTCTCATTCTTGATTCTCTCTTGTTATATCTGTACTTTCTAAATCAAGGTTAGCAAACATTTTCTGTAAAAGGCCACGAGGCAAATATTCAAGCTTTCTGGGCCAATAGGTAAAATTGAGGATATTGGGTAGGTACTTGTATAATGAGAGAACAAGTTTCCAAAAATTTTTATTAATAAAATTCAACATATAATAATAATCAAAGTCTTAAATATAGGTCTAATAATTGGAAGACTAGAATTCTTCTTTGAGGGGAATAACATTTCCCTTAATTGGGATTCAAAGTCAGTGTTCCTTATATCAAACAGATTGCAAATATTCATTTGTAAAAAAATTTTTAGCTTGTGGGCCACAGAAAAACAAGGGGCAGGCCAGATATGGTCCACGGGTCATAGTATGCCAACTCTTATCTGAAATGCAAGCAAGTTTAAGACAATGATCCTCTTGGATAGGTTGGAGTAATATTCTTCACTAATGAATACCGAATACCCAAGTCAAATCTTTAATTATTTTAAGAAAAATGCATTTACCAAATCTTCAATATAAATATTCAGACAGATACTCTTTCCAAGTAGAGAGAAAGAGGACCAGAATTCTGGAGTAATCGTGCCTGTAATTTCACTGGTGACCAGCAGGGGGACTCAGCGGGACTCCATTGAGAAAGTTAACATTTACACCAGACTAAGATTGGAGCGCTCAGGAAAAGAACTATCAATTCACAGAGCAGCTCTTCTTAATTATAGGAAACATTCTTGAAACAATGCTCATGGAGCTTACTATCTATTTATGGGTTAAGTTTTATGTTAGTATAAAATGTTTTTTAAACCTCAATTCCAAAATTAATGTTCACTGTGACACACTGGCTCTAAAACTTGCTTATGCTATAACTTTATTACTCTGTTAAAAAAAACTCCGCCTTGTACATGACTCCCAATGCACATGATGGAGTTCAGCTTTTGAGCTCTCAGATAATTTTAAGGACTGGGAGTAGAGAAATATACTAAGAGAATAAAACATTTTCTAGTAACTCATATATATCATCATCATTCATATCAAACCTATTTTATCATTAAATGGGGATTTGGAGTTACAAAAAGTCTAAACTTGAAGAATTACAAACTATGTGGGGAGCCCGGGTGGCTCAGAGTGGTTAAACACCCAACTCTTGGGGCGCCTGGGTGGCTCAGTCAGTTGAGCGTCTGGCTGTGGCTCAGGTCATGCTCTCGCGGTTCATGGGTTTGAGCTCTGTGTCAGGCTTTGTGCTGACAGCTAGCTCAGAGCCTGGAGCCTGTGTTCGGATTCTGTGTCTCCCTCTCTCTCTGACCCTCCCCTGCTCATGCTGTCTCTCTCTCTCTCAAAAATAAATAAAACCCTAAAAAATTTTTTTAATAATAATAAATAAACATTCAACTCTTGATTTTTGCTCAGGTCATGACCTCATGGTTCCCACACCAGGCTCTGCACTGACAGTGGGAAGCCTGCTAGACTGGCTCTCTCTTTGCCCCTCCCCCACTGGGCACGTACTCTCTCAAAATTAATGAACATTAAAAAATAAATAAAAACTTTGATCGGAAGTAACTGTAATACAATAGGTTTCTGGTTTTTATTGAACAATTCTCATATATACAACGGTGCTAAATTTGATATTCAACATTCCACTGTTCTACGCTGATAAAATATTTCACTGAATCTTCTTATGATAAAACTGGAAATCAGTTTACATCTTGAGATATGTAATTCCTAACTTAAAGGGATCCTAAATACATGTAAATATACTAGAAATACCCACCGACGCTGACTATCTCCTAGTAAGTACTGTGGCATTATGCTCCTCCAGGGTGCCTCGCGCATTAGTCTCTAGTAGAGACATCATGTAGAAAAACCAACGAAAACTAGTCTCTAGAGTTCGTTAGAACTAATCGGGAGAAACAATGTCTCATAAGAAAACTATGTTGTCTAGCAAAGAGGGTGAAATCCACTTACTTGAAAAGTAGCCATTCCTCTGAGCATAGCACACACCAAGGCCACACACAGAAATCACAAAGGCCACACCTACGACAGCTGCTATGATGCCACTTACGTTGAGATTATCTGGAATGCAAAATAAACCATGCGTGAATTTGCCTCAGACAGAGGGACTGATGTAGTCATTAAATTGAAAACATTCAAAAACGCTCCCCTTGAGAGCTATACCATAAACACGGATCGTTTCATGCTGTTGAAGCCTGTTCAACTGTTTCACTTCCAGGACAAGGTTCGAAATTGCTTGAAAATATTTACAATTAAGTTTTGAGGGGCACCTGGGCGATTCAGTCAGTTAAGCAGCTGACTCTTCATTTCGGCTCAGGTCATGATTTCACTGCTCATGGGATTGAGCCCCAGGTCAGGCTCTGTGAAGGGCCTGCCTGGGATTCTCTCTCTCCCTTTTTCTCTCTCTCTCTGACCCTCTTGCATACACGCTCCCTCTGTCAAAATAAATAAACTTAAAAAAGTAAGCATTAAGTTTTGCAAGAATCTTAAAGAAATTCTGTGATTCAGAAATAACATGTATGGTATATGCTCCAGCATTCATTTGGAGAGATAAATACTTCAAAAGATTAAATATCACATTGGAAGTAACCTTCAAAGTTCAGTGAGTTCAAGTATTCTACCACCGTATCCCCCCAAATTCTACTTAAAATTCTACATCATCATCTGTGTCATTTTTACCAACAATGGAAAACTCATTCGGCTCCAAAGAAAGCTGTGTGACTGTTGTTCTATGAAACTGTGAGTCAGTAACACCTTTCTTGAGTTTAATCAGGCTTGTGTGTGTGTCCACATACATACATACACACTCACATACATATATATGCCACTAAGCTGTCATCCCATTAGGTTTAAAATGAACTAAACTCCCCAAGACTTTTCCTGTTGTTATTAAGTCATCTTCCCTCTAACGTAGGATAACTGGATTTTTTTGGACCTCACTTTGAAATCACTACCATGTTACCAACTTGTGAGGTTTTTTTCAGATTCCAAGAATTAGATTATTAACCTTTCAAGATTAATACTTCTGTAATTGGGAGCTGCGTCAAAAATTACCCTCATTCAAGTAATTAATAAAACGATGATTATGATTGTGTTAGAGAAAGAACTATGGAAGAGACTATTACACACACACACACACACACACACACACACACACACACCATCACGTAATGGGATCTATCACACCCTCTGGGTATGGGATCCAACTATGTGTGAATCCATCAGAAAGTTAATTTGGATCACATTCCTCCAGCTTGTCCATGAGGATTTCATAAGCCACACTCTTCTGTCATTTGGATACTGCCTGTGTATTGATTAATATGTAAATTACCTATACTTTTTAAAGGGACGATTCTTCAAAGTGTTCTTCTTTTTAAAAGCAAGTATTAGTTATAATGTGATTAAATAACTTGGAGAAAATTTTAGGTAGCATTTTCTCAACAGAAATTTTAGATATTTAAAAGCATTGCACCATTTGGGAAAGATTGTTTAAAAGAAATATTATTTAAGTGGATATGCTTATCATAAAACTTTCTGGTCTCAAATTTTTTTTAATTTTTCTTTTTTTTTGAGAGAGAGAAAGAGAGAGAGAAAGAGAGACAGAGGGTAAGTAGGGGAGGGGTAGAGAGAGGGAGACACAGAATCTGAAGCAGGCTCCAGGCTCTGAGCTAGCTGTCAGCACAGAGCCCAATGCGGGGCTTGAACTCATGAACCGTGAGATCATGCATGACCTGAGCCAAAGTTGGATGCTTAACCAACTGAGCCACCCAGCCACAAAATTTTTTTCTAATCTAATGCCAAGTGTTATTAATTTTCTCATATATCTCTGAAATATTAACTGATTTTTAAAAATGTTTATTTATTTTTGAGAAAGACAGACAGACCATGAGCGAGGGAGGGGCAGAGAGCAAGGGAGACAGAATCCAAAGCAGACTCCAGGCTCTGAGCTATCAGCACAAAGCCTGATGTGGGGCTCAAACCCATGACTTGAGCCGGTCAGACACTTAACTGACTGAGCCACACAGGCACCCCTGTTAACTGATTTTTTTAAGAAAGAAAACTGGATATGTCTTTTGAAAGGCTGAGTAATTTGACCAGAGTAGAAGACATTAATTATTGCTTAGTATAAACTCATTTCATTCTTAGGGTCACCTAGCTGGCTCAATTGGTAGAGTATGTGACTCTTGATCTCAGGGTTGTAAGTTAAAGCACCATGCTGGGTATAGAGATTACTTAAAAGTAAAATCTTAAAAAAACTACAATGACAACAACTCAGGAGCACCTTGGGGGCTCGGTTGGTTAAGCATCTGACTTCGGCTTAGGTCATGATCTCACAGTTCATGAGTTCGAGCCCCATCTGGAGCCTGCTTCAGATTCTGTGTCTCCCTCTCTTTCTCCGTCCTCCCCCACTAAAAAAATAAAAATAAATAAACCCAGTTCATTTTTTCTTGAGTATTCAGAGATCAATGAGATCCAGATATTTATTTACTTTAAAAAATGGTGGAGGGGCGCCTGGGTGGCTCAGTCAGTTAAGCATCCAACTCTTGATATTAGCTCAGGTCATGATCTCATGGTTTGTAGGTTTGAGCTAGTGTCAGTCAGGCTCTGTGCTAATAGCGCGGAGCCTGGTTGGGATTTTCTCTCTCCTCTCTCTCTCTCCCTTTCTTTCAAAAGTAAATAAAAAATCTTTAAAAACAAAAAATCTTTGTAAAAATAATGGAGAGGGAATATCCACAATATTCATAATCTTTTTTTTAAAGTTTATTTAGAGAGAGAAAGTGCAAGTGGGAGAGGGACAGAGAGAGAGGGGGAGAGAGAGAATCCCAAGAAGACTCTACACTTTCAGCGCAGAGCCTGATGCGGGGCTCAAACTCACAAACTGTGAGATCACAACCTGAGCTGAAGTGAAACGCTTAACTGACTGAGCCACCCAGGGTCCCTACAATATTCACAATCTAAGGCAAATGAAATTAATGGGGGAAAATCTACAATAATCATAATCTAAGGCAAACTGATAACTTCAAAATGAAACTTCCGGGGTGCCTGGGTGGCTCAGTCGGTTGAGCATCTGGCTTTGGCTCAGGTCATGATCTGTTTGTGGGTTCGAGCCCCGCGTCGGGCTCTGTGCTGACAGCTAGCTCAGAGCCTGGAGACTGCTTTGGATTCTGTATCTCCCTCTCTTTCTGACCACCCCCTGCTCTCGCTGTCTCTCTCTGTCTCTTAAAATAAATTAAAAACATTAAAAAAAATTTTTTTTCAAAATGAAACTCCTTAGAACTAAACAGTAGCTACTATTTTTTTTTTTTGTAGTAGTAGTCAAATAATGTGGTATCTATGAAGGTTTCAACCTCAAGGTTATTATCTGACAAAAATGTGTCTTGGTTTGACAGTGAGCTTGACATCTAACAACAACAAAAAAAGGTGTCTTATCCTGGAAGACACGGTATAAATTTTATTTTACTTTTTTTAGTGAAATGGAAGGACTCTTGTAAGTTAGAGGTAAGTTGTCCTCATGCATCTGCCGCTTGCCAGGAGATGATAGTGAGCAAGTAGGTGCCTTGTGACACTAACGAGACAATGGAACACACACAAACCTATTGTGTTCTTTCTTTGGGAAAAAAAGTCCACTATGAAAGGCAGGTATCCTTAAGGTGACTGAAAGGAAAAGAGCCAAACTGTTAAAATACTAAGTGTGAGTGGAGGTCTTGAGTTTGACGGGGGCAGCTTGGGAATAATCACCAGATCCATGATTTACCTTCTTCCTGAACTTCAAAAAGAGCTTTTTTAGAACAGTTAACAGATTCTTTTTGCAGTTACAAGTTATTGGTGATGGTTTAAAAAAATCCCTTGACATGTGATTTCATGATTTCTCATGTATTTCAAAAGATATAAATTCCCAGGATCAATGGATGAGCATTAAACAAACTAATTTTAACTTATAAGCTAATTTATACTAGAAAGAGGAGATAGTGTGAAAATCCTAGTTATAAAAAAATTTTTTTTATAGTTTATTTATTTTTGAGACAGAGAGAGACAGAGCATGAGTAGGGGAGGGGCAGAGAGAGAGGGAGATACAGAATCTGAAGCAGGCTCCGGGCACTGAGCTGTCAGCACAGAGACTGATGCAGGGCTCGAACCCATGAACCATGAGATCATGACCTGAGCTGAAGTCGGACGCTTAACTGACTGAGCCACCCAGGTGCCCCTGAAAATCTTAGTTAAATTAAAGTGGTGATACTAGCAAAACACAAACAACTAAGATTCATCTATTATGTATTTATTTACTCCAGGCCAGGAAGAAAACATTAACGAGTATGTTAAAACCATGACTTCTATATTGTTTCTTAAGGTGAGACTAAATTAGGCAGTGAAATTAAATAGGGCTGTGTAAAGACAAAAAACTAAAATAGTAATAGTGCAGGGGGTATAAGGTTATAGTAAAAAAACCATGAGGATAGTATGTGAATGAATGAATTCAGGGTAACACTGTTCTGATAAATTTTTCTAATGATAACTCCAAAGCAGCACTAAGAGGGATACTGTTTTTTTTTTAAATGTTTATTTTTATTTTTGAGAGAGAGAGATAGAGACAGAGCACAAGCGGTGCAGGGGCACAGAATCCAAAGCAGGCTCTAGGCTCCGAGCTGTCAGCACAGAGCCCAATGTGGGGCTTGAACTCACAAACCGTGAGATCATGACCTGGTCTGAAGTGAGACGCTTAACCGACTGAGCTACTGAGGAGCCCCAAGAAGGATGTTTTCTGATATTTTAAGCAAATACTTAGTTTGACTGTAACTATCAACACTTGTGTGAATTTGGTGGATAATATGTATCTCTGAATTTCAAAAAGACACTTGTGGAAATTAGAACACACTACTGAGTATCTTATACTTTACGGTATCCTGAGTCTAACAAGACTATATTTTCTTTAAAAGAGAACTGGGTGGCTCAGTTGGTTAAGTGTTCGACTTTGGCTCAGGTCATGATCTCACGTTTGTGGGTTTGAGCCCCGCATTGGGCTCTGTGCTGACAGCTCAGAGCCTGGAGCCTGCTTCAGATTTTGTGTCTCCCTCTCTCTCTGCCCCTCTGCGCTCCTGCTCTCTCTCTCTGTCTCAAAAATAAATAAAACATTAAAAAAATTTAAAAGAGAATTTAAACACCAAGAGTTTAACTGTACATAAACAACACAGATTAGCGTGCCTGTATCTACGTATCTCTGAGCACACTGCAAAAACGACCTCACAGAGGTGAAGACAAACTCCTGAGCCAAGGGGAGCCGTGGGTCCTCAGCTTCAGGGTGCAGCCTTCCTGAGTGACCTTTCACCCCACAGGTGCCATCTCTAGCTACCTCTCTCCATTACACACCTGCAAAACACAGGACTTTCACAAAGGGAGCATTGAACCAAATTATTCAAAACAAAATAAAAAAAAAATCTGCTTTGAAGCTCATATCATCTGAAAAGATTCCTGAGTACTAATTTTATTGAATTTTAATTATTTTTGCCTTGAGAACCTCTTCTGTGATAAGTGAAGCACCGTATTTTAAGGGATTGAAAAAAATTACCAGCAATAACCTGATAATAACAACTAAAATAGCCAACGATATGCCAGTATTATTGTAACCCTTTCAAATATTGAATTGTTTTTTTTTTTTTTTTAACTAAACTCTACTCCCAACATGGGACTTGCACTCCCGACTCTGAGATCAAGAGTCACTCGCTCTACCGACTGAGCCAGGCAGGCACCCCCTCAAATACTGATGAGTTGACTTTTCATAATAACCCCATGAAGAAAGCATATTACTAATTCCATTGCGGGGGGGGGGGGTGCTGAGGCTAAATAATTTGCCTAAGAATATGGAGGTAGGAAGTGACAGAGCTGGAAATCCAATCCCATACCGAATCCTTGACCCTGGGCAATTTGTAACACTCATAGCGTTTGTTTGAAAGAAGACTGCCTAGGCAAGCGTATTTTTAAAGCAATTATCTGAACCATTAAAAAACTTGGAAAGTATAATGCTAAACATTCTTGGCTTGTTTGGGAGACAAACTAAGAACAGAATGTTTGCTTTTTGCAACACATTATATCCAAGCGAATTTTATTTTATTTTTATTTTTTTAATGCTTTTTATTTATTTTTGAGAGACAAAGAGAGACAGCGCGAGCAGGGGAGGGTCAGAGAGAGAGGAAAACACAGAATCTGAAACAGGCTCCAGGCTCTGAGCTAGCAGTCAGCACAGAGCCCGACGCAGGGCTCGAACCCACGAACCGTGAGATCTGACCTGAACCGAATCCGGACGCTTAACCGTCCCAGCCACCCAGGTGCCCCTCCAAGCGAATTTTAAACACTCCTCTGGTTTATCTTTCAAATCGCTCTGCCTGATCCGACCCCTTGCTCCTTCCTCTCCCCAAGCACTTGCGCGCTCTGACTGCCGGCCACTGTTCCTCCCCGTACCTCTTGCTTACCTACTTGCATCCGCTTCCCGCTACACCTGCTGCGTCCGATGGAATTAAAGGCTTCACAGGAATATACCCCACTGTCTAGTTTTGAAACAGTGTTAAATTGCTGTTTGTGGAGGAAAAATAAACATATATTTTAAGCAATAAATCTCTAAGGAGACTCCTAAAGTAACCACGTCCCTTGAATTGAATTTTAGCAATAAGTTGGTCTTTCCGTTTTCATGACCTTTTTTATACCTTTACCGTGAATCCAAAAATCTGCCATGATTTCAAGGGGTAAACAGCTGTTTATTTTGACAGAGAAGGACGTAAATATATATATGGGGAAGTGTCTTGCTTTTGTGATACTGAGGAAGTGGTATGGTCAAGAAGGCAGTGGGCATTTTTTAAAGTTTATAGCACATGGTTGTAAGATGTTTTGTTGGAATTTCTAATTCCTAGGACACATCACATGGAAAGGCAGGCCCCCTTGGTCTGAAAGGGCTAATGCAGCTTTCTCAGCCACAAGTGATTTCCCTGCAGCAGCAAACAGTCAACACTTCCTCTAAAGGGCCAGAACTACTACCAGGAAGTAGCTTAGGGTCTAGGAAGATTGTAATCAGTGTAGTTCGGAGGGTTACAAATTCTCTCAGTTGTAGAATTCTTGAAAATTCTGGAAGGATAAAGGTCTAATCTTTGCCCCTTCTACTCTCTGCCAAAATAACTGAAAGGTAAGACTTTGGTATTACAGGCTTCATAATTGTTATTAGTGGATTTATTCCCTTGGTGAATGTCTGGAAGGAAGGCAGGGAGGAGGAAGGAAGGAAGGAAGGAATGAGGGAGGGAGGGAGGAGGAGGGAGGAAGGAGGAAGGGAGGGAGGAGGAGGGAGGAAGGAAGGAGGGAAGGAAAGGTGGAGAGAGGGAAGGTAGGAGGGAGGGAGGGAGGAGGCAGGAGGAGGAGGGAGGGAGAGAACGCAGTGGGTCCTGGACACCATAAAGGACCCTGCCAGTGCAGAGGCTGAGAGGGGTACTCAGAATCCCTCTTTCGCTGCCCTCCTGTCACACCCTCAATGCTGCAGCGGTCACTGTTGACTGCATCCTTGACACGCATAATCTCTAAGGACCACCTCCTCATTGTCTTAGATCCTCATGCAATATGTGTTCCTAAAAGCAGCCAGGCTTTTGATCCATGAACTCCCTTTTCTCTCTCACTTTTCATCTCCCACTACCTACATCACTTTCTTTTGTATATGCTTCTACGTGATGGGACAGAAAGCTTCTCCTCGTGTACTTCACGTTATGACGTCATCTCTCCCTGCCCCCAAAGCCAGACTGTAAAAATATTCACCAGGAATGCAAGGCCAAGGGTAAATATTAACAATAAGTCAGACTAAAACCATAAATGATTTACTAGTGCATAACTAATAATTGAAAGGAAGTCATTATCATCCATCCACAGGAAGTAACCCACCCCTGCCCTGCCCTGGTGCATCGCTTTAACATCATAAGAGATTTCAAGGTTTGAGGCCAAGTGGGGGAGGTGAGTCTGTATCATCTCAAACTCACCTTGGGGCTTTTATCACCTGCTCTGAGAAAAAATAAATTTGAAAAGTAAATATAGCGAAGTGTGATGGCAGGTTTTCTGCCCAAGGTCTTAGTGTAAAATTTATCGGACCTGCTGACTGAGCCCGCTGACTGCAAGGGCCAGTGTGGCCCTCCTCAAGGAGCCACTTCCAACAATATGCTTTATTATTTACCGGAGGATCTAGTGTGTAAATGCTACTGGGTGCGAGTAGATTGAAGAAACAAACCTTCTGAGATTTGTTAAAATTTTTATTATTAGTTCTCTGTATTGTCTTCCCATCTCCTTTCCCATCACTTCCCTGGGCATGGGCCATCCTTCTTGCCGCCCCGCCCCCTCCACTTAAGCAATGGTTATCAGCCCTCTATTCTCCATCATTCCAGTTCTATTCATTTTTCTTCTCCAAATACAAGACAGCTATTAGGCCAATGTGTAACATGACCTACCAGAGTCCCAGATTTTGAATCCACTGTATATGAGCTGTTGGCGTGGTAGCCAAGTTTTCGATTCTCCAACAAAGGGGTGCCATCTTTAAACCACAGGTACTCAGGAGCCGGATTCCCTTCTTTGTCTTGACATCGCAGCTCTACCACAGTTCCGCTCAGAGCAGAGCTGGGGATGTTACATGATGGAACTGCTGGCGCCACTGAAGGATGGAAATCAAAGGGCACTGGGTATTTCTAAGCTAGCCAAGGATTTTAACAGCTAGGTAAAGATGGATTTATTGGACACCCGTGAGAGAGACTGGCTACTTGTTCAAGGGATCCATTTCCTTTCTTCATGGGCACACAGCTAGACCATGTTTGCCAGGCCCCTTGCAGCCAGATGGAGTCATATACTTGAGTTCTGGCCAATGGCATGTGGAAAAGTGATATATGCCCTTTCTAGACCTGATTCTAGACCATAAATACTAATCTCGGTACTACTTTGAAGAGATTGTGGAGATGTAACAAAGGTCCCAAACCTATTGTCTTTTAAAATAGGGAGACTACACGTGGAAAGAGCCTAAATATCCATCAACTGACAAATGGATCAAGATGTGGTTTATATATACAATGGAATACCACATGGCAATGAATCTGGCCATTTTTAGTAACATGGATGGAACTCAAGGGTGTCATGCTAAGTGAAATAAGTCAGGCAGAGAAAGACAGATACCATATGTTTTCACTTATATGTGGAACAGGAGAAACTTAATAGAGGACCATGGGGGAGGAGAGGGGGAGAAAAAATAGTTAAGGAGAGGGAGGGAGGCAAACCATAAGAGACTCTTAAATACTGAAAACAAACCAAGGGTTGATGGGGGCGGGGGAGAGGGCCGGGTGATGGGCATGGAGGAGGGCACTTGTTGGGATGAGCATTGGGTATTATATGGAAACCAACCTGACAATAAATTACATTAAATAAATAAATAAATAAAAATAAAATAGGGGAGATTACATAGATGGGTCTGACCTAATCACATGACCCCTTGAAAAGTCATCTTCTCTGATTGGTCACAGAAGGGAAAGTCAGACATTCAAAGCCCAGGAGGGATTCAACATGCTTTTGTTGGACTGTGGGTGAAGAGGACCACGTGACAAGGAATGCGGTGCCTCCAGGAGCCGAATGTGGCCCCCAGCTTCTAGCCAGCATGGGATGGAGACTTAGTTGTACAGCCACAGGAACTGATATGTGCCAACAACAGTGGGCTTAGCAGCAGACGTTTCCCCAGAGCCTTCAGACAAGAACTCAGCCCAGCTGACTTCCTGATTTCATTCTTATGATACTCCAGGCAGAGAGGACAGCCTTGTCTCCTGGACTTCTGGTCTACAGAACTGTGAGCTCATAAGTGGGTGGTGTTTCCAGCTGCTAGGTTTGTGATCCTTTGTTACATAGCAATGGAAGACTAATGTACCAGCTGAATCTGCTGCAAGGTCTTCTGAATTAAATTTCTACTATACTAGTGCATCACTAGTATTTTAGAAGACCCTGGGTTATATAGAAAAAAGAGGAGTGATTTGGCTCTCCATGATCAACGGTTTATATTAACATCTATGGAGAAGAAAAGATCATGTTCCTACATCAATTGTCATCATGAGCGATTAGTATCTATCAATGATTCTCACAGTAACTAGATATATTGGCTCTGGAGTCAACTCCGCCAGGATCCAAATCCTGGTCCAGACACTTATTGGCTCTGTAGACTTGGGTAAGTCACTTAGCTTCTATTTTCTCATCTATAAAAATGAAGTAGTCAGTGAAGATTAAGTAAAATTACATACATGAAAAAGGCTAATACAGCTAGCTGCACAGTAAATGCTCATTTCCCTTCTTTACCAGATAACTTCTAACTCTTTTCTCCGACCTACTTTTTTGTTTTATTGCCTTTCCATCATCCTATATGATAGGATTTTACATTGTAAGAGATACAAGACCACATCTACTGAAAGATACTGAAAAATAAACTCTTAGGGAAATGCTCTTATGTACAGGATAGGGCCATTAGATTTACCTCAATCTTAAATGAGAAGAGATTTTGTCAGAACAAATGAGTAAGCATAAAATTTCAGCAGCAAATTAGGTGAAAGGAGATATAGCCAAGATTTTGCAGGAAAGGTGGTGATTTCTAGAACTTTCCTGACTGGGGTCCCAGGTTGCCTCATTGCCCCAGGGCCGGGTGATGGGGATGAGGGTGGGGAACAGTGATCCCAGAGATACAAGCCCTTCATACCTAGTACTTCCAGAATGACCGTATCTTCTTCCAGGTTTTGGCCCTTCTCCCGTGGGGCACTAACTTCACAACGATATTTCCCAGCATCATTTCTTGTAACATTTTTGATCCGTATATTGTAATCTATCATATCGGCTCGATGTTTTAAATCACCTTTTGGAAAAAGACAATGGTATTAAAAATAACGCAACTACCTTCCTCAAGTCACTTCATTTTTATTCTATTTGTCCTTCTAAGCACTGAATTATTTAGAGGTAAATTGTTTTAGCATTTCATCTATTATTATCAATACTTTAAAAGCTCATTACATATTCAACAGGAAAAACAGGAAGTGGAAAGAAATGTATAAAAAATTAAAAATAAAGCCCTACCAAATGGTAGTGGTATTTATCTTCTATTTGCCCTCCTCCCCTAAGTCTAAGTCTTGACTCTTTAGTCTTTTTAGTGATGGCCTTGCTTTCTAGATGGTGATATGGAAATAGGGTAACATGAGGACAACTGAGCAGTGACCCTCCATCTCACTTCCACACCGTCTCTTCTTCCTTTCTCTCAAGAGCCTAATCTCCTGCGCAAGCAAGAACAATTGCATTTTACACCCTTTATAAATGAGCTGAGACATGAAGGTCCCAGGGTCTCCATGGAGTTCACCTTCTTCTGTTCTCTGTCCTATTTTTGGGGTGTCATGTTCTAGGCCTCAGTCACCGCCGGCTTCATCTCATACTTACAAGACATATTCTCTTTCACCCCACACAAAAATAAACTCAAAATGGATTAAAGACCTAAATGTGAGACGTGAAACCATAAAAATCCTCAAAGAAAGCACAGGTAGTAATTTTTCTGACAGCGGCCATAGCAACATTTTCCTAGAGAGATCTCCTGAGGCAAGAGAAATAACAGCAAAAAATAAACTACTAGGACTACATCAAAATAAAAAGTTTCTTCAATGAAGGAGACAATTAACAAAATTAAAAGGCAACCTATGGAATGGAAGAAGATATTTGCGAATCATGTATTTGCTAAAGGGCTATATATCCAAAATATATGTCCAAAATATATGTCCAAAATATATAAAGAACTGATATGACTCAATACCCCAAAACAAATAATCCAATTTAAAAATGGTCAGAAGACATGAACAGACATTTCTCCAACAAAGATACACACCGATGGCCAACA
This sequence comes from Suricata suricatta, assembly GCF_006229205.1. Lineage (NCBI taxonomy): Eukaryota > Metazoa > Chordata > Mammalia > Carnivora > Herpestidae > Suricata > Suricata suricatta. The sequence continues at coordinate 20,085,243 of NC_043704.1, forward strand.
GACACATGAAAAGATGCTCAAAAACACACCTCATGAGGGAAATGCAAATCAAAAGTACAATCAGATACCACCACACATCAGTGAGATGGCTAACATCAAGAACATAAGAAACAACAAATGTTGGTGAAGTTGTAGAGAAAAAAGAACACTTGTGCACTGCTGGTGGGAATCCAAACTGGTGCAACTATTGTGGAAAACTGTATGGAAGTTCCTCAAACATTAAAAATAGAACTATCATATCACTGGGCATTTACACAAAAGATACAAAAATTCTCAGAGCGATAACATGCACCCCTATGTTTATTGCAGTGTGTTATTTACAACAGCCAAACTGAGGAAGCAGCCTAAGTGTCCATCGATAGATGTATGGATAAAGAAGATGAGGTATATATACAAAAGAATATCATTCAGCCATAAAAAGAATGAAATTTTGCCACTTGCAACAATATGGATAGAGCTAGAGGCTATTAAGCTAAAAGAAAGAAATCAGTCAGAGAAAGACAAATGCCATATGATTTTACTCATATGTGGAATTTAAGAAACAAATGAACACAGGGAAAAAACCAGAGAGAGACAAAGACAAACCAAGAGATAGACTCCTAATTATAGAGAAAAAACTGATGGTTACCAAAGGGGAGATGGGTAGGGGGATGGGGGAAATATGGGATAGGGATTAAAGAGTATAGTTATGATGAAAAAGTAAAACAAAATAAAATAAAATAAAATAATCCCCCACAGTCTCCATGATTAGCCCTGTCCTGTTTCTATTTGTAAATTAAAGAATCCAGGCTGTACTCGGTGTTCTCTTGCTCTCACCTCATCAAGTCTTACCTCGAAGAGACTGCTGGTAGTAGACCAAGGAGACACCGCTCTGTCCCACTTTCTTCCACTCTAATCTGGAGTATATGGTATTCTTTGTGTGTTTGCAGGTTAATAAAGCCTCTAGAAACAACAAAAATGTTTATTTTTTAGTTGTCCCTATGAATTTATATTTTACTTAAGTAAACTGTTAAACAGCCTTAAGCTATTCCTTTTCTTTCATTCATTCATTCACTCATTCACTGATTCATAAATCACTTCAACCGACTCCATGTTGGCTTGACCCAAAGACGAACCCTGAGAGCATTCTAGCTCTTCTCCATAATAACTGCATGACCCTATGTTACTGACTCTACTTCTTGAGCCTCAGTTACCATCTGTAAAATAAGACAGAATTTCATAGAGTTGAAGTGAGTCTTCAAATACAATAATATATGCAAAGCACACGTGCCTGGACATAGTGACTAATGTAAAAATGGCAGTCATGGTCGTCAATGATTTATCTCACTATTCCCAGCCTCTGTCATCAAGGAGGGTACAGTTTGGTGTTAGAGGCAAACAAGATCATGTAATTTTGTTCCATTGTGATAAGTGCCATAAGTGCCACGGAGGTTAACAGAGGGTGCTTCACACCCAGTGCCTCAGAAAGTCACCTAGCCCAGCCTGTGGAATCCATATACGTTCCATCAAGAAGCTACATTCTCATTCAGATTCTTTCTTTTACAACCCTCTCTATGGATGTATTGCTACACACCCAGTATGGACTTCTGTTAAATCATGGATTCCTACTCTGACCTCTATCCAGAAAATTATGAAAAGATTTAGTCTTGGCATCTAGTTTAACAGCTTCCTTGTAGTTCATTTAAGTTACTTTACTACAGGAAATGTACTGCAGTCACGTCTTTAAAGAATTCCTGGAACCTTGAAGGAACCCCCACTTTTAATTGTCCAAACAAGATGACTGAGGTGGGGAGAAATCCTGTGTCTGCTTTGAGTTGCCAGAAGGAACCTGTTTTTGTAAATATTTCAGTCAGGCAGTCTAGAGTGTCACCTTCATATTTCTGAGACTTTTTTCCCCACAATGCATATAGTTTGACCCCCAAAGCACCAATCTTTCACTAGCAGAGAAATTATGTTAAAATCCTTTCCATTCCTCTTATTTTGATGTAGGAGATTTAATGCCATTTAAAAAAAATTTTTTTATGTTTATATATTTTTGGGCAAGAGGCAGAGTGTGAGTGGGGGAGGAGCTGAGAAAGAGGGAGACACAGAATCCGAGGCAGACTCCAGGCTCTGAGCTGTCAGCACAGAGCCCGACGCAGGGCTCGAACTCACAAACTGTGAGATCTGACCTAAGTCGAAGTCGCATGCTCAACTGACTGAGCCACCCAGGCGCCCCAGATTTAATCCTATTTTAAAAAAGAATTCAGGATATTACATGATATGGTAGATTAGAGTGCAATACTTGTATTATCCCAGGTTTTTAATTATGGACACACATATGGACAAAAAGCCTGCTGGAATGTGTATGAAAATATTAAGCCAACGATTATTTTTGTGATATTATTATGATTTTTCTTTTTCTTATATGTAGCTTCTAATTTTTCTTTTAGTTTGACCCATATTGTTAGAAAAGAATAAAAGGTAATGGAAAATAGAAAACAGAACAGAGAAAAGAAAGGCAAGGAGTAAAAAAAAAAACAACCCACAAAATTTGCTTTCAAGAATGCCTGAAGTCTTCAGGGCAGGTTTACATTACAAAGAGACACCATTTTACAGACATGTTTACAATAATGCTACAAAGACAAATGTGTGCGGAGGGACTTGTCTGAGGAAACACAGTTCTGTTCTGTTGATTAAGGAGAATGGGTGGTGACTTTCCGGAGTCTTGAGTTTTAGATAAGTTTCCTTCCCGTATTTTGTTGAGTTTCCAACAATTAAACACACACCCACACTCATTTTTAGCCCACATGCCTACATCTTAGGAATTAATTTGTACTCAGTCACACTGTTCATATATTTCTTATATTTAATAGAGACACACACACACACACACACACACACAGCCCTTTTCACCAAGATTTGACTTCTCTCCTCATTGCTCTATGGGAAACCTCTGCAGAAATTTTAATAAAAAATGAACCAGGGGCGCCAGAATGGCTCAGTCGGTTAAGCGTCCGACTTCGGCTTAGGTCATAATCTCACGGTTCATGGGTTCAAGCCCCGCATCACGCTCTGTGCTGACAGCTAGCTCAGAAGCTGGAGCCTGCTTCAGGTTCTGTGTTTCCTTCTCTCTCTGACTCTCCCCTGCTCTCACTGTCTCTCTCTGTCTCTCAAAAATAAAAATTAAAAAAAACATTAAAAATATGAACCAATTGTTAGTCTAACTACAGTGACATCACTCCAGTTTCACTCCCAATGGCCATGTAAGACGTGGAGGAATGGTCTCTCCAATTTGTCCAACTATTGATACTTGCTGTGTGTCTGCCTTGTTCCTGAGCTATATCAGTGAACAAAACACAGATACCTGTTATTTTGGGTCTTGAAATTTGCAGGGGGAATCAGGTACATAAGAAATATCATAAAATGAATTAAATGCCACATTAGGAGGCACTGAGCACTATGGAAATAAAGTAGAGTAAATCAGGATAGAGTATGAGTGCTATGGAAACAAAATAGAGTACATCAGGAATGTCGGGGTACAACTGCAAAAAAAAATAAAACCAGAGTAGTCAGAGTTCAACTCAATTAGGGAGTGACATTTGACCAAAGACTTAAAAAAAGAAATTAGAATTCTTTAGAATTTGAATACAAATTTCCTAGAATTCTAAATCAGAATTCACCATGTGTTTCTCTGGGAGTATTCTGAGCAAGGCAAGGACCAGTGGCTAGATCCGAAGGTGCCAAAACCATGACCTCCAGCACTGTGAGAATCATGGCAACGACATGAGGATAAAGAACTAAATGAACAGAGAAGCTAACTACCACAGACTCTCCTCTCTCTTTTCAGCTAAAATGCGGCACTTATGATCAGTATAATTCTGTAGGTAGCCCTCAGGGTAATTAAACCTTCTTTAAAGGCACGGACTTTGGAGTTGGAGCTCTGCCGCATACAATGTGTGTGATGTTGGGCAAATTACTTAACTCTTTTTGAACATTATACTCACATCTGTGCAAAGGAAAAATAATAACTTATAAAGTTATTGTGAAGAGTATATGAGGAAATATAGACTTGGTATATACTTATACAAATACTTGAGGTAATGTACTTATGTAGTTGGTACATAGCACATGCTCTGTCAATGGTTATAACTGCTTTTACTCACGAGAAACTTCTAGTCATTGTAGTTGAAGTATCCCTGGACACGATAGAAATCCATGCTTTATACAACCCAAATTTACCTAAAAAGCACTCTAATTGAACTAAAATGTTATTTCAGTTTTAGACAGCAAAGTTTATGATACAGACATAAATCATATTTTCTCAAAGCAAGGCATAATAAACCACAAAAAATGCACCATGTTTCTTTAATAAGATGATTATTTCATTTCCAAAAATATGTTTCCTTTGGATCGAGGAAAGGGATTTCTTTGTTTAGGAGAGCCATTAGAAATAACTATTTTCATGTAGCGAAACAGTCACATTTAGGAATCACATCGATAGAAAGCCCTATGAACTTTATTTTTTCTAGGATTCTGTACTGCTAATTATCTTTGGATTTCATTCTCTGTGCTCAAGTGAAAAATCATCAAAATTTTATAAAAGGCAAAAACAGAATTGATACTACCAAAGCAGTTCTAAAGAATTACAAAGAAATTCCTTCTGTGAAAAAAAAGGCATTCGATTACACTGATTTATGATTCTCAGGATTGGACACTCTGCATAAAAGATGTTCATATAATTTATAAGTCTAGCAAAGCTGCCCTCACCTCAGTCTTGCTCTGTTCTTGGCATCACTATGGGAAGTGACACAAAACAGAGGTACTGACAAGATGCATGATTTGTTGACATCAGAGAGACAAGAAGCAAAAACTGAAATGAATGGAGTAGAACATATCTACACATAGACATAAATTATAAAACACTTTAGACTTTAACTAAAATTAACTTACTGCATAAGAAATCCTGCAACTAAAATGTGGACGATGACAGAAATTTATTTTTGCCTTTTAAGGAGAGCTAGGTTGGAATGACTGGAGCACATATAAAATAGAATCAAAGTATAATTCTTAATTTAAAGGAGCAGAGGGGAAACAAAACAATAGAAAATAAATACTTAGGAGTAAGACTAACATTTGCAGTTTTTTTTATATTATTTTTATATTGCAGGATTTTTTATATTAAAAATAAAACACACATTACAAATAATATAAACAGTACAAGATTTTAGTTTGGAGTGATGGAAATTTTTGCAACTAGACAGAAGTGGTAGTTACACAACGTTGTGAATGTACTAAATGCCACTGAGTCACTCACTTGAACGTGAATTTCACCTCAATTTCTTATGCATTTTGTTTTAAGTTTATTTATTTTGAGAGAGACAGAGAGAGAGAGCACACAAAGGGGCAGAGAGAAAGGGAGAGAGAGAATCCCAAGCAGGCTCCACACTGTCAGTGCAGAGCCTAACGCAGGGCTCGAATTCACGAACTGTGAGACCATGACCTGATCAAAAGTTGGATGCTTGGGGCACCTGGGTGGCTGAGTTGGTTAAGATGTGAACTGCGGCTCAGGTCATGATCTCACAGTCCGTGGGTTCAAGCCCTGCATCGGGCTCTGTGCTGACAGCTCAGATCCTGGAGCCTGCTTCTGATTCTGTGTCTCTGTCTCTGCTCCTCCCCAACTCCTGCTCTGTCACTCTCTCTCAAAATTAAATAAACATTAAAAAAATTAAAAAAAAATTTTTTTTAATTTATTTTTGATAGACAGACAGAGACAGCGCGAACAGGGGAGGGTCAGAGAGAGAGGGAGACACAGAATTCGAAGCAGACTCCAGGCTCTGAGCTGTCAGCACAGAGCCCGACGTGGGGCTCTAACCCACGAACCGTGAGATCACGACCTGAGCCGAAGCTGGACGCTTAACTGACTGAGCCACCCAGGCGCCCCCCAAAAAAAATTTTTTTTAAATTGGATGCTTAATCGACTGAGTCACCCAGGCACCCCTCACCTTAATACATTTTTTTAAAGTAACCTAAGACTGAAGAGTCCTCACTGAGATATCATGCCCTGGGGATGGGCAGAAGTGGGGACAGCCATGTGTATTGATGGTATCCAGCTGGTCCCAACAGGGAGACCCTCCAGGAAAGTACAAAGTAGGAGGATTCACTTCCTTTGTCCCTCACAGAATCCTGGCCCGTCTTTTCCTCTCACTGTGTGATCCCTCTTTTGGTCTTTCTAGTCAACTTTTTGACATTTGGTTTATCCTGTTTATCCTCCATAGCCCTAAATTACTCCCAATCATTCATTTGCTCTTCCCGCTTCTCTCTACTTGAAGCTAATTTATGATAAAGAGGAAGTGTTTTATTAGCCTAATCATATAAAATATTCGGACTTTTAAAAGAACTAAGTTAACTGAAGTAGTTATTTAAGTGATTTGTTACCAAGTGATGTGTTACTTTTGAATGGCCCGCTGATGTTTATTATGGCATATATTTACCGAACAAGCATATTTTTACAACACCATGTGCCAGACACTATTGCCAATACTAGTTAAATACTAATCTACTTAGTTCCTTCTCACCCAGCTCTCTTCTTTAATCTTTGCCTCTTTCCTTCAAACCTATCTCTCTACACTCCAGGAACCTACGACATGCCTGAAGAAGAGGAGTCAGACACATTTGAAACTTGTTTCTTGAATGTTTACAATCTCTGGCCTAAGCAAGCACCACACTTAGGAAACAGCAATGCTTCTGTTTGCCTAGTATTATTGTGTTCTAGGTAAAAGAGCCTTCAGAAAAGCAGTAGGGAATCAGTATTTGAAGTAAACTTATAAAGGCCCTTAAAACATTTTTCTTTGTTACTAGAACCTTTACACTTTTTAAACTGTGGTTAAATACACATGACATTTGTCATCTTAACCATTTTTAACTTATTCCCATCTTAATAATTTTTTAATTTTTCAGTCGTGTTAAGTACATTCACATTGTTAAGCAAACCATCTCCAGAACTTTTTCGTCTTGCAAAACGGAAGCTTTATGCCCATGAAACAGCAACTCCGTGATAAATATACTTAAGAAGCTAAAATAAATAAATAACAAAATGTTACCCCCAAATGGGCTATAGTAATGTCCTCTTAAATACACTAAGTAGAGTGGGGTTTGCAGCGTTAATTTCCATTTGCTGTACCCTGCTGGCTGGAAACTTTGTGAGACCTCCATCTGCCAGCTTCACAAATTAGATTTGCGTTGTCGTAGATAATTTACGCAATAAGAGGTCTCCTTAGTCCATCCGGTCTTTCACCGAACGTCCAAAATTTCCACTGAGGAGGTGGAGAAAGAATTCTCAAGTGGAAACAGCACAGAGTAGCATTTTGGAAGGAAAAATTAGTGTGAAGTAAGGCAGAGGGTCCCAACAAATAGAAAGATAACATTATATGCGTCATACTTTTGAGATAAACAACACGGTCCGTGAAAATCAGTTAAGTTACTCTACCTTGATACTCTATTGCTGTGACTACTTGGTCTTTTGCGGCAGAGAATCCAAAGGCCTTATGATCTGAAAGATTAAAACAGATAAGATAATTAAGATAGCACCAATGGCCACTTGCAAATGAATGGCACCATAAGGAAAAATGGCCTAACGTTTGATGACTGCTTCACACATTTGTAACCCATAGGTTTTGAAGTATCAGAATAAGAAAACCAAGCCAAACCGTGGATATCCCTCCCATTTTTCATACTGTGGTTTTCTGCTTTCCTTTCACAAAGCAAAACCCATGAATCTATTAGGGCTTCATGACAGACAACACAATTTCACAAGCCTGATTGTTAAACAGGCGTGTTTTTCCCTTAATTTAGCTTAATATGCAATATAGTGCGTAAGGTATCGCCCCTTTAAGATAAAAGCTAATTATTTAAGGTTTTAAGTTGCTTTACAAACTTATCCTTCGATTATACCTATATTATATAGAAATGGGTCACTCAAAATATATTTGACTATGAAACATATACATAATACATAGTGTATATTAACTTATATATACAATTTTGGTGAAAAATGCAAGCAGAACATCTTCATTTTTCTCCCAAACATTTCCAGAATTTCCAGAATTGTTTTAAAGGATTGAAATGACTGACCAATTATAATGGCTAATTTTTTTTCTAATTATTTTATTTTCATGCATAGGGAAATCTCACTGTTATTATGGTATTTATGATAGGGTTTATGCCCCCCCCATACCTCCCCCCCCAAACTCTAAGAGCTCTGAGATGGCTTAGGAAATAGAAGTGGGAGAAGGATGGGTCAAGGTGGAATGAAAACAAAGTCAACCTGCCCCAGGGGCCCGCAGTGAATGGATTGCTACCACCTGGGCAGTGATTTGCCCTTTAGGATTCCAGCAGTGGTGGCCAAAGGAGGTGCATCCTAACTCCCACGGCTTTTATCCTCTCAGCAACGGAAAGCAGCAGCATCCATTCAGAGATGCACTTCGTAGGACCCGAATCCAGGGAGGACTCTGTAGCGTGGGTCCTTGTAACAAAGTGCACTGTCCAGCATGATGAGTGCCGGCTCTTGTTAGAGTCAGCAACGTCCTGCGAGCAGACGGTCTCTGGCTTCGTAGTTTCTAAAGGAGTCGTGCACAGCACTATAAAGGAGGAGTGCACAGCACTGAACTGTGGCGAAATGAAGGCACTTCTGTGAGAGTTTTGCTTTGTGATTATATAAATTACAATAGAAGTAAAGCCAGAGTGGTGCTGGATGCGAATCACAGACCGACTGAGCTTGGGATTGGAAAGACCTTCGGATGGATGTGTTTCTTTTCAGACTCAGCAGTTGACTTGCCCAGGGTCCCATGGTGAGGAAGGACATAGTCCAGTCTCCTGTCCTCCAGTCCGTTTCTTCCCACGCCCTCCAGTTACAGCTGTGAATCCTGGTTGAAGACAGGCACTTCCCTTCTGATGATGATGATGATGATGATGATGATGACGATGATGATGATATGATGATGATGATATCATCACTTTCATAAACCCACATAGAAATTTTCATTTTGAAAAGAACTTTTACATTTTAAAAAGAGCTTTTACTTTTTTTTACATTTTTTTAAATGTTTTATTTTTGAGAGAGAGAGAGACAGCGTGAGCAGAGGAGGGGCAGAGAGAGAGGAGACACAGAATCTGAAGCAGGCTCCAGGCTCTGAGCTGTCAGCACAGAGCCTGACTCGGGGCTCAAACCCACGAACCGTGACATCATGACCTGAGCCGAAGCAGGACGGTTAACCAACTGAGCCACTCAGGCACCCCCTACTTTTTTTTTATTTGATAACATTCATTATTCAAAACAACTCTGTGTTGTAGGCATGATTAAGACTTCAATAACAAAGTAGTAGAACCAGGAAATAAAACTTTTAAAAAATGTTTATTTATTTTTTTTATTTTTTTTATTTTTTGTCTTTATTTTGAGAGACAGGGACAGAGAATGATCAGGAGAAGGGTAGAGAGAGAGGGAGACACAGACTCTGAAACAGGCTCCAGGCTCTGAGCCAGCTGTCAGCACAGCGCCTGACATGGGATGCGAACCCACAGACCGTGAGATCATGACTTGAGCCGAAGCCATACGCTTAACCGACTGAGCCACCCAGGCGCCCCTGTTTATTTATTTTTGATAGAGAAAGAGAGACAGAGCCCGAGGAGGGGAGAGGGAGAGAAAAGAGAGGGAGACACAAAATCCAAAGCAGGCTCCAGGCTCTGAGTGTCAGCACAGAACGCTATGCGGACTCTCATGAGCCATGAGATCATGACTTGAGCCAAAGTCGGATGCTTAACTGAATGAGCCACTCAGCGCCCCCCCCCCCTTGAATTTCTTAACTATGAAATAATTTATTACATTTCAGGGAAGGAGGAAAAAATGTTTCATAAAACATGCCATCTTTGATTTACCCCTCTATATGTACATTGACCTATAAATTAATCTTCCCTGTTCTGGACTTGATCACTCCTAAGGAATACATGCTGTTTTGGTTAACTTTCCTTCTCTTTCTCTCCTTAGAAGCCTGGACAGCAAATATAACTGTGAAATTAAAACTCCTAGAGACCTACAGGCCTCAACTGTCAAGCTCTCCTAATACTTTTCAATTATTCAGGTTCGATATCTCTAAATTGCAAACATCTTTGTTAGGCAAGTCAGCAAAACTGGTGTCTATGCAAAGAATGTAGAATTGAGCTGGTCCTTTTTATTGACAGTTATAATATATATAATATAATATATTATATATATGGACAGATAGATATAATATATAATATATACACATATATATGCACACACACAATTTTAAAGATTTTTATTTTTAAGTAAACTCTACACCCAACATGGGGCTTGAACTCACAACCCCATGATCAAATGTTGTGCACTGCACTGACTAAGCCGGCCGGGCACCCCCACGTTGTAAATATATTTATAAACAGCAGAACTATGTTGCTAGTCTTAGAGAGACGTCAGGTCACCAAAGAGTGATTTCAGAATGTCACTTTTACTTGTATGTTTAAAAAAAAATGAAGGGGTCCAAGCGATCTTTTTAGGTATCTCCCTTTTCCCTTTTCCATTTACTTCTGTCACATATCAGAATATGTCCCTTAGTCCTCTGAACCCCACTGTCACCCCTATTTGCCTTTCTTTTCCGGTTTCTCCTTCCCGTCCCCAACTTGGTTTTGTAGATCCCTAAGGTAGAGTCCGGATCTCCAGAGACCAGAGGGAGGGAAGACACTAAGCTGGCCAACCCAAAACGCCAGGACCTCGTACGTTCTTGCTGCATTCGAGCCACATGATCGCTGAGCATTTCCCAATTCCAAACCATTTTTGTGTGAAACTTTCAAAGCCCACTTTGAAAAAGTCTCTTTTCTCTGTTAGCAATGTGTAAATGAGTGCACTCAGAGAAGTTCTGATTGTGACAGGCATTGCTTGTGATTTTTGAACTATTTTAGTACCTTTTTTAGACAAAACAATGACGACTTATATTCCCTAGAAACCAACGGAGGGAGAAAGCTGGGAAAACAGAAAAAGATCATCTTTGTTCCTTCCACATCATCACATCTTTGAACTTTTCAAACACTGCACGGCCTACTGAGAAGGTTTATTTTCTTCAGCCGGCTTGGGTCTTCTTTCGTTTGAGGTGAATGTTAGTCCAATATGAGACGGAAGAGTTAGCACTGGCTCAATTATTTTCCCCTCTCCTCAATTCCAGTTTACTACTTGCTAAAATGTCCATTGAAAAAGATTTCTTAAATGTTCAAAAATCACTTAAAAAGTTTTATGGAAAAGTAACAGCTGTTAACTTCAGAAATTTTATCAGTTTCTTCAAAACTTGAATATCTATGTATATGAATAGAAAAAAGTGTCCCAGATACTAAAAAGAGGATTGTCTGAATTGGCAAAACTATGAAAGCCAAAAAAACTATTAATAAAGAGATACTAATTCTTGATACCTGAATATTTATTTCTGATATTTTAAGTGTTGTCTTCTAACTATGCTGCTTCCTCTGGTTCTATTTACTGCTAGTCTTGCTTTTATTTGAGTAAAAATATTAAAAATGCATGGGTCATCTATGAGGAACTTATTTAAGCACAAAGCTGTGAATCTTAAAAGAAATAATTATTTATTATAAGAGTTCTGTCTTGTTTCAAGCCTTTCTGGCCTTGGAATTCAGTTGCATTTTGTTTGTTGTTGTTGTTGTTGTTTTTAACTTGAACCCAGTAACTTTATGAAAACAAATGTTGGACTTTATATCAACATTTTACTAACAGATTTTAGGAGGAGTCTCTGTTGGCGGCTTTCTCGAACTGATTTTTATTTTTTCTTCACTTTTCCAGAAAGAGTGTAAAAAGAAAACAAACAAAAAATTGTCCTGTAAGTCTACTGGTGAGGTCACCAATTGTCTTAAAGTTAGCTACAAAACATCTTTAATAGTTTTGGATGTGTTCCAAAATCACTGGCAGAAGTTCATAAAATGAGGTTAAGAGAGAATTATTTCTGTAACTGCTAACAACTCCATGTAATCCCTACCCAAATGGAACCTTTTGTGTTTCTTTTCCCCAAACTCTAAACATAAAATTTCTTACATTGTCTATCACTCATCTAAAATACTCTTGTGCAATTAAGAATATTCTAGTATGATTAAGAATAAATATTTATACCACAATTTTAAAATTTGCTTAAAAAGTATTATTAAAGTACAGCTACATGGATGGAACTAGAGGATATCATGCTAAGCAAAATTAGTCAGAGAAAGACAAGTATCATAGGACTTCACTCATGTGAGGAATTTAAGATACAAAACAGATGAACATAGGGGAAGGGAAGCAAAAATAACATAAAAACAGGGAGGGGAACAAAAACACAAGAGACTCTTAAATGTGGAGAATAAACGGAGGGTTACTGGAGGGGTTATGGGAGGGGGGATGGGCTACATGGGTAAGAGGCATTAAGGAATCTACTCTTGAAATCATTGTGGAACTAAATGCTGACTAACTTGGAGGTAAATTTTTAAAAATTAATTAAATAAAAAAACTTTTTAAAGTATTATTAAAGTAACACTTTGGGGGCACCCCAGTGGCTCAGTTGATTAAGCATCCAACACTTGATTTTAGCTTAGGTCATGATCTCACAGTTCAGGAAATTGAACCCCAGGCAGCCTCCAAGCACAGAGCCTGCTTAGAATTGTCTCTCTCCCTCTCTCTTTGCTCCTCCCCTCTCATTCTCTCTCTCTCTCAAAATAAGTAAATAAACAACAACAACAACCAAAAATAATAATAAAGTAATGCTTTTAATTGGGAACACGATTAGGAAAAATTGATGTGTTACAGAGGTTTTTTTTGTTCTAAGAGTGCATTATAGAGAGTACCAAGGAAGTTATAAAAACTGGATATTAGTTATTTCATAAGTTTGCAAAAATGACAATTAATAGCCATGTGGTTTTAACTATCACTAATATACAATTACTGTACTAACATATGGAAAAGATGCATGGGTCTAGTAGTAACAGATAAAATAATACCATCCAGTATTTATTACAGATTAATATTTATAAGGTAGAAATAACCCAGTGAAGTAGGAAATTAGGAATTCGATAATATGCTCATGTATGAAACTATCATCGGGCGGTGGGAGGGGGGAGCACGAGAGGGTGGAGATGAGGGGGAGAGGGAAGGGGAGGGGGAGAGAGACACACCCAAACACACATGTCCTTCTAGTCTCTCAAACTGGACATTCTGGCCCTTCCTTTAAATGAGACCTTGATATTCTATATTCAGAGAAAGGGAAACCATACCAAAGTATAAGAAAAAAATAGAGGTGCCTGGGTGGCTCAGTCAGTTAAGCGTCAAGCATCTGACTTCGGCTCTGGTCATGATCTCACAGTTCATGGGTTAGAGCCCGGCATTGGGCTCTTGCTGACAGGTCAGAGCCTGGAGCCTGTCTTTGGATTCTGTGCCTCCCTCTCTCTCTGGCCCTCCCCTGCTCATGCTGTCTGTCTCTCTCTCTCTCAAAAATAAATAAAACATTAAATTTTTTTTTAAAAAAAACAAAGTATAAGAAAAAATAAATGATGTGACTTTAGACCGACCCGTGGCTGATGTCCTGGTGAGTTAATGATGACCTAAAGAATTAAAGAGTGATTTTAACTATGAATAAATTTTCCCCTTAACCACCTAGCATCTAAGTAAGATGCAACTCTACTGTGTTAATATCCTCATTTGATAGATGTGAGGATTGAGAGAGGTCCTTTATCAAGGTCATGTTAGAAAGCAGAGAAGCAGAGATGTGCAGTTTCATCTAGTTGGTCTGGCTCCACACACCCTTCCTCCACCCCCTTCATTCTCAACTCAGCACAAGGCACTGTGACAAAATCATAGAAAACTGGATTCTGTTAGACACTCTGCAGATGGCTTCACATCCATTTTCTTTTTTATTTACGTTTGTTTATTTTGAGAGAGTGTGAGTAGGGGAGGGGCAGAGAGAGGAAGAGAGAGAGAATCTCAAGCAGGCTCTGCACTGACAGCATCTACACAGGGCTCCATCTCACAAACCATGAGATCATGACCTGAGCCAAAATCAAGAGTCAGAAGCTTTACTGACTAAGCCACCCAGGCACCCCCACGTTCATTTTCCATCTTTAGGATTGTAAAGATACTGTTCAGAAAGTATATGACAGATTGTCGTTTTAAGAGAGCAAGTGTTACTGGGCAAATATTTATGGTGAAGGAACTAGTAATTTGAATAAACCTTATATATTTATTATATACTGCACTAAAGTTTCATGCCCTCTCTTCTCTTCTGTTTTTTTAAATCGCTTGAGTATAAAAAGAGTGATAAGAGTGATCGGTGTTTCAGAATTGAGGACATAGTTGTCTTCTTATAAATTGTATGCTTTAGTAAATTTAGGGAAACTTTCAGGGCATTCTGTTACCAAAACAACTGAATGATAATATTTGGGGGGTGATATTAGATAGCGATGAAGTAAATTAATGTCTTACAGAAAAAATAAATTCTCAAAAAATGTTTAAAATATTCTTCAGGCACATCTTTCAATATTTAACGGTGGCCTGTGATACTGGAAAGCCATCAGTTGGCTGAATTTCTCACGAGGTACTCCCCGTTAGGACCTGAAAGAAGCGGTTTTTGGACTCTGAGATCTTTCTTGAATATTCTCCGAGTGACAATCCCAGCCAAACACAATTTGTTCACCAGGGGCATTAACTATAGATTTTATGTAAATGGTAACAGTCAATTCAACTCCAGTAGACTCTCAAGATAAGATGAAGAAATGTCAGGGGGCCTGGGTGGCTCTGTTAGTTAAGTGTCTGACTCTTGATTTCAGCTCAGGTCATGATCTCATGGTTTGTGAGATTGAGCCCCGCATCGGGCTCTACACTGACATTGCTGAGCCCTGCTTGGGATTCTCTCTCTCTCAAAATAAATAAACATTTATAAAAGATGAAGATACTAGTAAGAATCACACACTCTATGGAAGGCACGGATGTTGGCCATTCTATGTTCTGATAGGTTCTCCCTAAGATTAAGGTGACAGGAAAACGAAATCTTTATTAGTATAAAATAAATTGTTACGAAAGATGCCAGATATCAAAATAGACACATGGTGTAAAGGCAAAGAACACTAAAATGGGAGAGGTAAAGAATAATTCACTAATTGACTCATGTGGTCTGGATTGTGTCTCAGGCACTTCCTTTTATTAGAGATGGTACATCAAGCTTTGAGAGCCTGATGACATTTTAACTTAACATTATTCATTGCCCTTTGGTCTGAAATTATAGTTACTAACTCCTACCCTGCAATATGGTTTTTCAACATTAAAAGTCCAGAACCACCGTCAGTATTTGATAGTTATATTTCTAAGCAGAAGTGAACATACTAGCATAATTGTCAAATAAATCATTTTTGAGAGCAGGTATTTCTCTAGAGTTCTGATCAGCTCTGGGCAAAAAGAGCTAAAATCACGTTTCTGAATCTGGGTTCTGAACTCTTGTTCTGAATCACTAAAGCGTGTGAATCTGGGAATCCCTGCCCAAAATGTCCTAACAGCTGATACACACAGATTACCCAGGGGCTTTTTGATAGTGAAATGGTTATTCTGCAGTCATTTGATAAACATAAATCCACTTAACCAACATATGCAAGCAGAACTCTACCATCTACTAAGCTCTCGCCACCCTGACCCCCCACATAGATGCTTGCTTTAAACTCACTGCACCTCTGGAGGCTTATTTCTCTGCTTTACTGAATGAATTTGGGGAATCACTTTGATGCATCCAATGTTTTCATTTTTTGAAAGCACAAACATGCAGTAGTGAATACAAATTACATTTTACAGGGATTAGCACAGAATGTCAAAAATATTCTCTAATACTTCTAATCTGTCCAATTTATAGTTTGCAAATGAAGATAGAGCACTGCTAATGTTTACTCTTTTTCTCAATTAGGAAGTTTATAAAATATAATGAACAAACACAGAAAGGGAGGACACACTGTGAGTTGAATAAGGCTTTCACTTTGGGTCGTCCCTTGCAATAGCCCCTCCAAAGGTCCTGGGAGGGTGGTGAGGTGGGAAGGCTTAGCAATGAGTGCACGTTCTGTAAAACTTTCAAGAACAAGATTTTCTTTTCTTGGTACAATTTTTCTTTTTTTTTTTTAAATTTTTTCTAATGTTTTTTACTTATTTTTGAGAGACAGAGACAGCATGAGCAAGAGAGGGTCAGAGACAGAAGGAGACACAGAATCTGAGGCAGGCTCCAGGCTCTGAGCTAGCTGTCAGCACAGAGCCCGATGCGGGGCTCGAACTCACTAACCATGAGATCATGACCTGAACCGAAGCCGGACGCTCAACCGACTGAGCCACCCAGGTGCCCCACTATAATTTTTCTTAGCAAGGGCTCTAATAGTCCACTTTTGCACACAATTATGGCCTTCTCCTTATTGAATTTTTAGCTTTCTAGACTTGACTACCTATAATAAAGAAAGTGATCTCCAGAATTCATTGTCTGGTCGTTCAACCTTTAAAACCCTAAGGATTTTATGTGACCAACAACTGAGAGCACCTCTGCCCTCTCCTTCTCTCTCAAATCTCACTTCTGAAAATGTGGGGGTTGTATGAATTTTATTTTTCATCTCTCCTGCTAGATGATGACGCATAAAAGCTTATTAACTAATATGTCATTAATTAAATTCTATTACCATAAATGCTTCCAGACGAGATTTGAAAACTAAGGGCAACCCTCCCAACTTTTAATGTTGCTTCATGTTTCCTTTCATTAGTCTTCAGGAAGCCAAAGGAACAAGAACCATTTATTCTGAAATGCAGTACACGGGAACAATGGTTTGGCATTGCTTAACTGTCATATTTTACAACTGTGAGGCAAGACTTGTCAGAATTAGTTACCCTGATTTCTCAGGTGCTTTACATCCAGGGACTATAATCTCTCCCCCTTTTAGGTAAAGACAGTTCTCAGACTCATTCTTTTCATTTTGAAACTGGCTCTACACATCCAACAGTAAGCTAACACCAGAATGCACCCTTTAAGGTCAGTCAACTAGACCCATAAAGGAAATGGTTAAATGGAAGTTTGTACTATAGATTGGACGTTTGGGATCCCCCCCCACCCGCCGCCACTAAAATTCACGCGTTGAAATCCTAACACCCCATATGATGGGATTAGGAAGTGGGGTTTTGTAGGGGGAGGTCAGGAGGATGGAGGCTTCATGAATGGGAATAGTGCCCTATGAAGAGACCCCAGAGATCCCCATTTCAGCCATGTGAGGACGCGGCAGGAAGGTGGCAATGTGGAACCAGGAAGCACGCTCTCACTAGACACTGGATCTGCCACCGCCTTGGTCATGGAATTTCTAGCCTCCAGAACCATGAGAAATAGAAATAGAGGTTTGTTTCTGAGCTACCCGGTCTATGGTGTCTTCACTCTGGCAGCCTGAACTAAGACAATCTGCACACATTCAAATCAGAGCTGCATCCTGAGCTGGGCAGGACATGCGTAGGTACCACTAGAGATAAAATTTTTGAAACTTATTCAGATGAAGTAGTTAAAAAATGGGCAAAAGTACGTGTGTTCAAATATGGTGTATAAAAGTTTAATTGTCACAAAATACAGGTAAAATGGTTGATATCCTGTGTGGCATACGGATGACTGGATTTGTGACAGAATCAACCAGATAGTTTAAAATAATGTAAAGGTATTCTTAGCACTTCAGTTTTTGATGAGATGCTATCAGAATTGACTTCTCATCCAGGGGCACGTGAGTGGCTCAGTGAGTTGAGCGTCCGACCTCGGCTCAGGTCCTGATCTCACAGTTTGTGGGTTTGAGCCCCGCGTCGGGCTCTGTGCTGACAGCTAGCTCAGAGCCTGGAGCCTGCTTCAGATTCTGTACCTCCCTTTCTCTCTGACCCTCCCTTGCTCACACTGTCTCTCTCTCTGTCTCTCAAAAATGAATAAAAAACATTAAAAAATTTTTTAAAACTGACTTCTCATCAAATGGGATAAATTGCGAAATACACCATCGCCATTTTCAACAGCTTGGCTTTTTGACTAAACGTTATCTGAAATCAAACAAAAAGCAATATTAAAATCCAAATGGGTTAGGAAAGGGTAGTCTGTTTAAATGTGGCAGCCCATGTTTTATCACAGATTGGGGACAGAAACATTCCTGGTCTTCAGGAAATCACATCTAATAGAGATGAAATGAGACCTAATTAGCTTTGAAACCTAGTGCTGTGAATTATCGGTCACATCGCCTTGGCCAAGCTACAGCCTTAACCTTGTAAACCTGTTTCCATTTACATTAAATGAAGCTAGTAGTGCCTTCCCTCATTGGTTATAAAATTAAATTAAATTAAGTATGCAATTGCTTAGCCTACCTCCTGGCACACAGTAGATGCTCAACAAATGTTTGCTTCTTAGCTCTCCTCTCTCACTCGACTGCTTTTTATCCAATGTGACGATGAAAGTTCAGTACATTACAAATGACTTCATGTATTAGGATGGATTGCAAAAATAGGGAATGAATCGGTAGAGTTATTTTTTTTTCTTCTTTTTTAAATGATTAGCATGATGTCTTCATTGCAGTGGCTGCTCAGAGTGGGAAGTCCTGTGTTTAAATTCTACTTCCTCTTTATGCTATGACATATTTGGGACAGCTAGAGCCTCTCTGTTCTATAAAACATGATTTATGATTTATGATGACAAAGCCTTCCCTAACCACTTTCATTGACACAATTCACTGCACCCTTTACCTTGGTAACACCTTCTACACTTAGCATCCAGGATGACACACTTCCCTAATTTTCTTTCTCACAAGTCTTATTCTTGGTCATCTCTTCTCTGTGCTTCCTTCATTAATACTGTGATCCAGGGGCACCTGGGTGGCTCAGTTGGTTAAGCAGCCAGCTTCGGCTCAGGTCATTATTTCACGGTTCGTGGGTTCAAGCCCTGCTGACAGCTAGCTCAGAGCCTGGAGCCTGCTCCGGATTCTGTGTCTCCCTCTCTCTCTGACCCTCCCCTCCTTGTGCTGTCTCTCTCTGTCTTTCAAAAATAAATAAAAAACGTTAAAAAAAATACTGTGATCCAGACTTATGGCATCAAAACACCCCCAGATACTAACAATTCCCAGATATATATGTCCAGTCTAGAGCTCTGCTAAACTCTGGACTTGGGTTCAAATGCCATTTATCTTTGCTTGTTAAACTTGAAGGTTTAACAGACATTTCAAACACTATGTCCAAACCTCATCTTTCTTTCTAGACCTGCCCACTTACCATACCTCAGATGACGGCGACTCTGTCATTCCGGCCAAAACGTCTGGACTTGTCCTTAATGAATCCAGTTAACTATAGCCCGTCTCCATTTCACCAGCAAATCCTATTAGCTCCCCCTTCAAAATGCCTGCAGAATGACTTCCTGCTCCTTCTTCCACCAGCTCGGCCTGGATCACTGCAAAGCCTCCTGACTGCTCTGTCCCTCCTGGCCTTCTCAAATCTACAGCACATCCACTAGAATGATCTATTAAAATGCTAAGTCAGATCATGGCACTCAGAATCTTGGACCAATTCTCCATCTTCCCCAGACTAACGGTAAAAGCCCTTACTTTGGCCTGGAAACCCTACACAGTCTGGCTGACTTCCTTTCATCCTCCTCTTTTCAATTCTTCCCTCCTGCTGGTCTCCTAGTTCATCCTCGAAACAGGCCATGTGCAGGCTGCTCCTTCTACCTAAAAGACTCTTCCTTGAGATGTTGATTTTGTTCAAAGGATGCCTCCTTAATGAAGTCTACTCTGGTCATCCTATGCAATACTACAACCCCACCTTCTTCTGACCTTTTTCCTTCTGAACTCCCTGATTTCCTTTATCCTGCTTTGATGTTTCTTTTTTCCATAGCACCTATTACCTTCTAACATACTATATAACATACAGATGCACTGAAGGCAGGGAACTTTATTTTCCTACCTGTATCCCAAGGGTCAAGAATTGCTTGATATGTAGTAAATATTAAATAAATATTTGCCAAAGGAATGGAAACAAAATTAATTTATGGAGAAAATGAAAATGGAATATAAAAAGCTATGCTTAATTTTTTGAATTAAGGGATGAGCGCACAAGATTAATCTGTGAAAGATTTTGAGGCAGCTAATTATGAAATTAAAAACACTTTATCACAACATCACTGTGCAGGAATTATTTTCATATTATGCTGCAGCAAAATATTATGTAGTAGCATTTGTATATAGTAGGTAGTATGTAGGAATAGTTACCTAAAAGCCACAAATCACTGTTCTTGTTTTTAAAAATATCTGTTTAAAAATATATAATTTAGAAAAAATCTAATTTTAATAACACAAGGTGAGAAATTTTATTTTTTAGATTTAAAAAATATTTATTTTTGAGAAAGCAAGAGACAGCGTGAGCAGGGAGGAGCAGAAGAGAGAGAGGGAGACACAGAATCTGAAGCAGACTCCAGGCTCTGAGCTGTGAGCACAGAGGTTGATGTGGGGCTCAAACTCATGAACTATAAGATCATGACCTGAGCTGAAGTTGGACATTTAACTGACCTGGATGCCCTGAGAAGTTTTACTTTTTAAAGTAAAATTATTTGCTTTAAAACACTTGATATATAACTTAAAGTAACATGGTGATGGTTAATTTCGTGTTAATTTGGATGTACCAGAATGTCCAGATATGTGGTCAAAGATTATTCCAGAAGTTTCTGTGAAGGTGTTTTTGGATGAAATTAACACTTAAATGGATAGACTTTGAGTAAAGCAGTTTGCTCTTCATAATGTGGGTGGGCTTCATCCAATAAATTGGACTGACCTCCCCTGAGCAAGAGGGGGTTCTGCCAGCAGACAGCCATTGGACTTGAACTGCAGCATTCACCCATCCTAGGGCTCCAGGCTGCTGGCCCACTCTGCAAATTTTGGATGTGTCTGCTTCCTTAATCCCATAAGCCAAGTCCTCAAAATAAATCTTTTTATTTATATACACATCCTCCTGGTTCTGTTTCTCTGAAGAACTCTAATATCAGAATCATAATGAATTACAGTAATATATTAATTTTGTGGTGTCTACTTTAATGCGAGTGTGCTTTTATCTTAGGTGTTCTGTTTGGAGGTTCAGCAATATACTGTAATATTTTAACATGGTCCACAATCATTTATGTTCCAAGAAAGTGACCTAGAACACCCTTGCGTAGTTAATCACTCCCCTTTAAACCTTGACAAAGACACTCCTCTGGGCCATGTCTATATTCTCAAGGACAATTAGTAATCATCTTTTCACACAGCCTTCACTTGGAGGAGAGGTGTGCACAGGAGTGGGGGCTCGGCCTCCTCTCCATTAAAATTCTCTCGAATCTTCAAGGCCTTTCCTAAGTCTCACCACCTCTAGAAAGTTCTCCTGTCAGAGCTGTAAGTAACATTTTGACTACCCATGGAACTTTGAGAAAGTTAAATAGCATTTTATGATTTGTCATATTTGATGGCTTTTATGACACCATTCTTTCCTGGTTCTCTTCTCTGATGCCCCTTTCCTGTCTCTTCTCCCTCAGAATGGCCACTGACTTTAACCATTTTATAAAAAGATGAGGGTTCCATGGTCATAAAGGTTTGAGAAACATTCTCTTAATAAGTTAAACAGGGGGTACTTTGCTGGCTCAGTCAGTAGAATATGTGATTTTTAAAAAATGTTTTAAAGTTCATTTATATTTGAGAGAGAAAGAACCAGTAGGGGAGGGACAAAGAGAGACGGAGACAGAATCTGAAGCAGGCTCTAGGCTCTGAGCTGTCAGCATAGAGCCCAATGTGGGGCACAAACTCAAAAGCCATGACATCATGACCTGAGCTGAAGTCAGACGCTTAACCGACTGAGCCACCCAGTGCAATTCTTCATCTCGGAGTGGTAAATTCAAGCCCATGCTGGGTGCAGAGATTACTTAAATATAAAACCTTTTATTAGATTTTTTTTCTTTTTTAAGTAGGCTCCTCACTCGGGTGAAGCCCAACACAGGGCTTGAAATCACAACCCTGGGATCAAGACCTGAGCTAAAATCAAGAGTCAGATATTCAACCAACCGAACCACCCAGGCACCCCCAAAATAAAATCTTAAAAAAATTAAAAGTCTCTCTTGTAGGAGTTATTGGAGCCTTTACGCTAAGGAGCATTGTGACTCTTCAAGAGGAAGTATAATTTAGAGCATGAACATTGAATAGAATAAGAGAGAAACAAGCCCAAGAAAAACTCCTGTAAAAGAAAAGAGACAATCAGAGAAACAAGAATTACTAGGGCAGAATGAGGTCATGGAAGTCAGGGATGGGCAGACTTTCAAGGAGGGAGCGTCAACAATGTTGGATGTTCCAGAGGGTCAAGTAAGGTTTTGACTGAAAATAAGCTGAGAATTTAGAGACTAGTAAATCATGGGTGATACACTGATAGCAAGTTCAGTGGCATGGGAAAGGAACGGTCTGCAGTGGGCTGAACAGTCGGTACCAAAACAGAGACCAATACAGATCACCGACTGAAGAACTTTATGACAGAATCATGGTGAGTTTTTCCCCCCACTGAAATTGTAGAGCCTTGAACATGTGTGTAGCCCAGGATAAGAGAGCTGGCAATGAAAATAAGTTGAAGATAGATAAGGGAGGATGGAACAGAGGACCCAAGGACATGTTATGAGCACAGGTAAGAAACTAGCTTTCAACAGGAGAGGGCTCTTTGGTTCACGATGGAAATTACTAAGGATGAGTATAAATGTGCACAAGTTTGCAGTTCATTTGCCCCACTCCCACACGAGGAAGCTTTTTTTTTTAACAAAGAATTTTTTTATTTAAATTTTATTTTTTTTCTTTTATAGTTTATTGTAAAGTTGGTTTCCATGAAACCCCCAGTGCTCATCCTGATAAATTTTATTTATTTTTGAGAGAGAGAGAACAGGTGCACATGTGAGCAAATGGGGGAGGGACAGAGAGAGAGAGGGAGACAAGAATCCAAAGCAGGCTTCAGGCTCTGAGCTGTCAGCACAGAGCCTCGATGCAGGGCTTGAACTCATGAACCATGAGCTCATGACCTGAGCTGAAGCTGGACACTTAACTGACTGAGCCACCCAGGCGCCCCAAGAGGTCGCTTCTTAAAATACAATCTGATCCTATTTCATTTCCTTCAGCGGCTTCCCCTTGACTTGGGGATGAACACCAAATTCCTTCAAATGGCCTTTCAGAACTGGCTTGTCTTTCCAGCCTCCCCTTCAATCACTGACCCCACAAATCCCATGTTCAAGTCCCTCCAACTCCCAAAGGGGTCCCACCACTTTTTGAACACCGCGGGCATTTGCAATTCTCTGTCCCTGGAGTCCCCTCCCTCCAACACTCCCCTGACAAATGATGAACTTCAATGGACAACTCAATGCTCCACTCAAACGTCATGAAGGTAAAGCCTTCCCCAGCCCTTCTATCCTCCAGGGCCTAGTCAGCTCTCCCTCTATCTGATACAGCAGTTTGTATAAGCCTTTATTACTTTGTTATGACAAACTCTCTTTTACATATCAGGTTCTTCCACTGAATAGTGTTAGGAACATGATGATGTTAGGAACTGTTTGACATGTTTGTACCTACATCATACTTAACACACAATAAGAGATAATTAGATGTCTGTTGTAAACAAAACTGAACGTGTCTTGTCTTAAAATGAGATGTACCAACTTTTTTTTTACCGTATTTTATATATAGTATAAACTATATTTATATAAAGCATAAAATAGATTTTAAATATAGTTTGGGGCGCCTGGCTGGCTCAGTCGGTAGAGCATGTGTGACTCTTGATCTTGGGGTTGTAGGTTTGAGCTCCACCCTGGGTATGGAGATTACTTAAAAATAAAGTCTTTAACAACAACAACAAAAATATATATAGTATAAACGACGTATCTTTGTAATTTAGCACACGACCTGGTACACTAGACTCACAAATACTAGTTAAAATCTAGTATTAGGCTTTAGTTATATTTTAACAATACTTTGACAATAATTAATTTTTCCACAAAAATCTACAAGCAATTTTCACACTGCGGAAATCTAAGCTACCCTCACTATAACTACATATAAAAGGAAAACATGACAAACATATTTTAGTGGCATACGTGTGCACATGCACACATAGGTATTCTTCAGGGCATTCTGTATTATTTTAACATTGTTCTCCCATTTAATTTTTTCTCTCACATCAGCTAAAAGTGAACCTTACAAAGGGAAAAGCTAAAAATAGAATATATATTAAATTTCCTGTCCTCAACTGCCATAAACTGAAGAATTTAACGCAGTAATGAAATACGTGTAATTTGCATCCATTTATTTTAATTGGTTGGTTTTCAGCACTCCCAGAAGCTCTTTCTCTAATAAATTTTTGATGCCCTTTCATTATCCTGGAGCAGACTTTATGGGTACTACATTTTATATGTTCATATATATACATGTAAATATGCGTATATAAAATTTGGGAAACTAAATATAACGTCCCTTTAATGTCAAAGAGAAAAAGAAAATAATTTATAGTAAAATAATATATATTTCAATTTATAAATGTTTGTACATGAATACACGAGAACGACACCATGATGAAGATTTCAGATATCGGCCCTTCTTTACAATGTCACATTGGATTTAGGAGGAACAAGCCTACCGTGGACACTGGAACAGAAGCTTGTATAGTTTAGTTATGTAATAAGCTTGTGCAAAAAAAAATTCTGTTTACAGCTAAATCAGATGGTCATAAAGTCTTCACTTCCGGGAACATTCAGTAAGACGGAGGGAGTCCCTGCAGGGTGAGGGACCCAGGGAAATCCTTTATTTTACAACACTGTCTGGCAGATATTTATTTATTTATCAGATATTTATCAGCTCTGGGCCCTGCCCAGCAGATGTGTAGCGCCCGGCCATCATTGTGACAAAGAGGTCCCCAGACCCCCCACAACACAGCCTGGGGCCTTGGTAGTTCCCCACGGAACTCCTTGAATACAGCTCTCAACTAACAGACACTTGGAATCCGCCGTTACAAACGGAGTGTCCCCCACTTAGCTGAGGTAACATGGCCTATAAAGTCAATTTTTTAAGAGCCTGCGATCTCCCATGTCCCACTGGTGGTATTTGTTCTCACAGGAAAACTACGAAGAAGGTTCTGGAGAGGGCACGGGATTTATTGAGGCCTTTTGGGTGCAGTTTGGGTGGCTTTTCAATTCTGTTATTTTCTCTCTCACCTCTTGATTTTTCATCACTCACTGCCAAAGCTAAGCCCAATATAAGTCTTCCTACTCACAACATGCTGGTTTCGAAGGATAACATTTTTAGCTAAGACACATTTAACCAATTTTGATGATTTAACTGAGATAAGTGAGGTCTCTTAAGTCTTCTTATCTGTCAAGAATAGTATGCCTAAAGATATTTCTTTCCTTTTTTCAGGCATGCACTCCCACACTCTTAAGTGATTTTAGAGCTCTCTGACCCAAATCTTCAATAAAAATCTTTGAAAAAGCAAACATATCATGCAATCACAACCCACTTCTCTTTACCTTCAAAGATGTAACACAGAGACTCATATTAATTAAGCTGCAAGTGCCTGAAGCCTAATTAGGAATCCTGGACTCAACATTCTGAAAGAGTCCCACATATTTTCTGACTGATCCTGTTCCCATGGAAACTAAAGTTGGGCAGCAGGAAAAGACAGAAGAAATTACAAAATGGTACCACAGGAATTAGCTAAAGGAGTTATTCTTTATTTCAAAATAAAGGGAAAAAAGCTTTGTTTCCTATCATCAGATAGCACATAGTAATTTAAAAGGTAATACATAGAAAACATTTAGGAAGGGTGTGATATATGAAAATATTTATTTTTGCTTGGGACAACATTAATGTTTTTCTTTTCATATTAACTTTTAGAAAGCAAGCCAGAAAATTATGGGGACTTTTTCTATTTCCCTTGTAAGTGATCTGTGTTGCTGTCATGTGACTAGATTTGATAATAAATCCCTCAACGATACTGGATGAGCTCATGTTTGAGTATTTTTTCCCAGTTAGGTAAACAATATTTTTCAGATCATGAAATATGTATGACTTACCCTTCAGGTTAATAGTGCTTTGAATTCAATGTGAGTGGTGAATGCAGAAGGCATTTGTACCTGGTAAGAGAAAACTAGACTACAAATATACTAAATGTCAGAAAGCATTTTAATAACATATTAAGATATTTAAGCCATTAACCAGAGCCTACATGGAACACTCAGATTATTTTCTTATTATGACAGAAAACCTTAGTCATTTCTGCAGTGCCCCTGTGGGTTATTGTACGCTGAGTCTAAATCTATACAGGACAGAGGCTCCACTCTCTTGTCCTTGGGACTTGATACTGCCACAGGGAACACCAGAAAAGAGCGCCTCCAATTTCCCCTATAATCTCCTCAACCTTTTACCTATCCTTAGACTTTCCAGTATCCTCATTCCACACACAGAAAAACAAGGGACCTAGAGTCAGCAGGCCTAATTTCTTCAAGTCCTGCCTCTGTGTGTCCCTAAAAATACTCTAAGCCTCTGCTTCTCATTTGTGAAGACTTGATAAAGAAAAAAAAAATAGCTCTAGGTAGCTTACAGGAACGTTAACAGGAAAATTAAGTAATGAAATTCCTGTGAAGTGTTTTGTCAATCGTAAATCCATTCAAATGCAAATTTTTTCTTTTTCAATCCTTCAGGTTAGCCATTACTTCACTTTGATCACCCTTCCTTCTTTCTGGCCTCCAGAAAATAACCGGCTTGGCAAAATTCCTCCCCACTTCCAGGACTTCCATGACGCTGGGGCTGTTGGCCGTCCATTTATTTCCCTGGGCACTTTTTCTTCATTGTCTCTGCTCTTTATATTCCTTAACGGAGCCCGTTCTCCGGAGCTCAGTCCTTTGCCCTAACTAATCAACCTCCATGATTATTCTCCCAGAAAAGTCTTCTCCCTGAGTGAACCGACCTTTCCCTTTCCGTTTACCACGTAAGTACAGGGGACAGGTACAGCCGATTAACACTTTCATCTTCTTTCCAATGCTCTGTAGAGACTTTGTTAGGTGCATATTTTGTTCCCTCCTGATATATACAAAATAATCATTCCTTCTCAATTTAAATACTATGGTTTTTCTGGTTCTTTCAATTTACAAACCGAAATTACGGTTTTGATTTCTTTGATGTCCCCTTCTATTTAATCAACCACTAAATCTTACCAATTTCTATTTTCCTTGTGTTCTGGATTTAACTCTTCCTAAATTTTGGCAGCTGCTACCTTAATCCTGTACCCTATTAGCTAATACCTGGGCTCCTGTCACCTCTTTCCTTCTAAGTCTTTCCTATATAAAAGGCTCAAAATTGTTTACCTTAAATACCTTCAGTTTTCAAAACTTCCAGCCATTCCCTGATGGCCCCTGCATCAAATAGAGACTTTAGGCATAATATACAATCAACTTCATGAGTACCAAGTCATTTCTTGCTCCTTTTCAAAACAAGCTCTGTGTTCTAATCACTAAGAACTCTGAAAGAGGCAATTCAGGTGAAAACATGTTCTCAGAGCCATACAGCATAATTTTATCATCTAAGTATGGTCCATTTTTTCCCCTATTTGAAAGCAGAATATTAAATTATATAGAACTCTACTCATCATTAAATCAAACCTCCTCATTTCACAAATAAGGAAAACAAGATCCAAGTAAAATCGTTTTCCAAAGCCTTACCATAACCAAGAGCCGAAATGACGCCATTTTAGTTCTTTGCACGCCCAAGGCCCGTTTTATTTAGACCATACTCTTTGCTTCCTTGTAAACATGCGGTATTTATGGTTTAAAGTATAAGGAGGTTCTTTGACCCTACAGTAGAGACATTTCACCTGGACTTTTAATTGATGGATCCAACAATGTGCCAATGTCAAATATATTTAGAACCCTAATTTATAAAATTAAACAATTTAAAAAGTGATGGTGATTCTGCCCACCATCCTAGTGAGGGGAAATGTGACTGACATTCTTTCAGGTAAAAGATGAGAATCTGTCATCCTCTGAAAAACCAGTTTATATTCAACACACTCACTGGTGAGATAACTTGACTGTCTAAAAGCAGTGTTTTTGTATCCCATTTCCAAAATTATTTGTCCCTTTATTTTTTAATAATAAGAAATAAATTGCCTCAAACATTCTAGCCCATGTAATGAAAAAGGCCTTTTTTTTTAATGTTTGAGAGAAAGAGAGAGAGTGCGTGCGTGCAGAGGAGAGGCAGAGAGAGAAGGAGAGGGAGAATCCCAAGCAGGCTCCGCACTGTCAGCACAGAGCCTGATGTGGGGCTCGAACTCACCAACTGTGAGATCATGACATGAGCTAAACTAGAGTCTGATACCTAACTGACTGAGACACTCTGGCACCCCAGAAAGCCTTCTTTTAACTGATCTCACCGTTACTCAGCACATTTCAGTATCTTACCACCAAAGATAAGAGTTGAAAGTATGGAAGGTCACAAGCAAAGGAGACATGACTGTTCACATAATTAGGACTCTAAATAAATATAAATCCTATTAGAGGACTATGATGAAGGCTTCCTTCCCCTCTAAAACAAAGAGGGTTTGGGGCACTTGGGTGGCTTAGTCGGTTGAGCGTCTCCCTTTTGCTCAGGTCATAATCTCGCGTTCCTGGGTTCCAGCCCCACATCAGGCTCTGTGCTGACAGCTAGCTCAGAGCCTGGAGCCTGCTTCAGATTTTGTGTCTTCCTCTCTCTCTGACCCTCCCCTGCTCATGCTGTCTCTCTCTCTCTCTCAAAAATAAAATAAAACATTAAAATAAATAAATAAAACACAGAGGGTTAGATGGGGTGGGAGGTGAAGTGAAACTCCCGCCTCCATTAACATCTACATTCTCTTGCTCATGAATTCATGGTTTTTTGGAGTACGTTCTCCTGCATAGAAATAGCTTCTGACATAAATGGCTACAAAGAGAGTGTGCCTAAGCTGCTGACACAGGCTCGGGCTGCCAGGAATGACTACTTCTTTCATTCTTCCCTCACAACCAGTCTTCTCGAAAGAATCCTTACAGCTTTGGAGTCTTCAAGGTTAAAGGAACTCTGGGAAAGTAGGTCCTATCCGGAACTCATTTGGAACTTGATATTAAGTTATTAATGACATGGATTTGAACATTAAATGAATATTTTAGAGCGTGTGAGCAATTCTGAAATGCGCTTGAGTTGGGATGTTAAATGCGGGACATGCCCTTACCCTCTGAGAAAGGGCTGTGCTTCGGAAGAGCCAGAGGGCTCACCAAAGAGGCTTGATTGGACTGCCCTCCATTAAATAAATGCAAGAGAAAACTTCTAAATCTTTAGGAATTTAATCAACTTTTTCACATTCACCTTTCCTTGCCATCGGTCTATGACTGTGACATGCATTCATCTAATGGGTACTTCTACATTTTAGGGAATAAAATATTCAAAGGAAATGAACTGAAAGGTTCACACTACATTATGAAGAAAAATGTAGCTGTTATGCAGATTAACTAATGGACTTTGCTATATAACCCAGGATCTAGGAGTTCAGTTAATGACAGAGCGTTCTGTTTGTGTTAAGGCATTTTCTTTTTCCGTTAGTGTGAAATAGACTAACTGAAAAGGGGGCTATTCAGACAGAATTTGGGTTTCTTTTTTTTTTTTTTTTTTACATTTTTTTAATGCTTTTTATTTATTTTGAGAGAGAGAGAGAGACAGAGTTAGCAAGGGAGGATCAGAGAGAGGGGGAGGCACAGAATCCGAAGCAGGCTCCGGGTTCTGAGCTAGCTGTCAGCACAGAGCCCGATGCAGGGCTCGAACACAGGAACCATGAGATCACAACCTGAGCCGAAGCCGGAAGCTTAACCGACTGAGCCACCCAGGCGCCCCGAATTTGGGTTTCTTATGCTAACCACCCTGGTTAAGGTGTAGAGCTTAAGAGAGCAGATATTTCAAATAGACTCACTTTGGCCTATTTATTCTTCCGTTAAACCATTAAACTCTAAGGTGGATTGTTCAACAAAATCCGGGTGAAGAAAATGAATATTGGACTGGTCTGTGGTAACAGACCAGTCCTTCCACAGACTCCCCGTAGGGGGGGTTGATGAGTCAGGTTGACATGTAATTTTGGTACATATTGCTGAATTTCCCTCCATAGCACATACATCACTACACAGCCCATCAGCAGCGAGAGTGCCTGTTTGCACACAGTTTCAATAGTAGAGTATGCAGATGAGTTCTGTGTCTTTGCTAATCTGGCAGGGAAGAGATGTGATCTCTGTGACAGTTTAATTTGCATTTAAGGGATGTTGAATGCAGTGTCATGTTGGAAGAACTATTACAGTTTTTCTTCTGAGAACTCTCTGGGGTTTGTGTTGTATGTGTACCATTTTTCTATTTTGTTCTTTATATTTTTATTTTCTTTCCATTTTTAGGGCTTATAGGTCAGTGACAATACTGTTTGGTTGAGATTTAAATTGCAGACATCTTTTCTTAATTAGTCATTTGTTGACTTGTGTATGGTTTTTTTCCCCCATGCAGATGTTCTTTTGATATATACTTTATAGAAGAATGTATCCATGCTTTGGGGATTTCGTGGGGGAGGGTGGTGAGTTTATTACTCACTTACATTTAAATCTTTGATCCATTTGGAGTTTATCCTCATGTACATTGTCAGGATAAGATCCATTTTCCCTCAAATGGCTATCCAGTCATAATGATATTTGTTAAGCATTCTCTATGGTTTGAGATGCTAGTATCTTATAGATTAATAGAAAGATAGATCTCACATCTATACTAAATTTCCAAATGAACTTGGGCCAATTTATATTCTGTTCTATTGGTCTGTCAGTCTATTCATGTACCAGTCTCACAGAATTTTAATGATAGAGGTTTTACCAAGGGCTAATATGAGGCCACTTCCACTTCCTTTCTGCCCCAGAGTATTATTATTTTTCATTACCTATTTGTTTGATATTTATTTTATATATGTTTTATAATTAATGTAATATACTGACGCAGAAACACATGTATACAATCCATTACTAAAAAATGTATGTTGGGGCATATGCTTTTTTTTTTAATTTTTTTAAATGTTTTTTATTTGTTTTTGAGAGAGAGAGAGAGACAGCCTGAGCAGGGGAGGGTCAGAGAGAGAGGGAGACACAGAATCAGAAGCAGGCTCCAGGCTCTGAGCTAGCTGTCAGCACAGAGCCCGACGCGGGGCTCGAACCCACGAACCGTGAGATCACGACCTGACTGAAGCCAGATGCTCAACGGACTGAGCCACCCAGGCGCCCCGGGGGATATGCTCTTTTTAAGAGAAGCAGGACATGGAATTTAAAGAAGTCTGAAGGACCAGTGTCCAAGGCAGTGCTTTTCTAACATTTCAACATGCTCATTAGAGTTTCTGGGGGGAGTAGAGTAGAGCTGAATTTCTTAGGATGCATTGAATGCTGGCATTTGCAATAAGACGATACCCTTGGACCTTCTTGATGAGACATCTGGATCCAGAAAAAAACAATTTTCCCTGCTAATAAGCAAGTGTCAAGATCCCACAAGAAGATATGGTTACTGGAGAAGGATGCCTATGAAAGTCATCTTTGGTTTGGAAATAAAGATCACTTTATAAAGCCCCCCTTCCCTTTTATTAAACCTTTACCTACAATGGGACATGATTGTTATGATATCAATTGAGTGGCAAAGAGATTGGGCAGTGAAGGAAAAATCTGGAATCCCTTGGTCCGGAGAGTACTTTTACCACTCTCTAATATTCTGTATTGTGTTTTATTTTAGGTAACTTGTGAGGAGGTATTGTTTGATTCATCTGAGCTTCTAGTCAGGGCTTAGTAATTCAAGGGGAGCTTACGTGTTTTTTTTCTTCTTCTTACAATACAAAGAGGCATCAGGCAATCAGTAAAATTTCTTGAAACTGTCAGGCAGACCAGTCTGTCTATTACCTTATAACTCCAAACTCTCAGGAAACCACAGTTAACAGGGAAGATGGAGTTATAAAAGCAGTGAAGTTATGCATTCATTAAGAAATACTCATTTTACATGTCCTGGACTTTTGTTATTAAAATGTTATTTTAGGGGCACCTTGGTGGCTCAGTCCATTAAGTGCCAAACACTTGATTTCAGCTCAGATCATGATCTCATGGTCATGAGACTGAGCCCTGTGTTGGGCTCCAAGCTGAGTGTGGAGACTGCTTAAGATTCATCCTCTCTCTCCCTCTGCCTATCTCTCCTGCTTGCACTCACTCTGTTTCTCAAAAAAATAAAAAATAAATATTTTAAAATGTAATTTTATGAAGCTGAGAAACAAACATTAAACTCCAGGTTACCTGTTTACATTCAACTAATTACTAGAGAACAATGAGGTGTCAGGCATGAATCTAGACGCTACAGACACAAAGATGTGTTGTCTCTGCCCTTAAGAAACTCACAATGCAGAGAGAACCACATGTAAACATGGTAAGGGCACAGCCTTGTAAGTACCATGAGAACCCAGAACACACTACTATCACTGGGAATGTAATAATATGTAGTAGACTTCAGCTTTGGGGAATGAATGAGTTGGGAGGGTTAAGAGAAGAAGGGAAGGGATTCGGGGAGGAATTGCATTTGGCACATGGAGAAAATTTCAAGGACAACAGAACAGCAGAGAAGATGGTTAGGAAGGAGAAACACTGTATCCAAAATGGCATAGCTGTTCACTCCCTAACCCACACAGGGCACAAAAGCACTTGATTGTTCTGGGATGCAAAGCATTGCATGGAGCCAAAGTGCAATGATCCAGGGCTCCAATCAGCTTACGTAGAATTTTTATCCTATTACTTTATGACATAGCCAACTGCATGTTTAGATTATTGGACAGATAGACACTTGTGTTACTGTTTGTGCTACTGTGGGAGTTCTTACTTCTGATTAGAATCCATTCCTATTTGATAGTGCCTTTCGAGTATTTTTTAAAACAGGAGCATGATTCTCCCTTTACAAATTTAGCACTTTCCCGGTAGCTCAACATGTTCTCTTTATATTTGTGGTCATTACCTCTTTTTTGGTCTCTTTTAAAAATAGCATGAGTTTGCACTTGTCTGTAAGTCTTTGTTAGTGCTGGTGTCATTTTTCTCTGGGCGTTGGCCTTTACACTTTTTTTGGACTTTTTCATTGCATTTGAGTTGGAATTTTTCCCTCCCGAGATTTGGTCACTGGTCTGGGAATGTATCTCCCTCTGTTTTGTTACATTCACTTTGTGTCACTACTTACTTTTGTTGGTTTGCTGTATTTTACCTTAAGGAATTTATTTTTACCCTTAAGGATTTTAAAGGCCTCTGTGAGATGCTATCATGAATCCTGTTTGTGCAAGTAGCTTTGGGTGGTGGCTTCATTACTAGTAAAAATAAAGCTTTGTAGGAAGTCACAGAGTATCATACATAACATGATTTGGTTTGTTGGGAGGGCAGAACAAGAAGCATAGTAAATTTTTATTTTTATTTTTTATTATTTAAAATTTTTTAACATTTATTTTTGAGAGACAGAGTCAGAGCATGAGTGGGGGAGGGGCAAAGAGAGGGGGAGACACAGGATCTGCAGCAGGCTTCAGGCTCTGAGCTGTCAGCACAAAGCCCGACATGGGGCTTGAACCCACAAACCGTGAGACCAGGACCTGAGCCAAAGTTGGAGGTTCAACTGACTGAGCCACCCAGGTGCCTAATTTTTTTTTTTTAATTTTGACATTTTGTTTTTAAAGAAAGGCATGTTCTTATATGCTGGATCTATATTTTTCCCCATATAGTTTGTGGAACTATATGCAACAACTCTTTAAGTGGGTTATCTGTGTGGACTGGACTAGAAGTCGGGTGGGGGGGGTGCTGGAGAGTTATTTTTCATCTTATAACTTTCCTGTACTGTTTGAACTTACCATATACATACACTGTTTTTAGTTAAACGTGTAAGCAAATGCATTCAACAGTGATCTATTTTTGTCTTTGATTATGGGCATAAAAATGTATTTAGCAAGTTTTTACAGTGTGGGCAAAGCTAAGACTAAAAAGAGCAGGTGACTGTTTTGACAAAATGAGAGTGAGTGAACTAGAAACACCCAGAATAATGGAGTAAGACCAGGTCAGGCTTTTTCACTCTTCACCAGCATAAAAACAACTCAGTCCCAAACTGTCCCTGTGAAAAGTTTGGAAAACTGAAAGAGAACAGAAAATCTAATGAAACAAATAAAAACTTGATGACACTGACATAAGAAAGAAAGAGAGAAAAGGCAAAAATTGTTAGCTAAGGATCACAAGGATTCTTGCTTAGGGCTTTTTGAGCCAAGGCCATGGAAAACTAAGAGTGTACCTCTGAGAACACTTTCATGGGACCAGGTCCAGGTGTTCTTTGCTTCTCTGTTCATAAAATGTAGGAATAATTCAAACTATAGAACATTTCCAATCTACTCACTGGCCTAAAGGTCCCAAGAGCAGGATCTTGTTGTCCTGTTAGCAGGTATTCATTTGCGCACACACATCTCTCCCTCTCTCTCTCCCCACCCTTAACTCTTTCTGTGTCTGCCTCAGATGTCATACCCTCACATACTTAGTAACACAGAAGGCTACCTTCTCCCTATGAAATGCAATCCAATCACCCTTCCAAGATGGCAACATAGGAAATATGTAAAACAATACTGAAAGAAGACAATCCCAGGGGTGGGAAAGAGAATAACATTGAAAAATGATAAATCGTAGCCCCCCAAAGCTACTGTTTCATGCTTGGATGTTGGGAATTGAACAGAAACTTGGAAACATTTGCAGCATACACAATTTTTAAAAATCCCTTAAAAACCAATGAGCAATTTTTTTTTCCCTCAAATCCCTGATTAAATTCAATTAACTACATTTCAGATGTAAAACAATTTTCTGCGGGTGTGTGGGTTCGGCTCTGGGCTTTGTGCAGCAAAGCCAAGGGCGGCAGAAAGAATTACTCAAGACTCCATGCAAGTCAAGAGTGATGAGAAGGAGGCTAAGGGAAGTGTCCCCGAGCTGCTCTCAAGCTCCCATTTTTATTTGGCATACATCAAAGGGAAGACATTGCATCATTTGTCAGTGGCTATGTGCCCATAAAAACATATGGGAAGCCCATGCTTCCCAAGACTACAAAAGAGCAGATGCCGAAAGCAGGGTGGAGGACAAGATAAGATATAAGATAGGATATTCCATAGATGACATGGTCTAAGGAATTCATGAGCACAGGTAAGATCTGTCTCCTATATACTATTAATTAGATACCGGTCAGTTGTTTTCAGCAGGGCTAGAAAGCAGTGTAATGTGTTTCCTATAATGTCCTTAACCAGGACACAGCTATTTGATTTCCCACATGGGAGAATATGCATGTCTAACTATATGTGTACATGAATAGATTTCAAGAAGCCGTATTAAGGAAATATCGATGAAGTAACAGGCTGGACCACTCCAAGAATATCTAACTGGGTTCCTCACTTCAACTTCCCATCCACTCACCCTCCCCATTCTCATTACTCCATCCAACATGTTCTCTTTGAAATGCATATCTAACTAATATTCAGTGATTAAAAACCTTTAATGGTTTCTCCAGGTTTTTAGGATAAATTCAGAATTCTAAATATGTCCCACAAGGCCCTCCGCCACCTGGGCGCTGCCTTCTGCCCTCACCTCTCCTCCACGTTCTGGCCGTCAGGAATTTCTTGCATTTCTTGTTTGCTCTGGCCCAAGCACCTCTAGGCAACATTGTTCCCTCCATATCTGAAATGGTCTCCACACCCACTTTAACTTGCCTAGAATATTCTTTTCATGGAGATAGATACACAGATGTGTATACATGTGTATTTTGTAATAAAAGTTAAAAAGACACATTTAAAAAAATTCTTCAAATAATGAAAGCCAATGAAACAAACTGTTTAAACTCGTTTTATACTTAGGAAACATCCTATTGTTTGTGTTTAGATAGAACTCTGATAAATGTAGGAAATCCATTATAAATGATTACATGAATGTTGAACTCCACTGTCTGCAAATGTTGTCGGCAATAACTAACAGTTGTCTAAAGTGTGCTAAACATGTGTACACATTTCATTTTCCCTATGCCTCTGGGAAGTAAGTCTATTATTGGGATTATCGCCTGTACAGATGGATAAACTGACACACACAGAAATCAAATAATTTGTACAAGGTCATACAGTTAGTTAGTAAATGAACATAGAGCCCAGAGCATGTGTTCATTACTGCTACAGTACGTGATCTGAAATATAATGCAAAAAATACAGTTCTATATTGCTATGCATTATAATTTAAAGGTAAAAGTCACAGAGGCTCCTGGTGGCTCTGTGGGTTGAGCGTCTGACTTCGGCTCAGGTCATGATCCCGCAGTCCATGAGTTCGAGCCCTGTGTCAGGCTCTGTGCTGACAGCTCAGAGCCTAGAGCCTGCTTCAGATTCTGTGACTCCCTCTCCCTCTACCCCTCCCCTGCTTGCACTCTGTCTCTTTCTCAAAAATAACCAAACATTAAAAAATAAATTAAAAATAAATAACAAATAAAGGTAAACGTTACAGTTGTTCCATGGATCTAGAATCTTCTTGGCTACAACAATGGTTACACTGTTACGGTGCACATCCTAACTTGGCTTGGTGGGATGGTCTCCCAGACGTCTACATCTCCACCCCAGGAATCTGTAAACATGTTACCTTACGTGGTAAATAGGAATTAAGATTGGAGATGGAATTAAAGTTGCTAACCAGTCAACTTTGGGATGGACATTATTCTGGAGAACCCAGGTGGAACCAATGTAAGTGTAATGGAAATTTTAAGAGGAAGAGGGAGGCAGAAGAGAGAGACCAGGTTTATGACAGCCTGGCACTGCTATCTTTGAAGTGAAAGATGGGGCCATGAGGCAGTGGCCTCTTGAGGCTGGAAAAAAAGCTTGGAAGCAGATCCTCCCCTAGAATTTCCAGAAGATAAGCTGCCCTTTGCGTACTTTGATTTTACTTTTTTAATGTTTATTTACTTTTGAGAGGGGGAGAAAAACAGTGTGAGTGGAGGTGGTGAGAGAGAGAGAGACACAGAATCCGAAGCAGGCTCTAGGCTCTGAGCCGTCAGCACAGAGCCCGACTCGGGGCTCGAACTCATGAACCATATGAGCGTAACCTGAGCTGAAGTCAGAGTTATGCTTAACCAACCGAGCCACCCAGGCACCTCAAGCAAACTGGGATTTTAGCCCTGGGAGGCCTATTTCAGACTTCTGGCCTCTAGAACTTGAAGATAATAAATCTGTGTTGTATTATTTGTGGTCATTTGTTTCTGCAGCAATAGGAAACTAACACAGCTGGGTTGTTTCTGAGTCCTGGGCATGTTAAGAGTTACACCTCCCAAGAAAACAGTACCCGGTTTTAAGTTTTCTTTCTCTGCTTTTGCCAAAGAAAGCACTTGACCTACATTCTGATTCCACTTTTCTATCCTCGCCTCCATCTTCCTCAAAGCATCAATCTGGCAATACCGGAGTACGGACTACACAGTGTTATGGGATGAAAAGGTTATTTTAAATAATGGTCTTTACAGAGATATTCTTGTCCAACTTCAACAAACACAGCAGCGACAGCCTGTTCAAAACATCTTCTCCACCAGGGCCGGCAGGAGGAAACCATTGTAATAGAAAATGGGTAGAGCAAACATAGGTAAATTTACATAGCTCCTCTCATTAAACTGCTCTGGGGGAAAGATAAAGGAGTGTTCTCGGCCACGGGAACTTATTGTTCTCTTTAGGCTGACTTTCTGTTTTAGACGTCTTTCTGAATGTCATTTCTGTCTTAGTCTTAAAACAGTTATCAGGTCTACCAGCAAGCCCATTTGACCTTTATGTTCATCAAATAATTAAGACCATGCCAGAATGGAGGCAGTTCCCCTCCACAAATTGATTATAATGCTTTGTTCTTAATACTGTTTACAGAGGGCAGGATTTTCCTGGCACTAGTCCCCTGGCATGCTGTTTTGGGTCAGTTCCACCACTGGGGCAGAACCTTGTGCTTTTGCAGAAGATCCAGATTTCTCCCCGCTCTACAGTCCTTATCAGTTGATGAGAGACTACAGACTCAGGCCAAGTTGCCTGGCTTCGGTTCCAGTCCAGATTTGAGGACCAACAGCTAAGAACCATGTAGTGTTAAGAAGAGCACGCTGCTCTCATTCACATTTAACCCCTTGGCTTAAATGCCACCTCAGAGAAATCTGGCACCTCTCCGATCTAGAATTAGGGCTTCATGATGTATATTACAGTCATTAATCCCATCCATCCATTTCTTTCACTTATTCCACTTCATTCTCTTCATATCTGATGAATACGTATCTATTTACACTTACTATTAGCCAGGCACTGTGCTTAACACTGTACGTACGCAGTGGTGGGCAAACATGAAGAAATTCCTCCCTTCGTGGAGTTCCGATTTTAATGGTAAAGAAAAATATAGTTCCACTCAAACATACAAATAAGTGTCCATATATCAACAGGTACACTGAAATCATAGTTTAAATAACAGCAGCAACCACAAAAATCTTCCAGACTACTAAGAGATGAGAATATGGACAAAGAGAAATGAAAGAATGGAATAAGCATGATATCCTATATGAAAGGATCAGGGATAAAGAGGTGGTACAGTTGTATTTGAGGTGGATATTAAGAAGATGAGTATATAATTAGAGCATAAGAAACCCAAAAAGTCTTTTCCTGAATGAAGACAGTGGAAAGGGTTCAGCGCTTGGATCCAAAAAGAGAGAAGACCAATAATCTAGGGAACATATTCTCAGATCCTCAAATCCCAGTTTCATTTATTTCCAGCCTCATAAATGAGCGTTCCTGAGCCCTGAGGGGTCATTATCTGTAAGCTGAAGATACGTTCTGTCTTGTGTGTTTTTGAGAACTTAAAAAGAGAATATTCCAGAAAGTCCTTGGAACAGTGTCTGATATATATACATAGCCTGCAATACCCAGGATCTGGAATGGACTGTGGAGTGAAACTTAGCCCTGAAGAAGATTCTTATTTTTCAGCAACACTGATAGCATTTTGGTTTCTGATAGCATGTTGGTTTCTGATAGCATTCTCCAATAAAAGGACCCAGGGCTCCTGAGAGAAATGGCTGATCCTAGGGCTAGAGCAGGAAATATACAAGATCAGCCTGAAGCAGTCTGTGTTACCAGAAAGTAAGGAAACCCTAAAAACAAACAAAAATGCACATATATATTTATACAATGATGGGCTCATGTCCTCATGTCAAAGGACAGAGAAACCACTGAAAGAAGTCTCAAAGGCCAAAGCTGGAAGAATTTTAGCACTAAAATCAAATCATATTAGACTGTAATCCAAAGTATAAAATAAATATTCACAAGCCCATCCTGATGTAGAAATCCTGAGAAAACATCAGGAAAATACCCACTAAGGGGCATTTTACACCAGTAGTCCTCAATCTTGACAAGGTAATAAAAAAACAAGGGAAGTCTGAGGAACTATCAAAGCTAAGAGGCTAAAGAAACATGACTACTAAATGTAATATGGCATCTTTGAATGAGATCCTGAAATAAGAAAGGACACCAGGTAATAATGAAAGAAATCTGAACAAAGTGTGGACTTTAGTTAACAATAACTACCAAAATTTTTTCATTAACTATTACAAACGTATCATACTAATGTAAAATATTAATAAAAGGAGAAAGTGGATGTGGTATGTATGGGAACTCTCCATACTATCTTCACAATATTTCTTTAAATCTACTGTTATAAAATAAAAAAGTTAATTAAGAAAAAAAACAAGAGCAGAAAACATTCTTGCAATGCCAAACCTTTAAGCATCCTAGGAACAATACAGAAAAGATGCCCACACACAGCAAATTATTCCTCCCTTAGAGTCAGGGTTAGAAGAGCCAATGGTTAGATTTAATCACAGCCTGAAGAAGAGGTTATTCTGCTCATCTGACCACTGAATAAGAATAGCAGAGTGCAACCATTTTCTCTGTTTTTAATTAGTGACAACTCTAAAGTCAGTCTTTTTTCATTTGAAGTTTAGGACCGCCAACAAAACACATAACTTTCCCAGAGTTTTGTTACAATTGCTCCAGCCCGTCTCTTTGTTGCCCTTCTTCATTACTGCATTGCTTTTGTGTGTTCAACACCTGATACCAATTGAGATTTCAAAATTGCATAATGGTTGTATTGTGAAGCCTTGCCTTCCGGGTCTGATTTTCTATAATATAGATCAGAGCAAGCCCCTTCCCTGAGTCGGCTGGCAGGTTCCTCCCCCAGGAACAAAGCTCACATCACGTTGAGTTCAGCAAAACTCACTCTGGCAGTCAGAGCGTGGGAAAAAAAAGTCATTGTATCATGGTATTAGACACTCATCCAGCGGGTTATTTTAAATAGTATGTTACCAAAACTTGAATGGCCACAATAACCCATTCTGCTTTTAAAAAGAGAAAAAAATAAGCAAAGTAAAAGGAGGAGTGCTTAAGATCTATTGCAATTTCCTCCATTTTCCTAAAAAGTTAACGCCAAGAAAACAAAATAATAGGAAACGTTCCAGGAATTTTAAATCTCATGAGGCCAGAATCCGTGAAAATCCTGTTTAGAACCATCCCGTGAAATTGGCTTTGGGATGTCCTCCCGCTACTCGTTCATTCAGCTTCCGAATCTTTCGAACAATCGTGCCGCTGGAAGTCCCCTGAGGACACAACACAGCAGCTGGCCGAGTCCCCAGACCCGACTTCCCGAACCGAATGTGGACGTGCAGGTGGAGCGGATAAAAGTCATTCTGGCTCAGCAGCCACGCGTTCTAATCCGCTGCCCCACAAGCGCACTGCATTGCACCCAGACAGTTGGGAGCCTCCGAAACCAAGAAAAACTCTAACCCTACCCCCTTCTCTGGTACTTAAGAGGGCGGTCAGCGCCTGCCTCCCGGTGATGCCATCTTGAGATCTTTCGCATCTTAGAAGTGACTGAGTTTTGCATTCCGTTCGCGTCCCTGGGTCTCAGAGAACTTACCCCAACTTTGCAAGAGGAGGACTGCCTGCTGGTGTGGACTCTTAATTTTCTTGAACCAGAACTGGCAAAATCAGATGCTATTTACAATAAACCGAAGATCCCCGCCCGCACCCGCCCGCACCCCGATCCCCGCTCGCTGGGGACCGCGCCAGACGCCCCCCCGCGGCACACGCGCGCAGCCCAGGGCGCGGGAGACGGCCGTCGGCGCGCGCCGGGTGCCGGGGCTGGAGGTCCGGGTGGGGGGGACAGCGATGCCAGCACGCGTGAGCGGAAGGGTGGAGGTACCCCAGCGACTTACAGCCCAGGGCGACCACCAGGTAGCGCAGCAGCAGCAGCAGGAGGCGGTGGCGGCTCCTCCTCGCCATCTTCCCGGGATCCGAGCTGGCTGCGCCTCGGAAGCGGAGGGTCCCGGCGACCGGAGCGCGGGAGGCCCGGGCCGGGGAGGGGGAGGGGGGCGAGATGGGGGGGTTGGAGCTGGGGGTTGAACTCCTGGGGCAAGAGAGGAGGAGAGGCTCGCTCCAGGGAGACCCGGGGAGCGATGGGCGGACCCCGGTGGATGTCAGCTTCCCCCTGCGGGGGGCGCCTTCTCAGCCGGCTGCCTAAGGGCAGGTCTGGCTTGGCGGAGGACTGGGTCGGGGGTCTGGGCTGTTCCTTTTGTGCGTGGAGGGTGGGAGCGGGAGGAGAGTGGATGCCGGACGAGGTGTGGGCTGGGTCCTAATGAGGGGGCAGGAGGAGGCGCGGAGCGGAAGGGAAGCCCCGGCGGGCGTCCCCCCGCCCCCGCGCCG
Organism: Suricata suricatta; assembly: GCF_006229205.1. Lineage (NCBI taxonomy): Eukaryota > Metazoa > Chordata > Mammalia > Carnivora > Herpestidae > Suricata > Suricata suricatta. Next base: position 20,127,148 of record NC_043704.1, read on the forward strand.
CCGGGATTGATCGGCTTTGTGTCTGGTCCCGCGCGGGGGCTGCCAGCTGTCCCCGGGGTGAGGAGCCAGCGGGGCGGGAGGCGCTGG